>NC_090664.1:1703779-2013950 GCF_013368605.1 Nyctibius grandis
GTATAATAATAATATTGGAATAATCAAATATATACCAATATATACAAAACCAAGATCGAGCTCCCCCGATGTCGGCCACGTCCCCACCGGCACTGCAGGGCAGGCTCCGGGAAGGCCCAGGCTGGGCCCAGCGACGGTCGAGAGCTGGATTCAGGGATGCCCGGATCGGGACCGGGGGCAGCAGGAAAACGGACAGAGTCCTCCTTGGACACCGGCCATAGCAGAAGGGCGAGAAGGGAGAAGAAAGGGCCGAAGGCTCAAGCAGCAGAAGCAGCCCAAGCCTCAAGCAGAACCCCCAAAACAGGCCTGAAAGGAAAATTGGCCTGGTTTAGGCCAAACCAGGACAGGTGGGAAAAGACTAAATCAGACTACAGAAAATACTAGAGGAGCTAAAACTAAGTATTCAGTGTTAACTCCAGATGCTTCTAGGTGAGGGCTACAGATTAAAAGAAATAATGGCAGTGATTCCTCTAAATGCAGGAAACTGTAAGAAGGCCAGGCTAAGCACACAGCCAGAGCACTTGTTACGTGCCCCGGTCTCCACATTTGCTTTCTTCCATTATTTCTCTGGTGATCTCTGGGACATCAAAGAGTGGAAATTTCTCCTTCAGTTCCTCAAGAAGGAAAATCCTGATGGCAGGTCACATCACACATTTCACTGACCAAAACAGGTATTGCTTCCCCCTATCTTTCTCGTATTTTTTTTTTTTTACTTCTCCCATAGGATCACCTAACTCCCCAGCCCCAAGCTTCAACTTGGAAGTTAGCCTAAAAATACCTCAGGGAATAGCTTGTAATGGATGGCAGAAACTGATTGAAAACCAAAGTGACGTTCATTTATTGTACAAAAAATTGAAAAATTAACTCTTATATTATGTTCCCACCTAAATTTTAGACATCAGAGAGGAGTTACTGATGAGCAAGGGCAAGAGATTAGAGGTCTTTGTAATTGGTAGTTGCTGTGTTTCCTTTCATTAATATTGGGTGAAGTCCTGATCCTGTTAAAGTTAATGAAAATTTTGCTACTGACCTCAGTGGGACCAAGAATTCAGTTCCAAAACCTGGTGACCTGTTACTCTTTCTTTGAGTTCTTCCATTATTGTTGTTAATATTTCTAAATATAACCTCTGCATTATCACTTAGATTAATCAAATTCTAATTTTTTTTCCTGTGGTCCTCATCCTGATGTTCCTTATATAAATTTGCATGATATATCCCACTCAAATTAAATTTTCTTTTAATTCCATGTATTCAGACATTGAGGCTGGTAACATGAGCTGCGCACATGGTACATCTCCTTGTGCTTTTTGCAGGATAGAATCTCCAGTGGAATCTTCCATGGTGATTCAGCTGGTTGTTTTGCACTGTCTTAAATATAGTGGATATTTCAATTAAAATGTTGTAGCCAGGAAGCTCTGTGACCTCACTTCTGAGTATGTCACGTCAGATTTGTTTGACAGAACCAATTTGGCATTGCATTCATTCTAGTGTGCACGGGAATGCAATTACGTGTCAAACTCTCTGAAATCTTCAGGGAACTCAGGGCAATCTATTAGACAGGCATTATACTGTTTTGTCCTCCAGATTTTTATCCACACAGGCACACAGAGTTTTTTCAATTTTCTCTGTGTCAATTAAATGTAGTTTAAAATTTTTGATGAGAAATTTTTCAGGAAGCTTACTATTCAGAGAAAAATCCATTTGAAGACCTTTCTCCCTGATAATACAATCTGAAATAAAGGATGCCAAAAATATCTGTTAAAAATATATTGAAAATAACTTTTACAGCTCCCACATATATGACTGAGTTACATCAATGAATAGGCTCCACGTAGTATTAGAAGTCCATTATCCTTTTCAAAAATCAAACCTGTTAGTTGAGAGGAGGTGTCAGAGTATATTTTAAGTGGGATCTAGATGTTCATTTCACTTGCCTACTTGAAAAATCACAAACTCTTACAGAGAACGGAGTGGTATTCTTTCCCCTGATTTCCAAACTTCCTTTAGAGATCATTAAGGAAGTTCAAAGTAACCAAGACCTTTACTTTCACACGTTTTCCCAATTAACATTTCACATACGTGTTTGTGCTTTTTGAAAACAAAGTATTAATCATTTTATAGTGGAAAAGGTATAATTGCAATTGCTAAATATATTTATATTTCATATTTAGAATACAAACCCAAGAATAAATTGTATTTTGGAAGATCTTCAAAACAGGGTCTGATAATTTCTAATTTTTTTGGTTGACATTTTAGGATCTCTCTATGTCACTGTGGTATATAAAAGTCCTATAACCAAGGCTGTATGCTGCTAGGCAGTACCACACTTCTTCCTCAGTGATTTTATCCTCTAAACAGGTTTGCCAAAGGACTTCAAGGCCGGGGGTTGAGGCAGAGATTTCAAGCGACTTTTCTGGATGTAAAAGTGGAATCCTGACGCTGATACAGTGCTTATGGATAAGAACTAACTTTCCCCTTGCTTCACCTAATTTCTGTACCTGTTACTTTGCAGAGCAATGTTTTACAGAGCTGGGTGAAATTAAAAGTAATTAACATACTGGAATTGCAGAATGAACCCTTAGGTATTCTAGTCCTTTTTTTTTGGTGATTTACTGACTTCTTGGCATTCTTGTATCAGTTTTATCTACAAAAAAGGATGCAGAACAATACAGTAGAGTATAGTAGATGGATGCTGAATGGTTTACATATCACTTGCCCAATCTTAGCTACTCATTTGGAGCTATAATGGCATTTATAGCTCTTCTTTACGAATCCGAGCGTTGTAGGTAGATGCTCTGTGGCGCCCTGCTGGTCAAAGAACATTGAAATTGCAGGTAATAACAAGAAAAGATTTTGTGGTGGTTATTTCCAATCTTCAGTATCTTTTATGACTGTTACAGTTTAAGACTCTAATCTTGTATTTGGTCAGTGAAAAAGGCACAGAAGCATCTCTAGTAGCTCGGGATATCCATCTAACCTTCACTGTTTATTTCTTTTTCCTTTCATCATGCTCTGGCCCTTTCAAGTGCTGCGCACCAGCGCTGCTGCTCTGATTTCAAAGGAGCTATGCTGAGCAGCACCTTATTCTCCGTGCTTTCATTCCTTTTCAGTTTGTTGTTTTATTTCTTCTCTCGACTCTTTCAAGAGACAGAGAAGCCTACACCTGACAGATGGGTGCCTTTTTTCTCTTAATCTTTTCTGAAAATTCCCGTTCATAAGAAGTCGATTACGGTCACGACACTTGTTTTGCGGTGCCGGGTTTGAGCTACTGAGAATTAATGTAAGTGGTAAGCAGCCGCCTTCTGCCTACGTGCCATCAAAGTCAGTGCAAATTCCTAAATTCAAAGGAGGATTCGTGTGCTCAGATATACACTTGCTCTCACTGTAATCCATAAAATGTGTCACTAGCTTCGGTAGGTCTGTTCATTTTAGGGAAAGTGGTTCATGTCAGGGAGATGAGAATCTGGCCCGAGTGTTTGATTGCTTCCCGTGTGTTGCAGTTTATAGGGAGGCACGTTACATCGCTTCAGTTTTTAACAGAACCAGCACAGCTCGCTTTTCTGACACAGAAACCTCCCCACCTGCCATTTGAAATACGCTAATATTACGGACTGTACAAACCCGCCCCACGATTTGGCGTGATTGGCTTGGAGGCTGCGAGAGCGGGGATGCGGGAGGTCAGACAGAGCGGCACGAGGAAGCTGGCCGGCTCCCTCCTCGCTCCGGGCAGGAGCCCTCCTCCCTGCGCTGGGCTGGGAAGCGGGAGCGCCGCGGAGCAGCGAACAAACAGACTGAGCGTGTTCTTAACCTCCGTGGGGCTCCACCAGAGTCTCGTGGAAGACATTCACCCGCCCACTAAATGAGTAAATGAGAGGTTGGTTGATGACTCAGAAGTGTATTTATTCAAACTTCTATTTATCTGTAGCTGCACAACAACTTTCTGAACTTAGAGGAAATCAAGCAATTCAGTTCCCCGTAGTAACAAAAGCACGAGATGGCAACATACGTGTTGCAATGTGCTTATCTCCTTTAAAACCACAAAAGCAGAGCTTCATGGTTTAAGTTTCCTTGCTGCTGGAGTCTGCAGTGACTTCCCTCTTGAATAATTATTGCTTTTCTGTACTAGGGCATGTGGTGGCATGTGTTCTCCAACTTGCTGTATGTTTTACTTGATGTATTTTTTTTTTTAAATCAAGATTAAAAAAAAGAACCAAACAAAACTGTGTCTGAGTAGATCTGGATTTTGTATCCAGCCTGAAAGGAAACATGGTTCCTATATATCTGCTCAGCTGTTTATTGGGGAAATGTATATCAACTCCCTGAGAAATATTTATGTATTTTCTTTACATTGACAACATTAGTTCCTGTTACTCTTCTTTTATTAACAGTGACATGGAAATTGATAGATCATTTTAGTTTAAAGAAAAACTTTGCTGTAAATAAATTGCTGAAATACAGCTGTTTATATGCTACACAGGGCTACATCTTACACAGAAAGTATAATATACTCTTAGATGCAAACTGGAGAGATGTGTGCGTGCATATATGATATGCATTTCTGCTGCCGGTTACAGCTGAAGTAAGCATCCGCTGGCATTTACTGCTTTTTTTTCTTGCCATATGAATACCTTTTTAGTACTTTGGCTTTTCAGATCGTTGAGAAATAGGGACAGTGGTTAAACATAGTTTGTATTTACAGATATTTCTGATATGACTATCAAAAATGTCCCACATAAAGCCCAAAGAAACCAAAGTATTGGGGATTTTGTAGTTCTGATATGCATTTTAATACATGCAGATTGGACTGGTAGATAGAAATGATCATTTGCAGTTTTTACAAAACAGCCCATCTGCCTGTCCTTTGGAGGATCCCCGCATTGCAGCTGTAGAAGGACCAAAAGGTGGTCCTGAGTGCTCTGTGCATTCTCTTTTGTTCAATGTTTCCTCTCCTGCTAGTGTGTCTGTGGGTGTTGACTACTATAATTTTGATTCAGCAGCATTATTACAGATATATAGAAAGCTATTAAAATTTCTTGCTTATATATGCTTTGAAGTGTTTGACAGGGGTGAGGCTGGATGACTCGCTGTCCTGTAGACTCTGCACCACCGTATTCCTCACAGACCTCCAAGACAGGACCTTCCTCACGCAGAACATCTGGCTTTGTTGCTAGTTGGCCCATGATAGGGTTGTCTTGCTACTCTTCTGTTTGTTGTGTGGTCCCAGAATAAATCATCACCAAATCTATCAGCAGCTCTGTAAATATTCTCCCCACATATCTCTTCATGCCGGCAGGTATGATCTCTGAGCAAAGGATGTCTCTGTTCTCTTTTATTAGCCAGCCACTGGAGAAACAGTCACTATGAATCCTTCTTCCCTCCCTCTCTCCCTTCCTCTGAGAGTTACGCTAATAACTGGTTTGCTTCATTGGTCTGGACTGTAACTGCACCTTCCGACCAAAACACAGGCACAGGATAGAAACCTGAAATCTTGAAATGAAAATACATTCACTTGGAAGTTAAATGAATGAAAATACATTCACTTGGAAGTGTTTTGTGTAAATGAACTGCTAGTTCAAGGTCTTTTTTTGCCTGTTAGCGCAAACAAGGCAACTGAGTTCTACAACAGGCTAGGAAAGGATTCATAGGGCAGCTCATGTCGCTGCAGCACTATGTTCTGCTATGTCTGCCCCAGAAGTCCTAGCAGACAACTCAATGCAGCACACCAAAAGTCAGTGCAGCATCTATGGATAGCAGTGCAGAGCGATCTCAGTCAAGCTAGACTGTCCCAGCTTGGATGCTGAACCCATGAGAAAAATGTGGAGTCAATTTAGTAGTTTAGAGATCTCATGCACAGGCAACATGAGCTCCTTTTGTTTTGTAGCACTTACAACAACATTACCTTCAGCCTCATTACAGTACAGGTGCTGTGATTAATCAGAAGAGACAGAACAGACTTTTTTTCTAAGACTTCTTCCCTCCTCAGAGGGATAGTGCAATAAGTGAGTTAGTGAATCAAAATGCGTTGTTTAAGTTGATGGAGAAGGCATGGTGCTATGAGTCAACGGGAGTTTTGTCGTGGACTGTAGTGGGAGCAGGGCTTCAGCGTGAGGCAGACCCAGTGCTCGCCCAGTCATCTTACGTGTGACAGGTGAATGAAACAGGGTGAGAAGAGAAATTCAAGAGCTTAAGATTCTTTGGCTTCTCCTGACACAAGTTAGTTGATTGCTCAAGTAGGTCAATGTCTTAGTCATGTTATTACTAAGTGTTGTTGTTCTTTGGTTAAGTGAACTATTTCACCAAGGGGTTCTCCGTAACAAATCACTGTAGACAGGCTATGTAGCAACCTTATCCCTGGGTCTATCTATGAGTATTCAAGGTCATCCTCAGGTTTCAGTAGGAATGGCATCTTGCAATCTGGGATCTAAAAATGTCCCCTAGGTTCCTCTGATCTCCTGAAGTCCTGGGATCCCATAATGAACCCTTTCGTCAGGCTGATCCCCTAATACTCAGTAACTGTATCCTCAGCTGCTCCAGAGTGCTCACTCACACAGCTTGCTTCTTCACTCACTCGCTCTCCCTCTCTCTCTCTTTTTTTTAAATAGTAAGAGGCAAACAAGGGGGATGATCTTGTGTGGTCTCGGAATGGCACGTGAGCTTTTCTTAAAATACGGCTCAGCAGTTGTCAGCTGTTTCACTATAGGGATACTTCCTACTAATCTCCAGGTGTTTAAATTCACTTTTGTCTCCTTGGAAAAATGAATCTTTGGAAATACTATGAAAATATGGAGACCCCAAATCTCTATATTTTGGATTTTAAAAAGCATTTTCCATGTGGGAAACCTTCTCTCTCTTTTTGCATGTCCACCATATCTTGCCTGTCTTCTCTATGTAAGTACTGTAGACTTTGAGTTAGTACCAACTGTCTAGTGCAGAATACCTTTGATGCCAAACTAATATCAATAGTTTGAAGGTAAACTTCCCCCCCCTGCCAAATCATAGGTATTGAATAACTCACTATGCCCTGAAGCCTAAGCATGCTAGCATTTGACCTGCCCAGAGCTGCGTGGAGTGTCCTCCTTTCAGGCTAAACTGATTTGTAGCTCCATCTCTTTCAAGAGATGATGTCAGCTTCTAAACGGAGAGCCAAACTGGCATCAGGCTGTAGGTGCATAGCCAATCTGCTTTCCATATTGTTCCCTTGGCTTCAATACATCATGAATAATCTGTTCAAGACAGTCTGAAAACCTCAGTGCAAGCAGGATGCACTTTGTATCCCTAAAGTCACTTTTCACATTTGCATAGGCCTCGTGCCCAGTGAGGAGCCTGTGTGCATGAGAGGGAGGAAAGAAAGAGGGAGCGATCTCACAGAAAACAGTTCTGTGATTTTATTTATTTATATGATACTTCTTGAAACCATGACTGAAGACTGTGATTTTTCCACTGACATATGCATGCAATTTCTCCTGAGATGCAGGAACCAAATCTGTCAGCCTCCTGATGAGCATTACAGAGAGAAAGACACCCAGGATAATTTCATTAGACCCCAAGAAATAACCCAAACTGAAGGACATTTTCTGGTTGTCAGGGACTAAATTCATCTTTATAACAGGCAAAGCCACCACCCTGATTCAGAGACTCCCCTGCTCTCTGATCACCTCTGAATTGCTTTTCCTCTGCGATGCTGAGTTCCCTGACCCTTCCTAGAGATTTGCTTCAAGATCCTCAGCTGTCAGATCCGTAGTACACCTATGGAAGTGAGGAAAAAAGTGACCTTGTGCTATAGTCCTAGGTGCTATAAAGAATGATTGAGGTCCAAAGAGTAGTTCAGAGGAGCTTCAAGATGTCTAAATTACCCTGACCTGCCTTAACCATTGAGGAATGGATGCAATAATAAATGATGACATAGTTACTTGGGAATGGCTGATTCTTTCTCATTTTCTATACAGTTCCCAGCTCTGGAAGAAGGTATAATGCTGCTTTGGTAAGTTATGGATTATTTGTAGACTTTCACTTTGTTTGGTTTTTGTTTGTTTGGTTTTTTTTCCCCCTTGAGGTTGAGTCTAGTATGAGGGGGAAAATGCACAGCAGTCTGTCTTGGACAAAGGAGAGCTGAAGGAAGGGAAATGTAGAGGAAGGAATAAAAATGGGTGAGTGGAAAGATGTATCGTCCTCCCTTATCACGGCTGAGCTGTCACTGTTGCAAGCCAGGACTGATGGCCTGTGACCCTGAAGGTTTCTCATTATGGCTCGATCCCGTGTTGCGTTGCTTGAGAGACCCGTGCTGCTGGGCGTGGGTGTTGGCTGAGCTCGGCAATACGAGGTCTGTTCTTAGCTCTGCTAACGATTCCCACTCTGACCTTCACCAAACTTCTGCTCCATTTAAAGTGTGACTTTCTCATCTGAGAATGACAGAAATAAGACCCTCTTTTCAATATTTTTGTATCTTCAAGTACAAAGCTGTTGTAGAAGGGGCAAGCTGGCATTTGCTACTCTTATGAGGTTCTTTTTCTTCAGAATAAAGCAGGAGCTTTGCATGACCAGAGCTGAATGTTCCCCTTTACTGAGTACATAAGTTATACAACTTGCCTACTCCGAATAATATAGTCACCGTTATTAATAATTATATGTAAAGTAGTACATTAAGGCTCTATTTTACAAAATCCAATATATTAACTAACTAAAAAATATGTTCAATGACCCATCTGCTAATTGCCAAAATCAGAATTCACCCTCCATCTGCTCAGAAACATACACAAAACAAGGCACTTAAGTCATCAAAGAATAACTGATCCAAGCAACAATGATAGATGTGGCTTTTTAAACTGCTCTGGTTTATCACGAGTAGTAGAATCATATCAAATAAATGTTGTTAATTTGTGACAGGGAAAACTGATACACAAAATGTTTCAGACATTGTTCTTCTTATTGTGAGCATCTTTTTCATCTCTGATGCAAGTGATTTACATTTTATGCTATGTTGGTTCTGTAATTTAAAAATTGAAGCTGAGTCCTGTATTTTCAGGATTCCATTGATGGCACTGGAATTTAGAGATCTGGTATCTGAGCAATTGAGATGACAGTTTTAAAATGTTTGGTATAAATGTAGCGTATGGATTAAGTCAACTTATTATTCACCTGTGCAGTATAAATATAAATGGCGCTCATAATGTAGTATACGCTCAATCTTCTATGTGTAGGTTTGCCTCAGAGTGTTAACTTTGAATTTATGGAAGCTAGGAGATAACTTTGAAAATGGATTTACTGATAGATTTAGTGGTGAACATTTTTGAAAAGTTTAGTAGGCAACGTGAAAGAGCTCACTATCATTTTGTGAAGGAACTGAGCAGTGGTTGGAGAGGATGGAGTGAAATGCACAGTAGGTCAAATCTTATGGTATTTCGCACCGTTTTTAAATCTGGATGACCTTTATACAGTGTAGAGGGGGTACATTTGGGAGGAAAGAGCCCAAAACTGAACTTCTGGGGTTTAACACTGAAGAAAAGAAAATAAATTATCTTATTTACTGTAGAAATATTATTGGAAATGGAAATAGCGGGTTTTTATCTTTTCATATACATCACTTCTTTGGATCCTTTTCAGGGATGTACACTTCATGTGGCCATTAATGCTTATTTAGAGGGAGCAGAAGTCTGCTGGGTGTTGAATGTAGAATCACAGAATCACAGAATCAACCAGGTTGGAAGAGACCTCAGGGGTCATTGAGTCCAACCGTTGACTCCTCAGCAGCTTGCAGGCATTGATGGACTATGGTTTTTAACTTCTTGAGTCAAAATTTTGAAAGTGATTGGCACGTGTGAAATTAAATCAGCAAAAGCTTACAAGCTTATTGAATCACAGCACAAGCAACAGCAACGTGATCTTCCGCAAGTCTGATGTTTTGACAACAATTAATATCTGTTCATAATCTACTGAAAGCAGGGAAAAGAAAGAGGCTTTCATTCTAAATAGAGCCCAGCTGTAGGCTAAGGTCTGAATTAGATCTAGCTCAGAGAGCAATCAGAAATAGGAAATAAAGGAATGTCCTCAAAGGGTAGACACATTTTCGTCGTTTTTTTCCCTTGAGAATTACCTGTACTTAACCTCTGCTGTTGGAGATATTGTAGCTTACAGGACGCAAAGCAGTTGGCTCCTGTCTGTGCGTACCGGTCATTTGTGCTTGGCACTAGCGTATTTCTGAGCCTTAGCCATTGTTTGGACACATCAGAGAACCAGACTGGGAGAGAACTGAAGGAAATAAATATGATAGAAGTTGGAGACAAGTTCATGGGCACTTCAAGTAAATATATGATCTTAATTTTTTAGGATAAACTATCATTCATCAATAATAAACTGAGTAATTAATTCCTTAAACTTTAATCAGGATTACTTGTGATTACTGTTAATATAATTTTTGTAATAATCTCAAAAGGATAAATTTCTATGAACAACAAAAGGGAGCTGGTAAACACTGGAGGAGACCATTTATTATTTATTATTTATTTCTGCATGACTCATGCTGTACATATGTGTTTATATTGTAGAAGATGCCCAGCACATCTGTTAAAAATACTTGGAAATGTAATTTGTATTCTCAGGGGTATTTCAGTAGTACATAAAAATGATTTTTCTTTGAAGAGTTCATTAATGAGTAAAGATTAAGCATACTTTTACCATGGTAATTTCTAGTTATTTATTAAATGGACTTGGTTATGTCTAAGGCAGAGGCCATATTTCAACATGAAAACTTCAGGACAGGACCTCTCCACATACACAGAGAAGACAAAGAAAGTAAAAATCATTTCCTCTCTTCTGTAATGTGATCTTTAAAAAAAATTAGTTTAAGAAGAATTACTTTTAAAGACTGTTTTGATGAGAGCCTAACTAAACTAGCAGCTGTTTATTTTAATTAAATTTTTTAAAAGTATGTAGTGCTTTTGGAATTGTTCAGTTGAAGTCATACTCTTCCCACCAATTAACCTTCATCACGAGGAGTTTCTCTCTCTTTGACCCAGCTCTGTCTGCTAACAACATCAAACTTTAAATGTAAAATGGCAGACTTAATAATGAAATTTCAAGAAAATATTATTTCTGCCAGGAAACATCTCTCATGATTTTAAATTTAGATGGTGCTGAATGGAAACAAAAAATGCAAATGTGTGCAGGACAGGTCTTGCTTAAATGTAGGTCCTCAGGTTTTGAAGACCATGTGGAATGAAATCAAAATTATGTGGCTCACTAGGGAAAAATTTTCCCATATGTATTTAATGGTGGGTGACTTTTTCCTGTCCTAGTTCAGTAAGCCAAGCTATACCACAATTTGCACCAAGTGCTTTTAATGTACCTAGATCATCTAATGTGTCCATCTTTCTGTTTCTGGGCACCACCTGCATATGACACGTTTTGCTGTCCTCTCTGCACGACATGGGACAGACACGGCACAGACTTGAAGGTGATTCCATGCCCACACCACTGAACTTCTGTGGGTTTGCCTCAATCCTAAAATGCCATCGTGAGGTGGTTAGAAGTTTGCCAGTGAATTACTTTTCTTCTAAATTTGCTTGCTTATCTCCTTGCAGTGTAAGTGAAAGAGAAGCCATGTCTATTATCATACAAAGGAGTTTATTTTCATTGATTCTTTTCTTATATATATATATATATGAGAATATTTTATCCTGCAGCTTAATTGATAGCCGACCTTTTCTCCATCTGCTCTAAACCAGGGAAGTACAGTGTTTCTCTTGTAATTACATTTCTGCCACAAGGTATTTTTCTTCTGTTCAGAGATCAAAACCATTATTGGCAGCAGGATGCAGTCTTTTCAATATCTTAATCAAGAAGCCCATTATGTTTGTCTGATGCTTTAGCCTGCCAACAGGAGTTTAATAGTCTGCAGGAGCATTAGCAGCAAATGATCATTGCTCAGAAAATCTAACTAGCCCTAGGTTATATCAACCTGACAGACAGGGCATTGGCTGAGGGCAGCAGCTCTTCCATTAATTGTTTATGCAGATGACCCTGTGGTGGAAAGGTGGGCATTTTCTGATTTGCCTTGGGCAGTGTAAACCAGCCTGAAAAAGCCACTGCAATTACAGGATGTTAATGAGGAAGCAAAGAGAGAGCAGGTGGCATGGAGAGAGCCAGAAACAGCACGGGTTTATTCTTGTTCCCACTGCAGCCAATGGTCAAATCCCTCGTGATTTAAAGAGGAGAGGGAGTCGCACTCCTGGCTGAGATCCAGCACGATAGCTTCCCGTATCTCATGTAAGCTGCTATTGGGGCGTGATGGAACGACGTTCTGTCCTGCACGGGGCTGATGTAGTGAATGACTGTTCTTTCTCTAATTGCTTTTGCTACAGACATTTGGGTTGCTAAGCATGAAAGGATGAGCTGAATGTTTCTCTGCCCTATAGTCTTTACTCAGAGTGCTGAGAACTGAGAATATCAGTTGGTTCATAGGTTGTGAGCTGTGAAGGCTGAGATCAGTCCTGGGTTCTTTTTTTCACCTGCTGGAGGAGGTAGCATATACTATTACACTTGAAATCATCTAGCATCCACAGTCAGACTGGCCAGACAGCCTGAAGGGAGTGCTTCAGCACTTCCCACAGCAAGATGAATGGACTGAGCCATCTGAATCTCCCCATCATTGTTTTGAGGAAGAGTGAGGATGATTACCAGGAAGAAAACAGATAGACTAAGAATAAAATCACGATGGGATCAGGATGACATCCCTGTTGGCAGAACTGAAAGCAGTGTAAAAACTGCTTTCCGTGTTGTGAAAAATCAGCCCTTAATTGCTTTTGTTTCATTTTGTCAGATCAGAAAAGCAAAGAGCTACTGCCTGCTCTGAGCTCTGTTTTGGGTAAAGGTGACAACAAAGGTTAACTTTTGCTCTGTTAACTCGTGTAAATCTAACAGTATTCCTTTCTGAAAGCAAAATAGAATTTGTTTATGTCCAAGTCTGTTTCGCCACTGGAAAAGTTGGTACCATGCAATTCTGAGAAGATGTTACCAGGAAGCAACTAAATGTGGTCAGCTTAAATTCATGGCAGGAAGAACGTGGAGAGTGAGATTGCTAACTACATATTTATTTTTATTGTGTAAAATTATAAAACTGTTCCAGGTAGCTTAGCTTCAATTCTTAAAATATTTTGTCTCTGTTCCTGAAAGATGTCAGATTTCAGATTGATAGCCACGGGGATTAAAGTTTCCTAGGAAAATCATTGGCAACTTCCTGATGCGGTCTTGTCCTGATGCACATGGTGCTACGTCCAGAAGGGCCACCCATGCACGAGAGTTTTGTGCCCTTGCACTTCTCCTCTTCTTTTACAGGACTTTGAACTGTGATGATCCATGCCCCTACTTCATCTCTTTATATAGGCAGTTCCTTTCCTGGATCCAAACGGGCAGTCCTGAGCACTTGCACTCCCTTCAGTGTGTCAGCTGTCTTGTGTACCTGCAGAGCCTGAATCTTTGATCATTTTAGCAATAAAACGAGGATTTTGCTAGGGACAGTGTGGTTGTGTTTGGATGAACTGGCTGTTAAAATCAAAACTGGCGGCTGAACCAGCTGCTAAAGGTCATCTCTAGCAAATGGTTTACTTTTTTCAGAAGCCTTTTTACTTCTGCACTGACCTTAGATGATGAAACCTTCCTTGGCAAGAGGGCAATCCCCCTTGGTCCACCCCCAGGCCCTGCCCTGTGCTCTCTGGCATTGCCACTGGAACCAGCCACCATTCAATACACAGCACACTGACAGATAAAAAACCGGTACATTTAACAGAAAACATGGATAACCAGTAAGAGAGGTACTGAACACTCATTGTACAAAGGCTGAAGCTGGAACAAGACAAAGTATTTAATGGGTAAACAAGGCCTTGCTGCTAAGGATGTAAAATAAGTAGCTCTTCTCACCCTTCAGAAAAGGACATTTTCCTACTGCAAAAGGTATCTCCCCCATTTCTCCTCAAAAGCATCTATTTGTTCGATAAATTTTACTAATGAAAACCAAACATTTGTCTTACACCTGCCTAACAAGACCAGATCTCTACATTACTGAAGCTGAGATAAGACTTTCCTTTTGTTTGCTTTTTGTGATTCTGCACTGAACCTATCAAGTGACAACTGGCTACAGCGTGTCTTGGGTTACATACCCAAAAAACAGGCTGAGAAGGAAGGCAAATTCCCTGTGCATAATCCAGAAATACTGAAATGGGACATTCGACCTGCTCAGATTGTTCCCTCTTGTCTGCGCTCAGCTGGAAGAACAGCTACAATGGTACAGGGTAGGCAAGGGGAGGTGGCGAGTAATTGCTGGCTAGTCTGTACCTTCACTAAATCAGTCAGACAAGAGCAGGGAGGAAGCACAGGGGAATGGTGACTCAGCCACGTGTGTCTGAGTCACAACGCCTCCCGGGGCTGCTCTGCCAACATCGCTTTAGTGCTGGGTTTTAGTTTGTTTTTTTTTTCCCTAGCACTTTTTCAGAGCTGTGCCTAGAATCAGACACTAGCTCTAGTGCAAGCTGCCTCCTAATGCTTTCCTTTATCTGCTTTATAAATGCGTGAGCTGCGTAAGGAAAGGTGAAGAGGTCTTTCCTTAGCGTGGCAGTAGTAATACAGCTGAGTTAGCTGTGACTGCTTTGTACTGTAGACTGAGGTTAAGTGCAGTTGACTGGTTCAATCAAACAGAAATGCAGGAATTAGTATCAATGGGCATCATAAATTGCACATATCCTAACCTCTCATCTTTAAGGAGATCGTACATATGAGACCTATTCTCTGCCACAATAGCCTCTAAACTGGAGTCCTTAGAGAGCTGGGAAATGGGCTCAGCTTCACCGGACCAAAATCCCAGGTATGCTCCTGTGCCAAGTGTTTATTATTTCCTGCGCCTTGAAGAGCCTGAATGAGACAGTAGGAAACACTATGCACAGGGTATGAGTAAGATGTAGGCCTGTCGGAGCTCGACCATGGCTCTGGCTTTTCTTTTTTTCTGGTTGTATTTCTAGTTGAACCCCTTCTGTTCGAGAAAATATGTGGGTGGTGATAAAAAGCATCTGGAGACAAGAAGGATCCTATGTATCTTTATTCAGCTACAGCTATTGCAGGAAAGGGGAAAAATGATAGATGCTGCTAGTGACACAGTTAAAATATCTGCAAAATTCTTCTATTTTCTCTGTCTACACTGGTAACAGAATACTGCGCAATCATGTGTGGGTGGATGGGGTGTCAGGTAATGAGGAAAGGTGTAATGGCTCATTTGTGTTAATGGTTGCACGTCCTTTGACCTTTTTCATATAAAACCCCCTCCAGCATCGTTAGCAGAGTACTCGGGACAATGCAGCCTCTACACTTTCCCATGACTGGCTCGTGACCGTGTGGCACATGAAATATGGATTTGAGGATACCAGGAGTGACTGTGTTGTGATCCCTATTCCTTCATGCTTCAACTTTCAATCACAATACATAGATACTGAACTCTATAACATATTGAAGGCTTGGGCAGCATTAGGGTGAAGAGGATTGTGATCATTCTTGTCCGTGTCCTCAGTTCCCATAACCAGGAGTTTTGCATAGATTTCTCTGTTGGGATGGGATGGGACAATGGGATAGTGCTACAAGCTGGCAAGCAGGAATCTAGAACAAACTCCTAATTTCCTGATTTCATTTCATGATTTCATTATAAATTCTTTACGTTTCTGCTGTCTGGGCTAAGGCAACAGCTTCTGCTGTTGCTTCTTATGTGGGCTTGACTTACGTGACTAACCAGGCTGCAAAGCTGGCAACTGTCAGAATAATCTTTCCATTAAACTGATGGTCCTTTTTAATGTAGTCTGTTTTCTTTTAATGGTAGATCGTATAGCAGTGCAATGGAAAGCAAATTATTTTTTCTTTTTAGTTTAATCTTCTTAGGGAAAGAGGTAATCCTCTGCTAATTTCCTCCATCAGAGCAAGCATATGTCTCAATCACATTTGTAGCTGGAGCAGAACAGCACTCAGCACTCAAATTATGCTAATAACCATTTAGATTACTTCTTCTCTGGCATTTATTCATACTGGGGATCCAGCAATAAATCTTTCCACTATGTGAATTTATGTGTTAAATCCACACTATTTTCATTAATACCTCTGCAAGCTTTGGCATGCAACTGTCCAGCTCCTTGGCTTCTTGTCAAGTAGTCGGGAAGCAATGCTTCAGTCCTCCCCTAACGCACCCGAACCCTGAACCCTTACCTCTTACTCTCTCCTACTTCGACCTGGCAGAGACAAGTGTGAGAGGGACTGCCAAGTGTTGCCTCAAGCAGGAAGCGTATTTTATTAAAAATGTGATGCAAGTAGATGAGGTTCAAGTCTTGTGGTTATGGCATTCATGGTGAGACATATAGTTATTTAATCCAAACTGTTAAAATAATACTGAGAATGGACTACACTATGTATGTGAACGTATACAGAAAGCCAGAAGAAACCTTGTAAAACATGAGTTATAAGCTGTGGTCTGTAGTATTGATTCCCACGTATGTGGAATACTAGTTTAGGAGCACTATGCTTTTGTACAACACAAACTTCTACAATTTCGTTTGTTCTGTGTCTAAACGGAAAATTTATCTATTCTGCCTGGTTTTCTTATCATATTGGAGTATGAACACTATTGCATGCGTGTATATATAACGCAGTATGTTAAGAGTGAGTGAGGCTAAGTCACTCAGGTTTTGATGTGCCTTTCCCTTTCTTGTCAGCTTTCCCCTCTGAGCAATTCCTGATGGATTTGTTCTGCTGCTGATAAGCCCAGCTGAGTAGTACGTGTGAGAGTGACACTAAATACAAATTTCTCTGCAGCATCTCCTTAACAATGCGGAACAACAGATATCAGTCATTTGTGATCACGTTCTTTGGATGAAAGATCTCCTTTTGCATCAAGGCGCGCGTGAATTGCTGAACTCAGATATGATGGTTGTAAGGATCAGTTGTCATAACCCAGACATTTTATTTTTTAGAAACTGATGGATATTGAAAAACCTGACCTGGTTGTTTCATGCAACTGTGTACAGCTCAGAAAGGAATGACTGCAATTTAGGGAGGATCTTTACTCAGACTAGGCTTCCAAAAGGTACACTGAAGCCTGTTACAAGCTCTCTGTGGAGTGAAAGGTTCCTCAATGCAGATCTGTCTTTAGAGCTAAATTTAGGTCTATAGCTGTGCCCATACACTTTAGGCACTTGGCACTTATGCTTACAACAGAAACAGGGTATCTTCTTTGGCCAGAAGCTGGAGACTAGCTCTGAGGAGAGACAAACATGCAATAAAGATACATCCCGACCAAAGTTAATAGGAGAGTTGCGTCTGAAAGCAAGACAAGAATGAGTCTTTGCAAATATATTTTTTAACTTCTGTTCCATCCTTACTACCTCATTTTTTTTTTCAGAATCAGCCATTTGAAATCTTAATTGAATAATATTTCATTGGCTTTCATGCTTAAATTTGAAGTTAATTGAAACAGTTGAAAATAGTTGGGTTACTATTCTGCAAATAGTCATTGCCTAGCCTTCTGTTTCCCACATAATATTCAAAGTCAAATCTTCATCAACATTAGGAAGTATTTTCTTAATTATGCTATGAAGAATGCATTTGATATACTTTGTTGGTAGTGTGGCTAAGCTGTGAAACCGTTATGTATTTTCTACCATTGGAGCAAATCTTCCTCTAAGACCCGAGATCAACAGAACACTTAAGCAGCTGCTTGTGAGATGAAATCCCATCCCAAAGCAATTTTTTAAATACCACTTTTAATCATCTTCTCTGGGATTCTGTTACTGTTTTACTTAGGCTGCTTGGGAATGAAGGAAAACAGAGAAAACTTTGTGACAATGTTGTTCACAGGTGGAAAAAACCCCTGAGGAGAAGCACACCAATAGTTTTCAGTTTCATTCCAGTACTGCAAGGTTTAGATGAATGGATGTTGAAATACGAGATAATTTACTGTACTAATTACTCTCTTCATTCTATTACCAAATGTGCCACTGAGCCAGTGTACTAATAATTTCATCAGTGGTGTTCTGTCTCTCAGTCGCTAACTTAATTCTTCAAAAATTTTTTTCACAATAGAAGAATTTGGATGAGGGATGCATTGTCAGAGCTGATTTATGTTGCTTTGGAATTGATTCAGAGTGCTTAGATATTCAGCAGCAATTACCTTTCTCTTTCACTTGCACAGCACACAAGGAATCACCTTGTTGCATTCTTGTGTGTTAAAAAATCATACCCGTTATTTTTATTAATGTCATTACCAAGGTAGCTGAAGGCTTTGTCTAATAGGAGGGGTAGTGAGAGATGAGCCCGGTTCTGAAGAACTTTTCAGATATACTGGCAAGAGGTGGGTAGGGAAGCAAATTAGAGAAACGGCTTGTCTAAAATCACAGGTAACTGGCAGAATTCAGTTCCTGACTCATAGTGTCTTCTCAGGGCACCACCTATTTCGGACAGACACGTATTTCCATCTGCATGCACACTCAATCTATGCGAATGTGCAATCCTGTTCCTACAAATTATTCTCTTCCTGAATATTTTAAGGATTATCGTATCCTTAAGAGGATGACTGAAACACCCAATGATCTGTTAGGGGGTTCCAATTAAAGTTTTAATGCTGTAACAGCTGTTGTCTGCTTGTAAACGATTTCTCCTAATTTTGGGATTTTCTGTTAGCACGTAAAATGCTTTGTTAATAAATGTGAAAGTCCCCAAGGAATTCTGTGCATTAAACTTTAATAATTGAAGAGTGCAGAGGAACAGCTGAAATAAAAATGACTGCATTATGAAGCAACTTTTAAAATGTGCCACGTCTACTAAAGATATCATAAACTCCCATGATACCGCATTTATTTTGTTTTTTTTTTTTTTTCTTTTGGAGTGATCAGCTCTCAAACCCCTGAAACAAGTTAGCCAGGATAGATTATTTGGAAAATTAAAGTTCCCCTTAAAATCTCTTTGTATCTAATAAGATATTCAGTTACCTTCCAGTACAGGTCTACCAGCTTCAGCAAAACTACAGCTATTTACATCGTCTGAAATCTTGGCTCACTGTATGCATTAGGCTGTCTATCATATACTATTCAACTGGTGTCTTGAGCAGTTTCCTTTCAAGTCTGCTTTTCCCAATTCCTTGAACTCCTCGCATCGAGTCGAATTTGACACAGTGCTGGAAAATGCAGCCTTGGTGAGTGAGTAGCCTGTAGATGATATGAAATATCCAATGAGAGAGACCATATCCAATTTCAGAGAGACCTGGACAGGCTGGAGAGTTGTTTAATGAAATATAAATGAAATATAAAAAGGGCAAGTGTAGAGTCCTGCATCTGGGCAAGAACAACCCCATGCACCAGTACAAGTTGGGGACAGACCTGTTGGAGAGCAGCGGAGGGGAAAGGGACCTGGGGGTCCTAGTGGACAGCAGGATGACCATGAGCCAGCAGTGTGCCCTTGTGGCCAAGGCGGCCAATGGCATCCTGGGGTGGATTAGAAGGGGTGTGGTTAGCAGGTCGAGAGAGGTTCTCCTCCCCCTCTACTCTGCCCTGGTGAGGCAGCATCTGGAATATTGTGTCCAGTTCTGGCCCCTCAGTTCAAGAAGGACAGGGAACTGCTAGAGAGAGTCCAGCGCAGAGCCACGAAGATGATTAAGGGGGTGGAACATCTCCCTTATGAGGAGAGGCTGAGGGAGCTGGGTCTCTTTAGCTTGGAGAAGAGGAGACTGAGGGGTGACCTCATTAATGTTTATAAATATGTAAAGGGCAAGTGTCATGAGGATGGAGCCAGGCTCTTCTCAGTGACATCCCTTGACAGGACAAGGGGCAATGGGTGCAAGCTGGAACACAGGAGGTTCCACATAAATATGAGGAAAAACTTCTTTACGGTGAGGGTGACTGAACACTGGCACAGGCTGCCCAGAGAGGGTGTGGAGTCTCCTTCTCTGGAGACATTCAAAACCCACCTGGACGTGTTCCTGTGTGACATGATCTAGGCAATCCTGCTCCGGCAGGGGGATTGGACTAGATGATCTTTCGAGGTCCCTTCCAATCCCTGACATTCTGTGATTCTGTAATGATGAGGATTACTGGGAGTAAAAAATGTCCATATTGTAAGCTACATATAAGGAAGATTAAAAAGCCAAAATTTACCAATGATTCAGATGGCCAGCTTTCCCTAAAAGTGTTTCTTACAGTAGACGTTTCACCAACTTCAATATTTGCAGGGGCTCTAGAGGTATATGATTATGATAATGATAATATTAATAATAATAACAGTAGTAATAATAAAAATAATAATTAACAATTTGTACCACCATTAGTAACATAACCAGAACAACAACAATAATAACATATTAAAAGAAGTAACGTAACCAGATGTAAGAAACAAAATCCAGCATATTCCAGGCTGGTGTTATCTGCAGCCAACATAGGACTTTTGTGGGGCTGATCACTGTACTGGCAGACACCAGCCTCATCCTATAATATTGCTCTTCTCTTTGGGTCTTGCTAGCAAGGCTGGCCACGATATTTTTTTCCTCACAAGTTTGTTCACCTTGTATTTCAGAGAAGTTAGCAACACTAGCTGTTGCCCTAGACGTGCACCTCTGAGCTGTTGCTGAGGGAGCTCAGTACATTGCGTGTTCAGCAGTGGCCTCGGTGTGATTTTAATTTACAGAGTTGAACTGGGGCATATCTTTTCCACTCCAGCACTCGTTTGTATACCGCATCACCTCTGTCTCTACGCTAGTCACATACATTATGCATATAGTACATGCTGTCAAATCACTGCAAGGCCCAGGGGTAACCTCTAGCAGATTCACTAGCAGATTTAAAACTGTCCGTGGTTGCACACGAGCGGTTTTCTGTCAGGGTCAGTGCCTGAGTGGATCTCCATCCGTAGTCCCCAACAGCTTTGCCCCCAGCAGGGCACTCGGGATGGGAGGCAGCGTGGGCTTCCCCAAGCAGCAGGAGCAGTGGTGTGGGGCACCTCTGTTGCCTCCTTCTGCTCCCTCAGCAGAAAGCAGCTCCACAGATCGGCTGCTGCATTGCCCAAAGGTGTGGTGCACGATTGAGCTGAGGTGAGCTGGAGCCACGTGCTTCTCTCTTGTTATCAAAAAACAGGCACTTGAGGCGCTGCACTGGCAGAGGTCATCCAGAGCAGTGGCTCTCCACTGAAACACACGGGGAATTTCACTTCTTCAGAAGTGTTTTGGGCTTTGTGAAATTCATTTCCATGCCAGGTTTCCAATTTTGCATTAGAAGCACATGTTTAGGCGTGTACTTTCTTGTAGGGGCTACACACACAGGAAAGAGCTATCTGCTAGTGCAATACCTTGTAAAGATAGACCAGTCCAAACTGAGCAGACATCCATAATCTCTTAGCGTGATACAGGGGATATTTGTTTGGCCTGATCGCTTTGGTTTGAGCACCAATCTTCCTTCCTTTTTCAAATGGCATTTAACTGCACACTTCAAAAGCTTTTACTTTGAAAAAAAAAAATTGTTAAAGAAATAACTTGATGAAGCAGGATTTATTGGACTTCTTTTTTATGGTTAGAACAAAACCAAATCAGCACAACAGCATAATTATGAGTTAATTATTCTAATAACTTTCACTTTAATTTTTGTTTCTAATCTTGATTTCTTTTTCTGTGCTGAAGAATAGGAGACAATCTAAACAATGAATTAATTAATTACTCTGAGCTCCTTGATCTCTTCCTTGTTCTTTCCACCCCCTCTTTTCAGATCATTAGAACTATGAGATAATCAGGGCAAGATTTAATTTGCTAGTTCCTTCCTTTCTCCCAACTCCTCCAATTTTTTTTCTCCTCTAAATCTGACTTTTTTCTCTCTCTTTTACGCACACCTTCTTATATAGATATATTTATAGATATATTTAAGTTACTCCAAGAGCAGGTAGAAAAGGAAAGGGAGTAAAAAAGACCCGTATCTATTATTAGTTTCTCAGTGGGTGAATTTCTGCAGTTCTTGCTGTAGCCTATTGAAGCCAATGGAGCTCTACTGAAATGCTCTTGGG
This sequence comes from Nyctibius grandis, assembly GCF_013368605.1. Classification (NCBI taxonomy): domain Eukaryota; kingdom Metazoa; phylum Chordata; class Aves; order Nyctibiiformes; family Nyctibiidae; genus Nyctibius; species Nyctibius grandis. Next base: position 1,725,833 of record NC_090664.1, read on the forward strand.
GGTCTCCTGTCTCCATCAGAGCTGTCAGAGTCATCACTGTGCTGTGCCATTTGGATCTGCTGCGTAGGCAATACGGTGTTGTGTAGTACTGAGTGCAAGAAAATCCGTGCCCCCCACGTGGTTCATAATTAGCAGCACTCCTTTGTCCTACCTGCTGCGGCTTTCACCCTCGACTTCTACTCCCTGGAAACTGGGAATTAAATCTGGTGATGGAGAGGGAATTATCTGCTGCCTGCGGCTTTGCAGTGCAGGTTTATTCAGACACATCAGATTAAAACTTCCCTTTCCTGAGAGAGCAGTGGGGAATTGTTGCTGGTGCTGTGCAGGACCGAGGGGTCCAAACAGGATCTGGAGAGAGAGGGGGTTGCTGTGATGAAGATCTCCCAGTGCAAATAAACCAGACCAGTGTCGAGTGACAGGAGAAAAAGTCAGAAGGCAACGTTTGCGTTGCCTTTTGCAGGCAGACATGAGCATGCTCCGCCTGTGCTCCAAGTGGACTAGAAGCTAATATATTTTATGTTTTGATGGACCTTTGTTGCTTGCAGGGCTGACTGTAACTACACACTTCTGTTTCATAAATAACTTAGAGTCAGGGGCTTGGAGCTGCTTCGGCAGAGCAAGCTCATACCTGCCTCCACGGTGGGGACCTGAAAACCATGGAGGCTTGAAGACACCTATTTCTCAGCATAGCAGCAGCATCAGGGCTGGTGCCTGAGCTCTTCTGATGCACAATTCAGTTATCTTGTTTCTGCCACGCACATCATAAATAGCTACTGACGTTTCTCATCCACTGTTTTGACATGCTATTGTCTGTTGGTACTTGTACTTCAAGACCACTTGAAAAAACCCAGGTCCTGATCCCTCTGCCATCACAATTTCACAAACACTTTAAGCTGGAACAAACCATCATTTCCACTAAAGGAAGACATGCTTTCCTCTCATAGGCAGACGTTCATTCCTGACTCCATGTTTCTCCTTCCCTTCAGCAACCCTATGCAGCAAGTTGAATCAGAGAACCAATTCACGTTAGAAACCGTCCAGCAAAAGTGGTTAGGTTGACTTCTTTTGGCAGCAGCACTCACGCCGTCTCAAAGTGCACATGAAAATATGATTACAGTTTTGCTGACTAGGACAACGATTAAAGAGCCAAAAAGTCTTGCATTTCCTTTTAGCCTGTGCTCTTTTACTGGGTGCATTGAAATGTATGTCTTTAATGTAATAAGTTATACTCCTGTAGGGTACTTAATACACGTAGTAGTAGCTAGTGATGCAGAAATTCTGAGCCCATTACAGTCAAAGAGAGTTTTGGCATTAACTTCAGTGAAGCTAGGATTTCACAAGGAATTTCAGGAATAACTATAAATTCTGCTAGTAAATGGTGAAATCTACAAATCCTACTCAAATTTACAGTAATATATTTTTTTGCCTAAATAAGATTTGCAAGATTTGGCTCAAAAGAGATACACGTTAGCTTGCAGTGTTGTTGTTTTGATATATTTTCATGGTCTTACAAAGCTGTCATTATACAACTGTATTTTTTTCAGCTCTTTAACTTGTTCTTAACATCTTTCTTGTCTTTCCTCTTTAAGCTTATGGCGATATCCTTTCTCTCTTTTCTTCCTCTGCTTCCTCTCATTTTTCCCCCTTCCTTATTCTTACCCTCTGTCTGTTCTTCTCTCCTTCCCTCTTGTCCTGCGACTCAGTGTCTGAATAACTGTATTAACTCTGAGAGGTGTATTTCTAAGGTACAGTTCTGATGTGTTCTGTGAACAGCTACACCTATACAAATCACACTGACACATGTATTTTTTAAACGTTGGCTTATCAATGTTTCTGTCTACTGATAATCATAGGTTCAGTCCTGCAAAGGGCTGAGCATCTCCTCCGAGTTGCTGAGCATTACCAAATCCCATTGGTGTTGAAGAAGATGCACAGAAAATCTGAAAGTCACCCCAAACCCCCTTCCACTCCTAATCGGGGTGGTGTATGAAATGGCATGCTTATCAGCTCTATTAGATCTGCCACATTTAAATTATAATGCATCTGTAGGTGGCTTTGTATTTGTTTGTTTTAAAAATTAGTCTGTGAACTGTGGGGTACTCTTTGTAGGAAACTAAAATGGCAGGTGATTTTTGAATACGTTTTACTTCAGATTAAAAATATATATATATAATGAGGTGCATGTTTTCTTCTCCACTTCTGCTTTACATTCTCCCAACGTACTTCAGCGACATACTTCTTCAGTTTCCCAATGTGGCTCTACGGTGAGTAGGCGGTGAGCAATAAACATTGAAAGAAGGCTGTGATTGCTGCTTACACAAGTTACATCCAACCAAAGATTGATTTTAAAGTGAGAAAGAGTCTGCTAAGATGACAGATAACTACAGCTTGGCTTCTGAGCCCTTGAGTGCTTCCCAGTGCTTTGTGGCAGATTTGGAAGTGAAACGAGGCTGTGAAATGGTGTTGGTAGCGTCACGGGGACAAGGGGGTCAAGGGACTCAGGGTCTCACTTTGTGGGTGGGAAAGGGGATGCAGAGACGTTGGAATGTCATAGCCAGATTCAAATCATGGAATGCAAGTCTTAGGGTCAGAAACTTTTTTCCACTGCTTGGGAAATTAACAAATCATTTCAGCAGTCTTCTAAAAAATACTGCTTTTTAGAAAGTTGCAGACAATGACTGAGGATGTTTTGGGTCTTGAAAATCAGAAAATTATGCACAATAATGCTGAAATTAAGCTATTTAATCTGTGTCCTGTCAAATTAAACATAAGGTGATATTTTTCATCTTTGAATCTTGGCAAATTGGTATTTTTGCGGAACACAAAATAGTAGCATAACTAATCTCTTTCTGGAGTCTTTGAGCTTATTAAAATAAATGGATATCTAAATTTTGTATCATTTCAGGCAAATGAAATCTATAATTGTTTCTGGAGTGGCAGTTATATTTGAGCTTAGATTTTCTACTGTAATTCTGAAATACTGACTTTTTTCTATAAAGAGACGTGATTAGAGTTCGCCTTCATAAACAGCATTTCGGTGGACTTACACACAATTGAATAATTATGGATTCTAACGACTTCAAGAATTTCTTTCTCATTTTTAGTTCAACAGTAGATCAACAAAGGGAAGTGCAAAGCCCTGCAGCTGGGGAGGAACAACCCCAGGCACTGGTATATTGAGGTTGTCCAGCTGGAAAGTTACTCTGCAGAAAAGGGCCTGGGGGTCCTGGTGGACACCAAATTGAACATGAACAGCAATGTTGCATTGCAGAAAAGAAGGCAAATGGTGTCTTGGGCTGCATTAGGAGGAGTGTTGCCAGCAGGTCGAGGGAAGTGATCCTCCCCCTCTATTCAGCACTGATGAGGCCACACGTGGAGTGCTGTGTCCAGTTTTGAGCTCCCCAGTACAAGACAGAGATGGATACACTGGAGAGAGTCCAGCAAAGGGCCACAAAGATGATTAAGGGTCTGGAGCATCTCTCCTGTGTGGAAAGGCTGAGAGAGCTGGGCTTGTTTAGCCTGAAGAAGAGAAGGGAGATCTCATCAATGTGTATAAACTCCTGAAGGGAGGGTGCAAAGAGGATGGAGCCAGGCTCTTTTCAGTGGTGCCCAGTGACAGGACCAGAGGCAATGGGCACAAACTGAAACACAGAAAGTTCCCTCTGAACATCAGGAAACACATTTTTACTGTGAGGTTATCTCCATCTGATATTCAAAAGCCACTTGGACTTGGTCCTGAGCAACCAACTCTAGATGACCCTGCTTAAGCAGGGTGTTGGACAAGATGACTTCATGAGGTCCCTTCCAACCTCAACCATTTTGTGATTCTGTGAATGTGGATTTTCTGTAGGGTTCAAATCATTGTATTGGACCTTTGCAAGTGAGAGAAGAGCATGATCTAGTTAAGACATCCATATTCATTTACTCGTATCTGATACCATGTTTCTATTTCCAAATTTTTGGAGAGAGACATCTAAAACTTGGGACTAGCAGATGCTAAAGTAAATCACCATACAATGTTAGAAACACTAGGTTGCTCTGCCTTCTTTGCCCTTCTCTCTTTTTTCTCAGTTTATTTTATTGTTGTTGTTCTCAATTCTCTTGTTATATCCTATTTACAGCTGATCTGTGAAACCTTGAGGGCCTTGGATGCATCTTCTTGCTGGCAGCTAGTAGGAACTTCTCAAAGTGGTCCAACATATCGCACCACACTTGGAGAAAACTGCCAGCAGTGGAGAAGCGGCAGTCACATTTACTGTGGGTGCCACCAGGTTTGGTGGAATCTTCTAGCTGAATATGAATGATGCTTTTGTCAAGGTTGAGGGCTCGCTGCAGTATCTTCAGCAGGGAAAGACCTGTCCTGTCCTTTACTACTTCCTTTCTGTGTGACTACAGACAAGTCGTGTGGTTTCTGTTCCCCAGGTGACAAATGAGGAGCATAAGCCTCTCTACCCCACAGGTGGGTCATGAAGATGATAATATGAGGCACTTAGTGATACACAGTGTATAAATACATTCAATTTGATATTCGGTTTATCTGTATCATGGAAATGTCTGTGAACTGCAACTGAGATCACAGTCCCATCCTGCTGAACACATCGATCAAGGGAATCAGTCCCTAGGAACTGAAGCCACGAATCCTGATTCTTGGTCTTGACCCCTGGCAATACTGCACTCTGCCTTGGCAAAATGAAAAAAAAATGCAAGTGCTTGGACATAGACCAGTTCCTCCTGGGATGCCTCTTAATGAAAATGACTTAATGAAATAAAAATAAAATAACTGAAAAGGTAAAACAAATCAGCCAGTCAGCCAGATATTCAGAGAAAGGATAGAAAATACATCTTTCTCTTCAGTTTTGTATGTTTACATTGCTTTGCTATAATGATGCCACCTGCTTCCTTTTAGGTGAATAACAGTCTTTTATTTGCAAAGGTTTTTCTTGAACATATTGCAGTTCAGGAAGAACATGTTCTTAGTTTCTGGTAAAAAAAGTCCTCAAACCCAAGACTTGCGTATGGGGACAATCTGTCTGTCAATATGCACCAGATGTGTTGACCATAAAGTTGATTTAGTATTCTGCACCCATATTTTCTCATGAGGCGGACTAATGAGAAAGGAAAATAGATAAGGGAAATGTCAGGGAGAATTGCAGTGAAAATTTAGATTGTTTTGCAGACAGGTAAATAGAAACGGGGATAAAAAGCAGGAACTTTCATTCTGCCACGATTGCTTCTGCTGTACGATACCAGACACTTTTAAAACAGAATTTGGGAAGGAAAAAAGCCCTTTGTTATAGAAACCTGGCTGACTCCATCAAATCTGGAGCTAAACATATTCTTACACTATGTCTGGCAGGAGAGGTAATCACAAACATGACTTGTAGCAAATAAATGTTATTATCAAGTATATTCTAGTTCATTTATGGTGGGCATCTGTGAGAACTTGCAGTTTTAAAGAATCTGTTGCTGGAGCAAAATTCTGTCTTGCTGAAGCACAAACACCATAGGAAATAGTGCTACCTTCAGTGATGAAAAAAGAAATGGTACTGTTGCAGGGTCCTGTATGCTGACTGACATCCAGGTTCCCTTATCAGTCGTCATTCAGATGAAATCGTATTCTCAGCCAGGATGTGCCGATGAAATTATTTGTTGCCCCAAATTTATCCAATATAATTGATCACTATTCTTTCTGAGTAACCCCCTTCTTCTTTTCTTACTGGTTTCAAACTAGTTACTTGAAAAAACTTATTTCAGCTTTTTATTCTAGGAAGATAGTGTAGAGCAAAGGAGAGAGACATGAACTAGGAGGCAGGAGTACTGGTGTTTATGTTAAGCTTTCCCACTGATCTGGTGACTGATCTCGACCAAGTCAGGTGGCCTTTTTTCTCTTTTTTCTGTTTCCAAGATGGTGATAATGATACTGGCTTCCTTCTATAAAGTGCCTTGATATCTGCTTGCTGAAGATAAGCGTTATGTGAAAGTCAGGCATTTCACCAGCTGTGCAAGGGAAATGGTCACCTCCTGCTGTATTCGGTCCCTGCTCCCTCTGACTTGAGCTTATAAAGTCAGATAAAAATAAGTGACAGTAGCAGACAACCAGTTGCCTTCTTCGTGCATAGATACATAGATAATCTCAATCAGATGGGAACAAAGAACAGATGTTCCCTAAACATATGTGCAAACAAAAAATTGCAAGTGTGAATGTTCATGAGCAATGAATAAAACAGGAGAAAGGAACAAAGCATGATTTCAGGGTGTAAACAAATATTTGTGAGGCCTGATTTGGAAATTTTCGGCTAGCTCTAAAAATGGCACGTTTAAGAAAATGAAAGGATTTAGGGATTTATTTTTTTTTTTACCTCTGAGCCATGAGGACATCTATCTAAGTGTCTTCAGTCTTTTCTGAACAAGAATAAGATGGCTAAATGGATGTTGTGCCAGGACATGTATCTGTTTGCATCTAGACTTCTCTCCATGTGGTTGAATTTGCAACGTAGACAAAGAATTAACTTTCCTTTCCAGATTCTTTCAGTGCTAAATTAATTTTCTCATGATTCAGTTTTAGTCACCTTACAAACTTCCAGGACTTTAATGTTTCTCAAAGTGAGCATTAAAATGACTTATTAAAAACTCAGCTGTTCTACTACTCTTATATTTTCCTTCCTTCAAAAGATCTGGCTACATTTGACTCAATCTTTCTCTTATCCCACTTTTAAATCATTACATCATAATGCCATTGATTTCAGGGCAGATCTACAACATCCTGCAGAAGAAAATTAGGTTGAAGTCAAGCCTCTAATTGTAAAGATATTTTTCCACTACCTGACAGGCTAGTCATTAGCAATATTACAAATAGGAGATAAGTTGTTAAGCTTGGATTAAATGTCTTAAATCACTACGTGCTACCTTCTTTTGTCGTTGAATGGGATGAAAAAACAACTGTAAGCTTTCCTAAGATATAAAGATATAAAGAAGATAGAAGATAGAAAACAGATATAAGGTAAGAAAAGGTATTTTTCTATAAACACACATTTTCATTGTTAAGATGTTGATCTTGTTCATGCTTCTGGAATTTCAGAGATATTATTGTGGTTTTGTTCTAAATATGCAAAAACAAACCTGGAAGATGTTGTTTTCTCTCAGTATATACACTTATGTCATGAAAATATGACTGTCTTACTTTTTAAAAGCTTTTGTGGTCTGTGTGAGAGGTATGTGTTAAAATACATGTAGTTCCCCACACCCTTTCATACAATTATGCTTTTTCCATTTGGTTGAAGAAATCCCAGATACTGTGCCAAAAAGGAACACTTACAAGTGTTTTTCTTTGATGTACACTGATTTAAAAGATATTTCACCCTTGAAGAAAGACCCACATGATGTATTTTGTACACCACCAGTAGCAAATCCATCTTAGAGAAAATTATTCTCTCTACTTAGAAATCTTTACATTTATGTACGAAGGCTGCTTCGTAAGGTCAAAGATGAGAGTTCTTTTTCACACTAACTTGAGCAAAGCAAAGGTGAAAGCTGTAAAATATCTGCAGGCTTGCTTAGCATCTGATCAGCTCTGATTTACAAGGATGTTCATGTTACCATTATTGAATTGTTATATTTCCATTAGCCTGCTTTAATTTAGATGTGTTCCAGACCAGTTAACTGGAAGAGCTAAATAGGTGTTTAGTGTTTAACAGATATGATTATTAGTTTTATTTACCTTATTAGTAGAGCTGGGTAGAAAATGGTTTTCCTCAGCTTCTGAAGTTTTTGAGGTTTAAGGAGAATGTTCCTAGGCCACACGAGGAAAAGATTATATATTCTGTTGGGGTTTTTATGTGTGGACGTGTGTCCGCACACATGTACAGTCCTTGTAAGAAAAGCAGAAGGGAAAATTCTTGCTGCATAGCCTGCTGGTGAGGGTGCTTAATGAGAAATATAAACACAGAGCAAATGGGCTGAATTTAGGTCATTTTTATGTCTGCAATACTAAGTACTGTGGGATGGGTTTCTCTCCTGTCTGCTCAGGAGGTCTGCACTGTACCTGAGGGCCTCTACCTGAGAAACGCTTAGTCATAGTCATGCTGTGAAATGTTTCATTTCTGTGAATCAGTGAGTCACAGAGAAAGCGTTTGGTTGAAAAATTCCCAGTCATTACATTTAGTCATTCATTTTGGTGATAGTTTTCTTCTTGTGTCTTCCCTCCTTTATCCCCTCTCTTCTCAGAGCATATTTTGCAAAGATGGTCGCTTTCAGATAAATCTGTTGAAATTTTAACAGTGATTCTTCAAACATCTGGCACAACATCTGGGCTTGGAGTCCTGAGAATAACTAGCACCCTCCCTGACGTCCTCCTCATTCGTACTTAAAAATCAAAACGGGTATCTAGTGTTTTTTTCTGCTACCTCTGTTAGTATACAGCATATGAGAGACTCCCCAGGAAAGGAGCCCTCTTGGAGGTGAGCACGGCGCTCTCAAGGGTGAGCGGTGCAGTCAGAGGCAGCTCCTGGGGTACTGGGTGAGCTCAGCTTTCTGCCCGCGCTTGCCTTCCCTCTTTTCTGCTTGAGATGAACTGGAAATGCTTTGTGTTCCCAGCCGCATCAGCCCTTCAGGCCGGGCAGGGCTCTCTCGGTGAGCTGCGGGCCGGGCCCGGGAGTTCCCGTCAGCGGATCGCGCGGGGCCGGCGGCACCGCGGGGGTTCGAAGGGCCCCGGAGCGCGCGCACGGCGCGGGGCAGCTCGGCCGTCAGTTTGCGCGGGCGGGGGCGGCCTCCGCCCGTCGGGGCAAGAGCACAGCCCAGGGACGGTCTGCGCTCGGCGGGGCCCTCAGCCCGCTGCGGGTGCCGGGAAGGACACGGCAGCGCAAACGGAGCTGCCGCGGAAGCCTGCGGAGGTGAGGCGGCAGCTGCAGGGCCTGGCCCCGGCACTCGGGGGTAACGGAGGCGTCGCCTGTGTGAGGGGTGAAAAGGCCGACGGCCTGATCTCCTTGGTGGCCCGACTCAAGGAGGAGGTGGAAAGGTTGAGGAGCACAAGAGCATCCCAGGAAGAGGTTGGCGGGCGGTGCTGTCCCCTGCCTGCCCTGGGGAAACGGACGGGCCTAATGCTCCCCGGGAAGTGGAGGATCCTCTTCCTCCTCCACAAGGAGCAGGAGGGGACCTAGGGGATGGGGGGGAATGGAGGCAGGTCCCTGCTCGGGGTGGCAGGCGAATCCCATCCCGACCTTCCTCCCCTCCCTGCGTCCCCCTGAAGAATAGGTATGAGGTGCTGGAGCCTGAGCATCTTCCTGAGCATCAGGAAGACACGAAACTAGGTGAAGGACCTTCTAAGGAGCTACGAAAACAGACGTGCTTTAAAAAGGAACTGCTAAATATTCAGGAGCAGGCTGTCTCGGTGTGTAGGAAGACAAGCCATCGGGGAAAAAGACCAGCCTGGTTAAACTGAGAACTTAGGCTAGAACTTAAGGACAAATAAGAGAGCCTATTTGCTCTGGAAGAAGGGTCGGGTAACTTGGGAGGTCTATAGGGATGTTGCCAGGTACTGGTGACTGGAAATTAGCAAATGTAACACCTTGAATACTGTGTCTTGTTCTGGGCCCCGCACTTCAAGAAAGATGTTGAGGTGTTGGAGCAAGTCCAGAGGAGGGCGACCAAGCTGGTGAAGGGTCTGGAGGGTCTGACCTACGAGGAATGGCTGAGGGAGCTGGCGTTGTTTAGCCTGGAGAAGAGGAGGCTCAGAGGTGACCTTAGTGCAGTCTACAACTACCTGAAGGGAGGTTGTAGTGGAGTGGGAGTCGGCCTCTTCTCCCAGGCAACTAGCGATAGGACAAGAGGACACAGCCTCAAGCTTGGCCAGGGGAGGTTCAGGTTGGACATTAGGAAGCATTTCTTCTCAGCAAGGGTCATTGGACATTGGAAGGGGCTGCCCAGGGAGGTGGTGGAGTCACCATCTCTGGATGTGTTTAAGAAAAGCCTGGCCATGGCATTTAGTGCCATGGTCTAGTTGACATGGTGGTGTCAGGGCAATGGTTGGACTCGATGATCCCAGACGTCTCTTCCAACCTGGTTGATTCTGTGATTCTGTGATCGTATCTAATTTAGCTAACTTTGCAGCCATTACTCCTCAGTAGACAGGGCCATCTTGTCCTAAACTGATGATGGTTGCTTTTCCAGGCCAAACATTCAAATCTACTTGGATGAACCAAGCAAAATCAGTTTCTAACCAGCTTTATTGTTCAGATTATGTCTTCTGAATAAGGTACATGCTTAAGTGAAAGAATACTGTTTGTATTTTCTGCAACTGAATTTCTTTATCTGAGATAAACAATCACAAGAAATCCCAGGATGTTTCCAAGATTTGTGGGTAAAACCAGAAATGCAATATGAGTTTGGTGAGGAGGCACAGAACAGCACAAATCCAGCAGATTGCATTGCTCTCACAAACTGGAGTATTAACCCTCCAAGTTTAGTGTGCACTCTTCTTCCTAACCTAAGCAAGCCATGAGTCTTACCTAGCCAACAAATGTTACCAGAAGACACTTGCCTACAGGTTGTGCATTACCAGCTTGTGCAGCTTAATGGAGGGACACACTTTTTGTGTGCATTTTTTTGCACTAATGTACACTGGTTGTATCTGAGAAAGGTATTTGGATGCTGAGCACCAGGAAAAAGCTTGAGCATCTTAGTTTCGTAGACCACCCTAGTGTAGAAGCTGAAGTCCATGCTGTTAGCTAGCTACCTTGAAACCACCCTTAAATCCCATTGAGGCAAAGCTGGTAGAAGTGAGTATTTATTTAGTGGGTAAAAGAGGCTCTAAAGTTACAGAGGTTTATAAAGGCACAAAAGATTGAAACAGTATTTTTTTTTTTTTTTTTGAGAAGAGCTCTAACATTTCATCCCATACTCCACTGACAAAACATTAGATGTTTACAAGCTCCTGGTCAAGGATCTTGTTCTTAAGAACCTTTACTGCGTTCGTGGAAGAAGTGTTTGAGTTGGGGACACAGGCTTCTTTCTGACCTTCTCCTTCTCGATTGTTAACCCCCCTCCCTTGTTTGGAAATACTAAAGGCAAGGCAAGGGCAGTCATGGTGTGCGCTTAGCTAAACTATTGACAAGTGGTACCTTGCTAGGGATAAAGCACCCTTGTCTGCCTGGTGAAGCAATGAACAAGTCCCCGTGAGAAGCCTTTCCCCACCCCGCACATTGTATTTCACATCAGTCTGGGAACTGACAGCCAGCTTCTGCGCTTGTGTACAAGGCTAACTCATGCTCGTGGTACCATGGCGCTGCCCGTTTAACGCACTTGGAGATCAACAGTGTCACACGTTCTCCATTACACATGGGAAAGGGAAAATTCAGAAGGCTTCTATGCAGATCTTTTTAAAAAATATATCTTTTGAAAACATCTCAGCTTTGGTGCCAACAAAAACCTTTGATCATAGTTAGCCACTGGTGTCTTCTGGCCACTGCTTCTTCTGGCGTTCATTGCTCCCTTGTGCTTTCACCATCTGTTTGACATTTGCTTGTGGACTGTTAGATTTCATGCTGGGCTCTTTTTGGGGATAGCAACATTTCCACTGCTGTTCTTCACGGTTCATAGCCACAGCAAGGTTCTACACAGGGATATGTAGGGACATACTTTTTCCTGACACTGCAGATCCAGACAAAGACCCCCACCTATTTTATCATGTTCCAGCTCTCTCCTGCTGCCATCTGCATCGAAATCAGTGATTTAAAGGTTTAACATTTCAGTGCTTTTTAGACATCGTGCCCACTTGCCCCCAACAGCCCCAAGTCCCATATTTTTTTGAGCCTACTTGGTCCCATTCAACAACTGTTTAATCACTTGGTGGAGGTAAAAGTGTGTAGATTAAACACATTAACATAACATCTGCCATCAATAGCTGACACATCTTGCTGCCGTAGGATGGACCACAGTGCGTGTGGCTGGTATTTGTCACTGATTAGATAGGAGGAAAGAAGGGGATGAATGGACAGAAAATTGTGAGCTCTCCATCTCCCAAAACCAGGGATTTTAAAATCAGTAATTCCACTGTCTTCCTCTGTTTCCTAAAATGCTTACAACAACAGCAGTGAAAAGAGTATACAGAGACTTGCCATTGTTAATAAAGCTGCACTAATGCAAGTGTTACGAAAATGAGTAAATGAGTAAGGGAGCTGCCTTAGCTGACCTAGCAGAAGTGTGAATCCAGTGCTGCTCTCTCTTGACCTCCTGTAGTCCCCTTGCCTCTGTGTTTTAAATCTACGAGGACCTTTCTGTGTTGCACATTGTACTTTAAGAAGTAAGCTTTGTGTTGGGCTTTATCAGGCCAAAAGCCACAGCTGGTGCTAGGCCCTCTTTGTCAGCCTGGGCTCCACAAGGCTTGTCTTTCTCCTCCTTGGAAAGATCAGAGATGACCTGCGGTGTCTCATTTTCTCTCAGCTATGCCATGCCCACCTGTTCTGCCACCACTTTGCTGCCACCAGCATGCTGCAGCGTGGTAGCTTTGCCCTGGGGTTTGGCAGCAGGCTGGGAACATCTCCAGCCAGACGCTGCCTGGGGACAGGGCCAGTTCCTGACTTGTGGCCTGTGTGTTTGGTGGCTGTCAGTGGTATCGGCATGTGCACCTCACACGTGCACCCCTTAGTCATGGGCGTAGTGTTCTCCTTCATGATCTGCCTCACTGATGCGAGCCAGCTTGCTTCATGCCTCAAAGTCTGCAATCCTCATACGGTTCTTCCTAAATAGTCCTGGGCAGGAAAAACCACAGACTCCACAAACGACCCTTCATATAGTGTTGTCAGGGTATTTAATAAAAAATAACAGGCAACTGTTGCCTGTTGCTGTTTTAGCCATATGTTCCTTTAATGCCCTCTAATAATAATCAATAAGCACTAGCTATTCCTAGGAGAGAAGCGGCGTGAAGAAGGGGGTGAAAATACTATTGTTTGTCAGCACAGAATTGCTCGTCGCTGGAACAGTAAACGTGGATTGATTCTTTCTCTTTTTGTTTAATGTGAGGCTACTTCAAGTTTTCTAGCAAATACATTGTGTTTACTCTCAGCTGCATGTGTGCTGGCCTTAAGCATCTTTAAGAAAAAACTGACTTTTGTTTAGCTTATTGTATCTACCTCATGAGGATGGAGTCACCATGTACATATTAACAGTTAAAAGGGATACCCAGAGAAATCTCAAATAGCTTAGATATCCTTAATATATGCCTTAACCCATTTCCACTTATGTTCTTCTCAGACCATTTGAGACACAGCTTTAAAAAATATGAGTAGTCTAACAAGGGAATAATAAACAAGTTAAATATTTTACTGGGAAAATCACAATATATGACAACTTCTGTTGTAGAGGAGCCTGGTCCTAATGATGAGTCCATCGGAACCAGTAGAAATGACTAACGGGTTAGGTCACATTTTTCTCTTGTCTAGGAAAGCTGCCATATCAGGACAAAACTGAACATGTGCTGAAACACTCTCCTGAACTGGAGCTGAAATCAGCCAGCCTGCACTTTACCTGTGCTTTGGCCACTCACTGCCATCCTGTTGAAGTTTCTGCAAGTCTGAAGAGGAGAAGTGGTGACTGTGAAGGATAAACAGAAGCAAAGAGCAGAACAAGGTGAGGAGACAAAGTGAAAAACATCAGATGGGGATGTTGGAGGCAGGCTTTCACACCCAGCTCTAGAGGGATCTTCAGGCTACTAAACTTAAGCCAGTGTTTAAAGGTTTTGCTGGAATGGGTCAAGGAGAAAATTGGTGAAGAACGTGTTAAAAGCGAAAGGAAATGCCTGAACAATGTAGTGTGGCCATGTGATTGCTCTGTTGCTCGGTCAGGAGGGGTGTCTACATGAAATTTTGTATTATCAATAGCCAGGCTGGAATGATGGTTTTTTTTGTAAATTATGTTTTCAAACCAGGCTAAGCCAGACTGAAGCACCTTCATACATGTTAATGATTAGCGTGGAGAGGAGTCATCTTGTAATGCCTCCAACTCAGGCAACACACAAAAACGCAAGTCAGTTTCTATGTTATTATTCTATCTTTTTTAAGCTAATATTGAAATATTGAGTCCCAGATTTGCAGCCGTAAGGATTGCTAGTGCTGAATTAGAGACCTTCTGCCTTTAAAACACATGTATGGAACTAACCAGGTAGGAAACAATATGCACAAGCTGTGTTCTGTGCTCCTGGCAGAAACCAAAAAGGATGTCTACAAAGTGCAATTAGCACAGCTTGTACATTGTGCCTCCTGGACTATTAAATACTGTATTCCATAAGAGCCAGACCAAGCTTATATGCATTCATATTGTGACAACTATTGTTGTCACAGTAGAACTGATCTCTCTGTGTCTTGATGTGCTGAAGAAATTTGAAGTTTAGGCATTTTTAGTGCTGGTTTTATCATTTTTTTTCCCTTTCAGTAGGATTATAATTTGATGTTCATGTAGCATTTTGTATTCAAATCTGTGGAGAACATCAGACCAGACAGACCCTTAAATTGTGTTTCCCTGGAGTATTTCAGCTGCTGTCTAATGTTGTGTTTCTTTCCTCACAAACAGCATAACATATATTATTAGGGCATAGCACCAAGTCTGTTTAGTGCAACATACAGCTATTTAATGAACACTGGAATTTTACATCATTACAGGTGCAAAATGAGTTCTTACTTTAGTTAAGAATTCCTCTGGATGTTTAGAAGGGCTTTTAACAGAGGCTGTGTCTTTTGGGGCCTTTGCTCTCCAGTCCATTTTTTCATGTTACTGTTTCACCTGTGGAGAGGACATCATCAGGGCTTAAACATTGTGAGGATGTCTGAGCTATTTCCAAGGCAACATTTTGAGAAAGTCAGAGCTGTTGAAAACAAACGTAAAGCAAATGGATAACAGAACAGGAGAAAACGGGTTGAAAGGAACAGAGTCAAAAAAGGAGACAGGAGTAGGATAAAAGACAATTTGGAAGATGGTTGAAATACTTTGACAGAGTGAGGAAAAAACTGAACAAACAAAAATGTAGAGGGGGAAAAAAGAAAAACGTGAAACATTCAGCAATAAAGAGAAATGAGCAAAATAAAAAAAAAGAAAAAATATTAGAAGTGGAAAAGAGGAAAGAAGGAAAGATGGGAGGGAAAGTATATGAATGGATTGATGGGAAAGGAAAAAAGGAAAATAAGAAGTGGATGGATATGTAAATTAACTTGGAGAGAGAGTATTTCCTTAACATTGTCATGTGGGTATTATGTGAGTTTTGCTGACAACTTCAAGGTGAGTAAGGTAGGGGGGTGGGGGGCTGGGGAAAGGAAGACAAGTTCTATACTTTGGACAGCAAAGATGTATGAATATTCAGGAGTCATAAACTATGGGTAAATCTGGGTGGTTCAGAACTGACAACGTCAATAAATACAACAGGTGACTCAGCACTTATAAGTCAAGATACCTTCAAAAGTTTAACACTGAGCTCTGACTTTTAAATTCCAGCATTTTCTTCCTCAGGAAAGAACCTTTTTTTTCCAAGTAGCTGCATATCTTTGCTAGACTCACCCTTAGAGTTGTGCCATAACTTTTTTGGGAAAAAAATCACTGTCTTGTGTTGAAAGGAAGTTCACACACTGGGCTGTTTCCAACTGGCATTCTGAGCAGCCGAAGAATGGTATGGAAAATACGAACGCCTTGAGATACTGTCCAGCCCTGATCTTGCACATCAGAGTTGCTACCCTAACATTGGCTAGAAAATTTTCTGCTAAATATATTGATCTCAGCCTTCAAAGACTCCTTCCAGCTTAATTTTGAGGGTTCAATGAGTCTAGGTAAAGCCTGGATTACTTAAATTTAAGATACACCTTTGAAAAAACACAGATCTTCTCAAACTCAAAACCAATACTGATTTGGAACTTCATTCCCTTTACAGAATTTATGAAAGAAAGGCCAAACTAAGACTGTAAGCCTTGACTCATTAGTAGAGCAGCATGAGGTATGGATTCTCTCCATCAAAACAAAACATTAGGTTCTGGCACCGGTCACAGTATATCTGTTTTCTGCTTCACATGCAAACAATATCTCACAAGCCTATTGGCCTTTTGAACAGTCTACTCTTTCCCATAAATACTTGGGCAGGGTAAGCCCTGGTTTATCTTTGGTTATCTTTTACCCATAGCTAAAAGCATATTTATCACACACATTTCAAGGCCATTCTCTTTGTGCTACTGTAATATAAGGATGCAGTTGTTTTCATCTGCTCAAGAAAATGTTAGGCCAGTGGCAGATAAGTTTGGATGTTTCTGAAGTTGAGTTAAGCACAGAGTTCAGGTGCAGAGATGAGTCTCCTGGCAATATCTTACCTACCTGCAGTTTACTTAGGAAGAGGCTCCCTCATGGGGTGATCTCTCCCGCTTCAGACCTAGGTAGGAATGCCACAAAACCAGCCTGTCTCTGATGTGTGATGATTTCAGTTATTTGTACATGTTTACATGAAATATACCAGTAAAATAAAGAAATCATTATTTTAACTTAATTCAGTGTTCCTCTCTCTACCTGACTTAGAATAGGGTCCAGTCAGGACTGCAGTGCATTTTAATTAATGTTGGGAATACTTGTGCAGCGAATGTGTACTTCATAACCACCTAAACTTTAATGGTTTTATGCTTCTATTACAGAGTCACTGTTCTTGTTGGGAAATAGAAAAGAGCTCTATAATATACCTGTGCAAAGTACTTAGTTTATATGGACTTCGAAATTGTTTTCTCTAAATCTCTGCAGCTTTTAAAATGCTTCCACATGCTGCTGTACAAGCAAAATGGTTCTTTTTTTCTTAAACAGACCTTAACAGTTCATCATGCTTTTGAATAACAAGTGGTTGATCATGCACCTTAATTACAAGAGCAAATTGAAGGCAGTTGTACTATTCATCAAAATAAATCGCATATTAGTTAACTAATGAAAAAGTCAACAGACAGAAGAATAATATCACAGCAGTGTTAGTAAACACGGCGGCAAAATTCTTAGCTGGTGTTAATCAGTACGGCCTTAATCTCTTCAATTGAGTTGTGCTGGAAGATACCAGGTAATAATCTGACCTTTTTTGGGTAAACGTGTGAAGAATTATGTGAACTAATTTTCCTTTGGGAAATTAGGGGCAATATTCGTTGATGCTTGATATTTAGGTGTTGCTTTTTGTCTGTCCTTTCAGACAAAACTAAGAATCATGTTGCTCATATAATGGGAGACTTTGGCTTCTACTCTGGAGAATGAGATTTGAAATTCCCATTTTCCGAGCCAGTTTGATATGCTTACGTAGAGAGATTAAATGTCTGGGATCAGCAAGTTCAGTCATTAGGTGAAGTAAAGAACTGTGATGCTGCAGATAAAACGTTTTGAGATCTAGATAAAAGATTAAAGGCCAAAGTTATTCAGTGTACAAGAGGAAACACATTTCACACATAAGGATAATGATTTTCTTTTAGGGGAGGAGAGCAATAGCTGTTCTTGGCACAGTGCTGGCTAACATCAACTGGAATGTTTTCTCCAAACACTACTTGGGTCTCCTGTTTTTGTTGTTTTGTTTGTTGAGAATCTCTCCAGTGCTGTAGGTGCTTTCCAGATGTACAAAGTTCCCGTCCCTTCAAACCTTATCAGTAAACAGAGGTCAGACAAGGAAGCAACAACATGGATTTTCTATAGGAATCAATACATTTTGCTATAAAGACAGCAGGGCAGAAAATGGATTTTGAAGCAGGGAGAAAGAGCAGAGGGCAGAGGCAGCTTCAAGATAAATTAGTAAAGGTCAGCTGATGCAGAGAGGGACTGCAGACGGGTGCCACAAGGTGACTTTTCAGGGGTGTGATAAAAGGGCAGGAAGAGTTCAAAAATGGGGCAGAATAGAGCTAATAGGAAGGGCAAATCTCCTGTTGAAGTGCAGTATACACATGAATTGAAAAAGACCTTCAATGCATTTGGCTACAAGAGTGTATACCAGCACTTGCTATAAGAGCATTATTTGGAGAAAAAAAAGAGAAAAGGCTAAGTGCTAGAGAACTGGGAAATGCCAGTTTCTGGGAGCTGTGTTGCTTTGAGTCTGTTCCCATGTGCTCTCATGCTGGCTATGGTATAATGTAAGGGCCCTGTAAAAAGGGGAGGAAAAATTACCTGTAAAAAAACATGTGTGATATTTAAAGAGAGCAACACAGTACACACAGAGGTGGACGGACATTTTCTGTGAAAGGAAGTACCCTAAACCACCCTTACGTGGAGAAATATAGAGTGAACAAAAAGGGTGACTTCAGGGGTCACGCTAAGGGTTCATCTGACCCAGGATTCTGTCTCCATACAAAATAATCTATAGAATAATCCCTTCCCCAACATATTCTTCCAGGTTTTATTAATCTGCATGATAAAGCAGGCAAAACATGTACTAGATGCTTTTGGTTTTTTTTTGCTGAGAGCCTACACAAGTGTAGCTACTTTGTAAGAGTTAACAAGAGGGAGGACTGAGGAGGAACAGGCTGAAGTACCTCCCAAACAACATTCAGATCACATCTATATGACCTTGAGTTTAAGCAATGGACTTCTTTACAAAAGATACCCTTGGCTGCTTTGGCCACTCAAGAGCTTCTGATTTTAGTGCATGCCATTGTCAGTGACTAGCTGTCAATATCTGGTGAGCAAATATGTTCAAGTGATTTGCAATCTATTAATAGATGATTTGTGAACAGACAAAACAGGTGATATTATCAGGTTGTTTACGATGGAAATAATCTATGAAAGAACATGAATTTAAGGTAGCTTAACTTACCAGCTCAGCGAAATCACTGACCAAGTCTCAAAGACATTTCCTTTGAAGATCTCCTCCATGACAGATTATTTTTATGTATTTGCAAATGACTATTCAAATAATTTCAAAGATTGTTCCTGGGTGAGTGCTGCATAATCATGAAAATTTGTGTAGGGGAGAACTAATAGGCTCATTTAATTATTCTTTTCCCCTTGCTTTGTATATCAGGAGGCTTGGCTTTCTTTACATCACTTTCCCTTTTGCACAGAGGAGAAATGTTTTAGACACTGGTAATAACTGATGTTTGTGTGAAGAGTAGCCCTGATGGTGTTTAGCCACCTTGAAAGCTCTTTCTGGTTGTAGGGCTTTTCCACTCCTGGAACAGAAACAATACCTTGTGACTTAGACAATCAATCACACAGCACGAATAATGAGCCAACACTCAAAGCAACAGTCACATTTGCATAACCCATTCATTCAGTATATTTGAATAACCACCAAATTAATGAAAATCAAAAGGAGTCCATGGATCATTTGCCAACAGGAAGGAGGACTAAAACTGTTGAATAGATGGCTTGCTGAAAAAAAATGTACGTGGCTCTGTCTTTCTGGAAGGAAGAAGAGGAAGCAGGTTGGAGTGAAGATTACCAGGAGATGAGCCTCTTCTTGCCCACGCCTGACAAGGTTTCTTTCCAGGTAGTTCCTCTGCATCACTCTTTCTTCCTGTGACTGTTGTTTTCAAGGGGGAAAAAAAAAATAATCTGGGAACCCCACTTTGCAACAAAGTAGGAGAAAAAGCATTTAGTTAAAAACAAGGGTTTAATTGCATTTTTGCAGGTGGAGAACTAGATTTAAACATTATCAAGAAATATTGGTTTCCAGAGATGCCTGTACTAATCATTTTTTGTTTATGGTACACTACATTCCTGGCAAAATCAGTTACATGAGGGTCTCTTCAGATACAATCAAAACAGAACAGGTTTGAAAGAAACTCAGAAAGATGCATACTTGGATTTTGTGTATTCAATTTCTCTTAGTTTTCTCCTCCTTGTTGTAAAATATGCTGACAGTCCTCTGCCAGGAAGGTAAGTAAACTCTGCCAGCTGTCGCACCTAAAGGCAAAACCTAAAATCAACAAATAGCTTATGAGGAGGTGTTTTTAACTTTGCTGCTCGTGCCACTGCTCAGGCTTCCCATTTCTTGGGAATCCTTCTTTCAGAAAAGAAAAAAAAATCACAAGCCTATGTATCATTCAAATATGGATGCAATTAATTTCATTAGGAAATTCTGTAATTCTGATGTAAGAACAATTCCATATAGAAGACCAAATAATGCAAGTCTCTGTCAATATTCAAATTCAACAAACCAGTCTTTGCCTAGTAACTGATTGTTGAACTCTGTTTTTTATGAAAATGCTTCCACCTGTTCTTCCTACTTTGGCAATATGACATCAACAGAGATTTCGTGCGTGCCAAAATAATTACCTAAATTAAAAGATACATATTTATTGTTTTGATAACTCCCATAAGGAAGGAGAGAGCAGGATGTACTTCAGATAAGCCAATCCCTATCAGACACGGCTCTACCAGACAGGTTGGTGGTCTATGTCTCTGTAGAGATGTCAATATTTAACACTCTTCATTGCTTAGACCACACGCTGATACTACTTCCAGACAATTCTGTTCTTGCAGGACAGGCAAGTTTTAACTTAAGGCATGTGTCAGCAGGTTAAACAGTTGTTCTGTTCAACAAACACCATCTTGTACAGCGGTCCCTTTGAAGACCCTAAGCCTGACAGCTGACAAAATCTGGAAAGCTGCCTGTTCCACAGAGAGTCCCATTTTAGGGGAGATGGGAAAGGAAACCCTTGCTCACAAAGCAGCTTGCTCACTCTTAGAGCAACTCAATGTGCTTCATCCTTTTGGATCTTCAGGTCTTCTTCATTGCCCCTGGGGTTCTTCTGACAGCTGTTGTGCTGTTTGGTTTTTTTAAGGATTATAGATGGAAATACAACATATCTACGTTTTTATGGAGCTTATCCTACAGGGTTTGGAATATGGGCACAGTGTTAGTTGAATGAACTGGCTCTGTCCCTTTGCATGCTCACAGTAAGGGCCTTATGTTCAGAGGCATCACCACTCTCCCTGGCTTGTATGGTTGCTCTTGTTTCCATAACTAAATCTCTGCAGGGTAAGCCCTGGAAATCATGAACAACTCTTTCTGAGAAAAAAACATGGATTCAGAAATCACCTTTTCATATGTTTTATGTATTATTTTAACAATAGCCATCTGAGGTAATGTTCAGTTCCAGCAACCCAGAAAGGAAATGGCATAAGATGTTGTGCAGATTTCTCATTTTCAGCTTGAACTGCACACACCACTTTTGCTTTCTCTGTAGGCAAATCAAAGGCACAGTGATCTAACTGGTCCTTCTCTTGTCTTATTGCCTTTACATTCAGAGAGCAACACCTATGCCATCTAAATACCAAATACTTACGACTGCTTTTTGGGAAAAGTGTATCTTAAAATTAGTCTCCATGAAAGTCAGTTGAATAATATTTTAAAAGCAACACAGTAAGCTGCTCATAGATATAAAGCAGGTGAGTTTCATGGCTTAAGTTGCTGGAAAGAAAGTTATTGGCATCTGGAAATTCTGTTGTTATGCTATTTGTATGTGAAACTAGATCACAAATGAGCTATTTATTTATGTTTCTTTGCTATTTGTTCTGCAAAAATCCTGCTGAGATACATGCCAGATGTCTGTCTCAGTCCTGTATGACTTTATTTCTCATACCTGTTTATTGCTTGCCTGACTGCTACTTCCTGTTGATTTCTTGTGTAGTTTTAGACTTTTTTGTCATATTCTTTGTTCTCCCAGCTGTTCCTCAGTCACCTCAAAGGATATGACTTGTAGGTGGTGCCTCTCTTAATGTTCATGTACTATGCCTCGGATAGCAGAAAGATAGCAGAGGCTTTGCACACCTTCTGCAGATACACAGGCATGTCCAAAGCTGATTGCAAAGCTTTAGGTCACCGTAAGTGAGCTGTCGTTATCATGTACATTTCTTCTTTTTCTGCAGCAGAGGATCTCATCAGTACATCTTCTTTTGTCCTCCCAGAACTCACAAGTGTTTCAAATCAGCAAAGCACAGATGAGAACAGTATGGTAGAAATCAACAGGAGAGCTAGAAGAGGAGTACCAGTAACACAAATAAACATAAATGAGTCACAGGGGAACGGCAGCTCCAGGGAAGATTCCAGTTACCTGAGGTCATACCTACTTTGTCCTCACAAAGTCACCCTCCCTGCTGCAGAAGATTGGATTCACAGCTCTACTCTGTCTTTTCTCCACTAGCTTGGCATAGTTGTCCATGGCCTCGTGACCTCTCTCGTCATATTTCTGATGCCTATCCAACAGACCTTAATTAATGCTGGTCTTTCTTACCTGCTTTTTAAACTGCAATACTCCCGCTGTCTTTACCTTTTAGGAACCAGTACTTTACTATCCAGATTTGTTTTTGTTTTGCCAGTTTAATATGCCCTGATACGCTACTGCTTATGAGCGGATCAGCTGGCTTTGGTGGAGCCCTCGCGAATTCCTCAGTGTCTTCCACTGCTTCTGGAGGTCAGGCCAACTCAGCCTCCAACTTCCCTACCAAACCTATCAGTTAGCTCTTAATGGCAATCCTTCACCACTGGTAACTTGTCTGATTTAACCTTCTCAGATTTAATATTCGCATTGAAAGAAATAAAATGCTTTTGATTTTTAAGCTAAGGTGTTATATAGTAATGTACGTAGTAAAATACGTTGCTATGTCAGACTATAGTCTTTGACTTTTAGCCTCCCATATGCTCCTCACGTTTTAAATTAAGTCCTAAAGCTGTAAGATGCTGTGAGAAAGTTTGGTGTCTGTATGAAAATTCAAAGAACCCATACTGGTGTTAAGGCTCTCTTGAACAGCATGTAGAACCAAAGCCTTAAGGCACCAGTATCATCAAAGGAGGACTGTCCTACTACTAAATCTAGAAAATAAATGGAGTCAGAATAATGTGAAGCATTTGGCAGAAATACAGAATAATGTGAAGAATTTCAGCATGCCTCCAGATTGCTTTGAGATAGAGCCTTTGCCACCCCATGCCTGCTCTTATTCCAACCTTCCAGCTCCTCCTTTTAACCACTTTGGTGCGTTTCTCCATATTCTTGGAAGCTGTACAGATAAAATCATCCAGCTGTATTTGCTCTCTCCCTAGCTAGATACTTGTCTGCATCTTTTAGAACCATCTGCTACCTTCTCAGCCATGTGATGGAGCAGAACATCAGCAAAAATCAAATATCTGAGCTAGAGATTTCAGCTTTATCCGAAGCTCCATGAATAGTTTTATAATTAGTGATTTTTACAGTTTAACACCACGAGAGCTGAAGGGCATGATGGCATGTAGACTTTGTTCCCCCATGAAATGTGGTAGTACTTCTAAATATTCATGACATCTATACAGTTTATCAAATCCAAAGGCATTGCCAGCTTTTAATTTAGAGCACAGCTCAGTCATATTCCAGTTGTAGAAGGAAGTGGGTTTTATTTCTTGTAACATTTGAATCCAAAGTATGCAGAATGGGCAGACTCTGAATTTTAAGCTCCTCTTGTCTCTCCTCAGATCCTTTCATTTGCACTGTTTTGGTTTTGTTTCTTAAACAGGCTGCGCTTTCGAGCAACCAATCAACACAATTCAACAGGTATAATAGGAAAGCAGTTCCTGACTGTTCCTTCCCATTTTGCACATCTGTAGTTAGGTTCATCAGAATAAAATCTCCAGGCTTGAATGATAGGCTCTTTAGGGTATGAGACAGGTACTTACCAATGAAAACTCAACCTACTCTAGTTTAATCAAGAAAAACAGTTGGTTGCTCCAGTTAGACTACAGCAAGGAGAGAATGAAACGTAGCCAAAACCAGAGAGTAAAATATTTTTATCGCTTATTGGCATCTAAACTATTGCATATTCTTGCAAGTCTACAGTCCAGAATCAGAGATGGGGATCTACTGCTGCTTCTCTTCTTGCATGCATTTCTTTTTTATTTCCAAGAAGCTGGAAGGTACGGTTAGGTTAGGTATTCGTCATAGGTGGGACAGCAGCTGTTGAATGTTGTCATCTGGGCACAGGCAACCGTAGGAGCCCCATGATTGTTTTCCGTGTAACCACAACAGCAAAGTTGTAAGCATCTAGGGGATAGGAATATACTTCTCGTGTCCCGTGGAGTTCATCTATCTTCTTCACAGTTTATTTTTCCTAAATAGCCTGGGAATGTGAGAAGTGGGGACTTTCCAAGCAGAAGACAATGATGGAACAAGTTGAGGAAGAGTATCACCGAAAGGTGTAGTGATCTTGAGGTTTTATGCTCCGTTTCACTTTGGGGCACAACAGGAGCTCTACTTCCCAGCTCTGTTTTAGTAGTTAGAGGAAGGTTAAGCACACTGTTTTGAGGGCATGTGTGGTTGTGCTGTTATTTGTCTGCTTGGCTAATTTTATATCAGTATCACTTGAATGCCTTCATCTGAAATCAGGTGCTTTGGATGAACAAAGCAAAGGATGTCCACTGTCCACTTGTCTAAATGGACAAAGCAGAAAAATAGCATTAGAAAAGATACCATGATTACATCCATATTACAGATGGAGAATTAAGGCATAGCAATTGTTGAGTCACGGTGACAAAAGACCAGCCATGACCTCCAACTACATGAGAAGCAGCAGCAGCAGAGACATTACATGTACAACAAAACAGGGGGTAGTAGCTTAACAGAACTGCTGACCAAGATTGAAATTGCTGTAACACTACTGTGTCACAAATATCAAGTGTAAAATCAGCAAAATTGGGCCCATGGGAAAGAGTAAAGCGGGTCTGGCTGTTTATTAGGAAGGGGATGAGGGTGGTAATGGAGAAGAACTTGGGAGGGAGCAAAGGTGTAAAAAGAGCATATAAGGGGTAGCAAATCGTGTGATCAGATGTGACTGGGGTATAATTGTAACAATTTTAGTGCTTATGAATATTATATATTTGTGATTAGTCAGGTTTTGATGTGATTTGTCACTACTCCTTGGTTTCTGTCACAGCAACTGTGGCTATTCTGCCAATACAGACAAGTCTGCATTGCGTCAAGTCATCAGCACTGCCTCAGACTGCATTTCACCTGGAGAAAGTTTATTTCTGAATCCTCTAGGATATTCTTGAGAAAGGTTACACTGTTGCATATTGATCTCTATTGGTTTTGAGGGTTTTTTTACTTCCTATAGGTCTGACGTTAGGAATTGCAGTGGTTTTTGTACAGCTGAGCAGTGACTTCAGAAATATGCTTCAGGGTGCCTCGTCCAGTTGGAGAGAGAATGACCCGTCCTGCCACCTCAGCCCCTTTTAGGCTTTCTGAGGTTTAGCACGTGCTCTTGATGTTGACTGTGACTTTTCTTTGGCACGGACACTTTGTCTCCACTCATTAAAGACAACTGCCTGTTCTTTTGGAAGCAGCGGCCGCGTGGTACAAAGACCTCTGAAGTCCCTTTACAATCCATTAAGAGATTGGTTTATTTGCTATCCGCTATTGATTATTACTTATCTTAAACTTCTTCCCTCAAGGAAAAAGAAATAATCTTTGTGGAGTTTCTGGTTTGTTCTGTGGCCAGAGAGAAGGAAAAGCTGTGATGTAGCTGACTGAGGAGGCTGTTCAGCTTTGAATTGAAGTGCATTTGTTTTCATTTTCTAGCTGAGTTACATCCCCAAAAGACTTATTTTGAGCTAAAATGTAGTGAAAATTGCCAGGTTTATGTCCCCAGTGACAAATTTCTCTCTTTACCTGTAGGACAGGTGCAACCAAGGCAGCTCTGGCACATAATGTTCCCCAGCTCTCTTTCCCTGGTTGTAAAGCATGCTTGAGAACCCGTGGTCTGTTTAGACAATAAGGGAAACGAGCACTAGCTGCTGTTGTTGGGGGCTCTCCACTAAAATAATACCTGTGGCTCCCATACTGCTGGTGTTTGGAACGCTTTTGGTTGGTCCTTATGGTAGGGTTGGTGTAAGCAACATGGTCTACTGGGCAACGCACAGCAGCAACCATTTTATTTTGTCCCACTGTGCTGAACAGCCACTGAATGGCAGAGATGTACAACTCCACAGTTGTGCACTGCTGGTTTAGGGAGGAATGAGAGCCCTCAGGACAGAAACTTCTTTTTATAGCAGAGGGAAAGACCTTGCAAACAACAAAGGTTAGTTCATGAGGAGCAAAACTGAGGATGGCAACTTTTCTGTGCTTTTGTGTCCTAACCCCTGTGCTCCTGCCCACTGCAGGGGCTCCTCACAGGCTTCTCGTGGCTCCACTCTGCCTTGGTTCACGCTCATATCCCCTGACCACCCAGTGAGCAAGAAGCTGTAGGTAAGGGGCACAGAGCTGAGAGATGCACATGCTGCCAAGTCACTGAGCAGGTAAACTGCTGGGTGGGTGTTGGCAGGTCAAGCACAACAGATGATGGTTTAGTTCATGCTGCAGCCCTTTTCCTCCTGAGCAGACAGACATTGCTGAAGGTTTTGTTCCTTAAAAAACAGGCTTTAAAAAAAAAGAGAAGAGGGGAAACTAACAGTACAAATTTAATTACTGGTAATTTTCTTGTCCAAAATTATTTGGAGCTGCACTCTGTATTTAATTATGACAATAAGTTAGTGAAAAGAAATAATTTTCAGTATTTCCTGTAGATTTTGTGCAAAGATTGTGATCAAACCACATATTCTATGGCCTGAGAAAGATAAAAGCAAATCTGAACAGCTTGATGCAGTATTTTAATCTCATAAATATGAAAAACAAATCATTACCCATAATTATGAAGTACAATAAAGAATAATGACTGTTTCTATTTCTATAGTTGGGTTTTTGGGTTTTGTTATTTTGTGTGTTGTGGGGTTTTGTTTTAATTTTTTTACATAAGTGGTGGTTTTGAAGGGCTTTTAATTACACACTTGTAACGTACACTAAGCAAGCTGGTAGCTCCCTTGCATCTAGCAGCATCCCATGTATAGCTGCAAAGTTTTAAAGGAGCTTTTCTTTCCTTCCCTCTGTTGTCTTTAAGAAAGAGCCAAATTTGATAGACCTTCTATCTGACATTCCTGGAGACTGAAATCCTTTATTTTCTGACAGAGGGGAAAATTATCCCATCTCTTACCTCAATGCCCTAGCTCTCACCTGGGCAGATGGACATCTCAGAAGTGCTTGGCACTGTCCCAGCTCTGCTCCCTCCCACAACTAACAAGGTTTGCTGATGACAGAGGCTGTAGCTGAACTGGACAGTCTTGAAAACCCCATCCCTTATCATCGGCCCTGCACTACCTGTATGTGTATGTAAGGAAGCAATGCAATTTTTCTAACCAGAAGCTCTAAGGTAATACTATAGCAAAAACCATAGAGACAGAGTTCAGAATATTTCCCTAATCCTGACTAGGGCCTTAACTCCTCCTGGTTTTGCTTCAGTTTTATATCCCGGAGGTCACAGGATTCTGCCAGTGGAAAGCAGAAAGGAATTGGCCCTGTAGCTCTCACCGTGGGAGTGAGTTGTTGATCAAGATGTACGAGCAGCAAAGATACCCATTTCCCCTTTCGCCCACTTACTTATTAGTACTTGATTCTCTTTCGGTATAGAATACTAATAAGCAAAAAGCCTCAAGACATTTGCTTAGGAAAATTCTTCCAAAACCCAAATTTGCTTTTCTCTGCGAGTTATTAAACATAACTTTCAGCAAAAGATTGATAGTGATTCTTCCGGGCAGAATTTACAACCCTCTTTGTTACCTAGACACTGTTACACCGCACCTAGCAGGGTGCTCTGCTTGCACAGTGGTGGCTGGAGCCATCAGGGCTCTTCTGATGGCAGCCAGTGAAACCTTCTGCAGCGTCATGAATTCAGTGCACATCTGTGAGCTAGGAGTGTATTTACTGCGACGGTACAAGGGGCTGAAGAGAGCCCGTTCGGGTTAGTGTTTTCTGCTGGAGTGCATGAACTCGGGATGATGTGCTAGAAAAGGAACCACCTGGCTCCTCAGCCCACTCCCTTCTGCCCCTTTCCTCTCACCATCCACAGCACCTGTGCTTCCAGCTGTGCAGGTGAGAAGTTGTGCCAGCCAGCCCAGCTGGGATTCTGCATAGGTCAGCATTACCTGGGTTGTTATTGCATCTCTCTCATTTTTCCTTCTCTTTGCGGGGGGGGCGGGGTGGGTAAGGACTGCTTTGTGTACTTGCTTTACAAGTCTTCACTTTTCTTGCAGCAGAGAAGTTTCCAAGCAGATCTTTCTGGCCTGAATCATTTTACTCGTTAGTTTAGCAAGACGTTTTCACAGCCATCTGCTCAGCAATAGCCCCATGTAACCCTGCACGTGCCTGAACTCACCAAGCCTCTCATGTTTAACGTGGAAGTTCCCAGGCCGTGGCTGTGACCAAGCAGTAATTTGCAGGATCATAGGTGGCTTGATGTGGGAGGCAGCCCCTGCATGCCTAACAAGTTGAAGCTGGTCCCACAGGACAGCTGGAGGATATCAGCTCCTGTGCACAGCTGATATTCTAGGAGAAAGGAGGAGCCTTGTAGCTACGTGGCTGCAACCACATTGTTAGGTACTGGAGGACGTCGTGCATCTCTCCTTGACTTACAGCTAAGAAACCCTACAGGAACCTGAACACCTACTCTGTGAGTTTGATTTAACTACTTGTGATGTTTCTGTTCGGCCCTCTACTCAATTTTTCTTCTTGGCTGTACTACTTAATATCTCTCCGTGCAGGTTATGTGTTTTTAAATCTTATTCTTAGATATGTAATTCACTCTGTGTACTGAACAAGGAGGTGGGCAAGAGGGAAAATCAAGAGTGTAAATATAGGTGGGCTTGTGGACTACCTTAAGGCCCCTAAAATAATGCTATTACTTAAAATATCTTCCTGGCACAGGTTACCTATTATATCCACTAATTGTGTATGGATTCCCCACAAGCCTAGGGATGTCTAAAATGATGGTAGATGCTTAAATCTAGACACACGGATCCCACTGTGGAGGTTTGTCTCTGTGTTCTGGATTTCACTTCAGAGATCTGAAGTTACTTACTGTGGGATCTGTGGGCAAGTCTGTGTGCCTTTCTTGGATATCGTCTTTACTACTAAGGTACTGCTGCTAATAAGGGTAGCATATCCCTCAAGCTCATCAGATATACTCCAGAGAAGCTCGTAATGCTCAGAGTGATGAAATTTCTCATTTAATAAAAATATCCATCTATCAGCCAAAAAAAGTCTGATGTAAATGTCCTGCCCTGGTGCCTCCAGCAGCTACTTGCTTCAGGATCTCATTTATGTTTCTAGTCAAGTCTCCCTATTAGAACTATTTCTGTCATGAGGTTCTTGGAGAAAAAAGGTGGGGTTTTTTTTCCCCATGGGGGTCCCTGACCCCAGGAGGGGCTGTGGTTTTAGGAAGAGGAGTTTCTAAAAACCACTGTGAGAAGCACAGTGACTGGGCAAGCAAAAATATTCGACATGCTGGAGAAAGCAGAGTGCATACAAACTTCAAAGTCAATAGAAAATTAGAGGATGTGATTAAAGACTTTTTTTTTTCCACTTATCCCATATGTATCACTGATTTATTTTAAAAATGTTTTAGGAAACAAATTTTCAGGGGTTGTGAATAACAACAAGTGAATTAGTGGGTTTTACTGAAGTGAATGTTTGTAGTGCTTCTTTATTGTGTAGATACTGCTGCATCTAAGCCTTACTTTTCAATTTAATTTTAGTATAAATTAACTTATCTTCATGCAAGTGGCTTTAAAGCTAATAATCCTAAAAGAATTAAGATTAGAAAGTAATGCTATCAGTGACAAAGCTCACTAATGGCTTTTTATCACTGCAAACTGGTGAACTCTAACCAGGATAATTGGCGTAAACGGAGTATTCTGTTTCTTCAGCCAGGTATCCTTTACTCTGCTTTACATTAATTACTTCAAGGTTTTGTTCTGGTGAAATAAAATTTGGGTGGCTTGTCCACCTCTTTTCTGAAAGGCTGAGCAAATGTCAGGTTGTGCTGCTTTGGGAAGTCAGGAAGGGTAAATCTGCAGCAGGCAAGATAAGGATGGGCAGGGGAGGTAAATACAGAGACTGGAGCAAGTGCCACTGCTGATCCTCTTCAGCTGGCTGCAGGGAGGTTCAGGCAGGATAGTCCCACTGAAAAAGGAACTTGACTTTCCAGAAGGAAAAGATGCTTGGGTTGGAAATTATATTTTGCAAGTGGATCAGCTCAGGTTTGCTGGAGGAATAGGATTTTTTTAAACCCTTTGTAAGAAGTATGTTACTGTTCTAAAGCCCAGCGAAGGCTGGTCTCCTCCAGGCTTTTCTGAGAAAGGACCTGAACAAAACAGATGGTTTTTTGATTGTGGACCTTAAAAGTCCTTACTAGAGGGATAGCCTTCTCTAGTAAGTTCACATACAGCAATTAGAGTGTAATGTGTATCAGCATGTTTTGATACCCTTGTTAAAGCCCTTAAGAGCCCCTCTCAGGTGCCTGTAAGCACTAGATAAAGACCCCTGGCCTAAAGAAGAGGGAGTATTAAAGTAAGAGATTTCTGACCTCTCTCTGTGACTGGAAATACTGGTTCGTAACACCGGGCAGGCTGGAGGGACAGAGGCAGGTTTCTGGACTGCACCCTCCTGTTTTCCTGCCAGCTCTTGCTGAAATTGCTGCGTTATAGCTCAGAGGGCAGCAAAATTGCGTCCGGTAACAGCCGCTGCGTTGTCTTCCCTTCCCTTACGTTATCCAGCTTCATGAGGCAAGAGAAGCTCGTCTCTTTTGTCTGCTTAGTTGGATATTGGTTGTTGGTGTCTGCAAAATGGGATTGTGTTCAAAGGGAAGCAAACCAAAGTATCGTGGCAGCCTTTTCTTCCCTCCCCTGCTTCTTCAGTCTGGATTAGTTGAGGTGAGAGAAACCACTCAGCCATCCTCCTGCCTGGTTTTGTGCCCCACTGAACAAGCAGGAAGGATTCTATGGGGTTTAGGTTTTGAAGGCATAAAAATAAATGGTGGTATACTACAGCTCTATGGCAAAAACTGGGAGAAAGGAGAATTTAACTGTTTGAGAGGCTGGTACAATACCCTCTTATTTCTTCTTCCTTTTGACCCACAACAAAAAAAAAAAAAAAGAAAAGGAAAAATTAACCTGCGTGGGGGAAGGGGAAGCTCTGAAAGTGAGCATAAACTTTTCCTTTCTTTTAATTTTTTTTTTCTTCCCCAGTTTATTTGGAATTAAAAAATGTTTGCAGGGGTTGGGGCATAGAACACTCATCCACGCGCAGACAGCTTTTACTTTGTGTTCTTGTGGCATTTCTGATGGGCAATAACTCAAAGGGTCTATTTCTTCCCTGTCCTGCACCTTGTTTACTGAGCAGCTCCTGCACCTGGCAGACAAATCAATTCTAAACCAACAGATTTCAGGGAGGTTTGGTGCCATGATCTATGCGTTTTTCAACAATTTAGAGGGAAAGAGCTCCTTTACCCATCCTAAAAGTTGCTGCATTGTGCAGTACCTCAGTGAACACCCTGGGACTTTGGACATGTGCGACGAAATGGAATGAAATAGGTACTTAAAGATTCATATAATGCATTAACCATTTTTGTAACTTAATTCAAGGCATGATACATACAGCTGACATCAAAAGCCTTTCATAGCTGTTCTTTAATTTCAGTTTCAGTAATGAATATAGATCCAATTAGAATGGAGCTGATACACATTGAGAAGAATTAACAATACCCCTAATTTCCGTGTTGAAGTAATGGCTGCTATTATAGACTTCTTGATTTTAATCAGATATTCTCAAAAATGACAGTGGATGTGGATTCATAATGCTCAGCTGATGCTACAAGGGATCACACTCTCTCTCTTGTGTTTGCTCTCTCTTTTAAAAAAATAAATGAGATCTTACAAGCATTCTGTGACTTGTGCCGGTTTAAGAGGGAAGAAAGAATTGTGTGTAGATGCAATGCACAGGGAATGAATCCACTCAGGTTTTCCTCTCATCCATCTACCCTTATGGTAAAATCTGAGTATGCTGCTTCTGATGGCTCTGTATGACTGTCCTTTACCTGTCCCTTTCTGTAGCCATTAGGATTTGGTATTGCAGGGACGCATATGCCATATGAATAATTGCATGTGAATAGGGTCACCTTTGTGATATGGGCAACCTCTAAGGCTGTGATGTGAGGTCTCTCCAGTTTGACTTGCTTCTCTGACATTTTTGAGCTGGTCTGTATGCCAGCTTCAGTATGTGTGGGAGAAGGTGGGGTATGTGGCATCTCAGGTGGAGACACTGGAGAATATGACGTTTTCTGAAGCAATAAAGCCAGGCAGCTTACCTGGGCAAATAAACCCATTTAGAGAAATTGAAAGTGTGCTATTTTGTTGTCACTGAAGAAAAATTCCCCAAACAGTCTCGCCTTTTAATAAGCACTTGACTGATGCACAAGCTCAAAGTGAGAGCTATTGATAGTGTCTGGCTACAACATCTGTAATGCAATATGGGATAAATCTGTCTGGACCTGTATGGGAGGATACCTTGCATGCAGCTGAGTTATGTAACTTGATCATACCCAGTCTCGTGTCAGACATGTATGAGGAGAGAGAGAATATTAAGCTAAGTATTTTTTGAGCAGGTTTGTTGTTTTTTTTCATACCAAGCAGTTTGAATATGCTTGAAAGCAGAATTTCTCAAGGAAGAGAAATACTTAATATGGGCTGATATGAGCCTGTAACGGAAACTCTTAATTCCTTAGTATGCTTCCTTCCTCTCTGTCCCTTATTTCATGCTGCATTGTGCACAGCATCAATTCAACTGTTTTAGTAAATTTCTACTTAACCATTTCTCAGCTCTTACAAATTCAAAGTTACTTTTTTCTTTCCAGGAGCTATTCTCCAGTTCAAAACTGCTTCATTGTTACTTAAATCATTTACCTAGAATATATTAAAACTAATTTTGTGTGGGTTTTTTTTTTTTTTTTTTGCAAATCTTTGAAGAACCAAGAATGTTTGAGTGATAAACATTCTTTTAATTTGTATTCCGCTACCCTATTTAAAAATGTAAAAATCAGTACTGGTTTGGAGATGCTTCTTTATGCTAAAAAAATATTTGAGAAGAGTTAATAAATTATTAATTCATATTTAGATGCATGAAAACTTAATCAATTGTTGCTGTTAAAGGTTTGCATCTCAGGTCTTCTTTACAGCATGACTTACAAATGTCTATTTGCAATGTGCACCAATTATCTCCTGTCCCTCCTGATACTGTGAATGTAATGTGTGGGTAGATCATGTATTACAGCTGTATTAACTATTTAAAAACATGCCCAGCATACAAGGAGTGATTCTTTAGCCATCAAGCTTTAGTAATTGTTCCTGTTCAACATTGGTCCTTCCATCTTCACCACATTAATATTTGCAGTAGCCCAAGACCGCAGGAGGAAAAAAATCAGTCACAGATGAAAATTCCAAGATTACAGATGAAAAAGCAGCATTAAAATCTTGTCTTAGCCAGGAAGGCTGGGAAGACTGGAAAGAAAAGTCTGGCTGTGGATCTACGATATTGGGTCTACACGCAGAATTTAAGAATATTAACCTGTTGCCAATCCATTTCATACTTAACTTCCTTCCTTGTGCACCTCTTCTAGAGTTGAGCTATGAGAGGCATTGCCTGTCTTCTGTCAGGTCTCTCTGCCTAATGTGCATGTAAGAAAATAGCTGCAGTCATGTAAGATATTACCACTCTTTTTCTGTCTGGCCGTTCAGTGAGAGCACCCCTGTGTCAGAGCCAGCAGAGGGGAACAGACTGCACCTCAGCCACTGCAATTCAGTCTGGTGTTGCAGACCAAACCCATCTTTGCTGGGGGTTTAAGCTGGTGTAGTGAAATGAATCACTGTTCACAGGGGCAGAACATGTGGCCCTTTCCATAGCCCTCACTATGAGTCTTCTCCTCTCTGAGAGAATGGCTGGGTCAGAGACTGCTGTAGATGGATTTGCAAATCCATCTTGACCTGGGGGTCAAGAGACAACCTTCCCAGCTGAGCCCAACTCTTGTATCACCTGAAGCTCCAGCAGAGGTATGGTGTACATGGAGAGAAGGATTATATTCAGCCTGCTCTCTGTATTGACTTGGGGCAACCTCCTTGCTTGAAAAATTCTGCATCAGGAATTTTCTCAAAAATGCAGATTTGGAGTGGATATAAGCAGAAAGAAAAGTGAATGCACAGACTTAAATAGCTGTACTGGAAACCAGACTTTAGAAGCTGCAGATGGCTGTCATATGTACCCAAGTACCTGGATTCAGGATAACTTTAGGAGTGTCACTTCAGGACCCATGTAAGAAGGCTCGTTGTCCTGGCCTCTCTCCAGACAAAGAAAGGGAACTGAGACAAAAATGGGATGAGTCTGGGCCTGCCAGATCTATTAGGTCGATCTATGCCAACCTGTTCAACTGGAAAATATCCCGACCACTAGACTGTTAATACTTGTGCAGTTCATCTGCTGATGATGTCTTTTCTTTCTCCTCAGCTGGAAAGAAAAGCAAGAACTTTGTCAGAGAAGTTTTCTGATGATTTATTTTTTTTCTTCTTTTCTCTCCTCTGCTCAGCAAACAGAGTGGAGACTATAGCTTGTATTTGTTTCAGAACTATGCCTTCGAAATGATGATACATGGTTTAATTTTACTATTATGCAAAGTCTCATTGAATCCCAAGGAGATTACTCACGGTAGGGAAGTGCAGGACAGTAAATGCTTGCAGGATAGGGGCTGTGTCTCTTGTTTAGTCTGAAGCATTGTCATTACATTGTGTGTTACCGATACCTGCTCTGCCTCAAAAGTTTTTCTCATGCTTTTTTATGTGTTGTACTTCTGTGCAAGACCTATGGGAGTCCTGGACACAAAGTCACGCTGTACTAAACGCTCTAACCAAGTCAATCTGCATTCTGATGGTGTTGCACAATAAGCAATTAAGCTTCCATGCTGGGCCCAAGCAAGCTGCTCAGTTCAGACCTAGCAGGCTCGGTGCCTTCCTGGGTCAAGAGCTCCCTGCAAGTGCTCTAGTGCAAGTTCCCCTCCCGTACCTGCTGGGCTAACTGCATTATTCATTACCTACTCTCGTCAGCTTTCTTGGTCTTTGGCATGTATTCTTTATCTACACGTCTTATCTCACTTGGGCACTGTCACGCAAAGTATCTTCAGGGTGGAAACAGGATGTTTTCCCCAAGTGGAAACCTCTCTGCTTCTTCCTCAACAAAGAGAAATGAGGGTCAGCTTTAAATATGAGTGTTAAAATGTCCTTTCTCTGACTTAGTGCTGTGTTTAAAGGCAATGAAGAAAGATATGATCAGCTGATCTCTAAAGGGAGAAATGCTGAAACTGCCAGTAGACAAATTATGTCAAATGATGATAATCAACAGGCTGGGAGGTAGAAAGACTGATTGCTTTTGGGTGTAGTGATATTAGGTATTACAGCAGCAATAACGAGATTTTTTTTTTTTTTTAAACGAGTAGCCTTAGTCTTAAATTCATCCCCTCTCTAAATCAGCTGAGTCTGGATGCAGATTTACTGTTTCAGCTCAAATCATAGTAATGAGAATGTAGGTGTACTGTTCTTTATTTACTTGAACTTTTGAAGGGGGAAAAGACTTTGGGCAACAAGTAGTTCAGAACTTGGATTTGGGTGACTTCCTCTAGAGTTTTTTGTTTGGGTTTTTTTTGTTTGTTTGTTTTGTAGGTCAGCTTTGGAATATGCTTCATTTGCTGTAACTGGTACTGCAGCCATCAGATACATGCTACAATTATTGCAATGTAGATAAAACAGAATAATTTCACAGAGCTAAGAAAGCAGTGATTGCTTATGCAGACGAATTGCCAGCTAAGAAGAATTTCTTATGAGTATTTTCAATTTTTAATGTCATGTAAATTATTCCTACACTAACATAAACAGGAAAGCAGGCTATGATTTTCAGACCCTTTTGAGTAACATTTGTTCACATTTCTCTCATTCATTCTGCATTTTTATTGTACCACCCAATAACAATTTCCCTCCCTTTACCGCCCCATTCATCAATTAATGCATAGATAATGACCTCACTGAGTTGCTGTGAAATACACTTATGGCTGGGATTCGTTATCCTGTCATGGCACAGCTATTTTTAGCCCAGGCTCCAGCTGGCAACTGGGAAGAAACATAGGAAAGGAGATTGCCTCAGGTGCTATTAGTGCTATCGAGTTGCCTGTAGTGTCTACCATTTAATGTGAAGTGCCCTGGAGTGCATGGCTTCAAAATTAATTTTTATTTCTTTAGCCTGAGAAACAATATGCCAGTCAGGAAAAAAAAACACCTTAAAAATACATAAATAAAAATTTAATACATGGCCCTGCTTTGAGGGGGAGCACTTCAAAGCTAATCCATAAGGGCAGGTAGAAACATGTATCACTGGTGTCTCTAGATGGCTGGGAGATGTTTATCTAGGCACTTGTGTTTGGGATTGCCAGATAAATTTTACATTTTGGCTTTTGCACAGCACTCAAATTTGATTTTTTTTTTAAGGACTCACCTGAAAAAAAAAAACCTACTCTGGTGGTTTTCCTGCTGATTTCATTGAGTTGCTAATATTTTTAATGTGGTGTCCTATGTGTGGAAAAGAATTTTGAGAAATTTTCCACCTTGTGTGACCTGTCTCCCTAGGTGTAAGGTTTCAAATGGTCTCACTGGTTGTACTATTTCCCTAACAAAAGAGGTACTCACTTTTGGGGTGGAAAACTTGCAACAGTGACGTGCCTTTAGTCAGAAGAGAATGAAATTAGCTGCCCTGTGCGTCGCAGTCTTGCCCTGGGGAAGGGGAGTTTAGAGGCCACAATCCACCTCCCAGTGCCCACATTTCTGCATCAAAATTTACCAGTTTCAAAAGAGAAGCTAAATGAGTGTGAAACAGGAACTACACTGGAAAGATCTCCTTTGGATTTTGGCAAATATTTCAGAGTGTGGACAGCCTTTCATTGCCCTAGCACATAGCCTGGCTCACTTCAGTCCAGGAATCCTTCTTCTGAAAAAATGTGTGGGAGCAGACTGCATGCTTAAGGTGCTCTAATTGAGAATTGAAGGTTTTTATTCTGATCCCTCTTGCGATGCTAAAAACACTTATAAAATTTGAGATTGAGATCAATTTGAAATCTCCATTAGAAGAAGTAGCTAATCTCCCCCACACAACCTGTGGTGTATAGTTTCTCTGTAGAATACTCATTAAAACTCATTATTTTACTACAGTCCAAATACTCTTTATGAAAGCATGCTTTAAATGGAAACTATATATATGTTGTGAACCTTTATAGTAAGGCTGTGCATATAAAAAATAATTCCCATTTTAGCCTCAGTAGAGGCAAATTATGTCTGAAAATTGTGATAGCAATGGGGTCCGTTTGTAAAGGCCGCTGCCAACACTTGTATGTTGAGCTGAGTTAAACAGAACTCCATGCTTTGCCTCAGGCATCATTACTTCCAAACTACTCTAAAATGACTGTAATATTCTTCATTATATCCTTAATTAAGCATCACAGGACAAAGAACAAAGAAGCTTTGCAAACAAAGAATGTTTCTGTGCAAATTGTTGTGGAGGAGGGAGTTGTTGTGCATGGCATCTCTTCATTGTTCCGGTAAAGCATGATGGAAAAAAAACTCCTTTTCACTATTTTTGTAATAAGTTTAATCAAATTATGTGTTATGAACCTGTGACTGGATAATGGCTTGACAGTGACTGTTGAACACTAAGGCGATTATGAAAAAACAAAGTTTAAGGAGATAAATATAAAGTGATCACTATATGTATAAATCCATTTTCATTATTCCAGGGATAACAAATAATCGGATTTAAACAATAGGCAGTAAAATATTGTTGAACCAACAGCCTGTTTCTGGATTTTTAAGCTACTAGAAATGTCATTTGGCAGAGGGGGACAAATTACTTTTAAAATTTGGAGCATTTAAGAATGGCAAAATATTAACCCAGCAAAGAAAACATTAATTCAAATCATGAATAGAAATATTCCTACTGGCTTGGACAACAAGCTTGTTCTTTCAGACACTTAGAAACTAGTATATTCATTTTAAAAAATCCAATTAAATTAGGCTAAAAATATGTTGGTTTCCAAGTAGCTAAAATGCCACCGTATTCTCTGTGCTCTTCAGAAGTTCTCCTCTAAATGAGACTGGTTGCACTTCTGCATCTGCGGGCGTTTGGGTGGTGTGTGTCGCAGTAACACCTCGAGCTGCCAGCCAGGTTGGTGTCTCAGTGGGTCAGGTGAGAGGAGAGGCAGCCTGTGCTGAAGAGCTCGTGGAGTCATGGGACTGGAGAGGCAAGGGGCTGAGAAATGTAAATGAATGTATGAGAAAGTATAAAGGTAAAGGGCAAATATCATCAATGCCTTAACCTGGAGTGGATGAAACTCACCTGGAAATAGAAAAACATCTTATTTTGTAACTGTGATCGTGTGGTCCAAAGGACTCCTGACGTGGGAGCTGCTAGGATTTTTCTGGAATAACGCAGGAGTTAGCTGAAGAAATAGAGGCTGCTAAAAACCAGTGGAAACTCGACAAGACCCAGAGCAATTCCTCCTTCATTTGGAGTTTCACATATTTTTTAGAAATTTAAATAGGAGGAGGAAAAACAGCTGCACAGTGCTTCAGGGATTATATGCTACTCATTAAGAAAACATTCAGTGGCCTTTGCTAATTCAGAGCAGAGATATTGAAAAATGTTGTGACAAAAAAAAGGCAATTGAAGCTAATAGACAGTTATGTTTAACTGTTAGCTTTCAACTAGATGAGTGGAATATTACTGATCAAAACTCAATATTTCTCAGGAGTTTGTTTTTCCTCAAAGAGGATTAGAGCCACTTTATACTTTTTCTTTGGTTTAAAGCTGGTGAATTGTGGTATTTGAAGACTGCTGTTGCGTGTAAACACTTGAGGTAAAGGCTGTATGGCCTTGGGGCACAGCTGGTGGGGTCGGTGCACAGGGTACCTTCATTCATCCCAGGCTGCCCTAAAGTGGTCCTCGAGAGCCAAAGAGGCAGAATGACTTTGGGACTTTTCCAAGAGCTTATATGAGGGGGAAAAACCAGCTGCTTTAATTCATGAAAACTGAGGAACAGTTTAAGCTTTATTATATATTGCAAGGTCCAGGCTGGTTGCAAATACTGAGATGAAATTCATGATACAAGATTAATTTTTCACTGACTATAATTTCTTGTTTTGACCCAAGAATTAAGCTAGAAATGGCTGTAGCTCACTGATGATTTTCTAACTCATTTTAGCCTGGTTTTACAATTGTACCATTGGGCTCTTCCTGAACCTGTTTGCTAATTTTCCCTGACTTTAATAACGGCATGGATGTCTCAAAAATATAGATTCCATGTATTGGGTGAAACTTGATGACAAGGGAGGAGAAAAGGTCTCATTAGTGCCTAATAAAGGTAAAAAAACCTAACAAACTATTAT
The DNA here is from genome assembly GCF_013368605.1 of Nyctibius grandis. Lineage (NCBI taxonomy): Eukaryota > Metazoa > Chordata > Aves > Nyctibiiformes > Nyctibiidae > Nyctibius > Nyctibius grandis. Next base: position 1,765,161 of record NC_090664.1, read on the forward strand.
GCCTGCCACCCACAAGCAAAGTCTGAATCTGGTCATAACATGATATATTGAAGCATAATTGATAGCTGGGGGATGTAGGAGAGATCTGAGGAACAGTGATCGGGTAGTGAGGTGGATTGTGAACTGGCTGAAGAAAAGAAGCCAGAGAGTGGTGGTCAATGGGACAGAGTCCAGTTGGAGGCCTGTGTCTAGCGGAGTCCCTCAAGGGTCGGTACTGGGACCAGTTCTATTCAATATATTCATTAATGACTTGGATGAGGGATTAGAGTGCGCTGTCAGCAAGTTTGCTGATGACACAAAACTGGGAGGAGTGGCTGACACACCCGAAGGCTGCGCAGCCATTCAGAGAGACCTGGACAGGCTGGAGAGTTGGGCGGGGAGAAATTTTATGAAATATAACAAGGGCAAGTGTAGAGTCCTGCATCTGGGCAAGAACAACCCCATGTACCAGTACAAGTTGGGGACAGACCTGTTGGAGAGCAGCGCAGGGGAAAGGGACCTGGGGGTCCTAGTGGACAACAGGATGACCATGAGCCAGCAGTGTGCCCTTGTGGCCAAGAAGGCCAATGGCATCCTGGGGTGTATTAGAAGGGGTGTGGTCAGCAGGTCGAGAGAGGTTCTCCTCCCCCTCTACTCTGCCCTGGTGAGGCCGCATCTGGAATATTGTGTCCAGTTCTGGGCCCCTCAGTTCAAGAAGGACAGGGAACTGCTAGAGAGAGTCCAGCGCAGAGCCACCAAGATGATGAAGGGAGTGGGACATCTCCCTTCTGAGGAGAGGCTGAGGGAGCTGGGTCTCTTTAGCTTGGAGAAGAGGAGACTGAGGGGTGACCTCATTAATGTTTATAAATATGTAAAGGGCAAGTGTCCTGAGGATGGAGCCAGGCTCTTCTCAGTGACATCCCTTGACAGGACAAGGGGCAACGGGTGTAAGCTGGAACACAGGAGGTTCCACATAAATATGAGGAAAAACTTCTTTACAGTGAGGGTGACCGAACACTGGAACAGGCTGCCCAGAGAGGGTGTGGAGTCTCCTTCTCTGGAGACATTCAAAACCCACCTGGACGCGTTCCTGTGTGACATGATCTAGGCAATCCTGCTCCGGCAGGGGATTGGACTAGATGATCTTTCGAGGTCCCTTCCAATCCCGAACATTCTGTGATTCTGTGAACAACAGAGGGACTGGAGGGCATGGAGGAGGGGAAGGAGGAATGACAGCGTAGTCCGGGAGCAGGAGACACTGAAGACAAGGTAACTGCTAAGAGAAGTCTGGCAGCAGTATGTGTGAATGGATGGCACAAACCCTGAAGAAAATGGCCATCGTTAATTCTGAGGCATGCTGAATAACTTGTTCTGCATCACGTTTCTAGTGTTAGCAGCTGGTATCTTTATTACAAAGGAGGTCTTTCGCGCTGTGATGATCTGCAATTTGTATGATGTTGGTTAGCTCTGACTGGACTCGTGCGTCACGTGGTGTTTTTTCTGTCTCAAATTGGATGAAAATAACTCTGACTGTCTGCGAGCTTGTCCCAGAATGAGCTTCCTGTGGTGCCTGCTTAAATGCACCCCAATTGAGTTTTCTCCAGTGTTTGCTTAAAATGATTAGCAAGCAGGTTTTCAGAATTGTATTTGCTGGCATCACTGAGAAAAACGAATGCGACATGCAGCTAGAATGAGCTGCCTCTCTTATTTCAGTGACTGTTGGGTGCATACATATTTTTTCCAAATATTCAGAGCGCATAATGTAGCAATTGTACTTGTTTAATTTCATCACTTAGCGGTTTGTACGATATGGTCATGTTTTGGGAAGCCAGGATCCGAGGATCACAAAGAGTAAATATAATTTTTTTTTTCCTCCCCCATTTTTCATTTTCCTCCAGTTGACCGAAAAGTGTCTGTGACTCTCCCCAGTTCTTCCTCATTGCAGCAAACATCAGATGAGCAAGTCATTGTCTGCTTTCTTTCCTGGCATTCCTAGCGTTTCCTTTCCAGTATACTTTGGTGTAGTTTAGAAGTCTTGTCCCCTCAATAAACCCTTTGCTATATTTTTTTTTGTCTTACCATTGCTTTTCAGATTGCCTAAATCTGTCATGCTGAATTGAAATGGTGATGCAGCGTTTACTGGAGGGGTGGGATTTTTTTTTTGTTTTGGGCTTGGGTTTTTTTTATTAGGGTTAAAATATTTGAAAGTACACTAAAAATAAAAAAAAGGAAAGAAAATACCTACCCCCATAATATTAAATTTTGCAAATCTCGGTGATGAGTGAGGTTATTGTTGTGTGCAACTGTGGGATGAGGAGAACTGTCATATCGGTGCCTAATGTACTGAATAATGGGCCTTCTACATCAAGTGCATTTGCTTTGTTCCTATAGTGACAGATGCAAGGAATTAATTTCTCTTAGCAAGAAATGTTCATTGAAGATAAGGCCTGAAATAAACACTGACACACAACTGTGAAACGCCCTGAAACTCTTTCTTGGTGACAAATTACTGCTGAGGTATATAGACCCTTCCACACAAGTGACATCTATTGAATTTATTAGACAGATTATATAGAGAAGACTGAATCATTTTTTGTCCTGTTTGTAGAGCTGACATTTACCAGCTTCTTCTCATGAATTGGATATAGGCTGCTGAAACAAAAGTCAGATGGTTATGGAATCTCTTGGACTAACCACCATGGATCATGCAGCCACCAACAGCGTTTGTGCAGGGGCATTTTTTGTGTGGAGGTGGACAGACCCCGAGTTTGAGGCTTAGGTCATTCATCTTTCCATGGGAAATTGTACATTGCACAAGCTAAGACTGGATGCGCTGATGAGGCTGCGGCAAAGGAGGAACCTGAAGAATTGAAAACCATGCAGTGGAGCTGGTGGGAAATGTGATTTTTACCAAGAGAAGGAGCCAGTGCGGTCAGTGAAGTGTAAGCAAGCATTTCAAAGTCAGCTTTTGGTAGAGGGATATATGCCGCAATAAATTTCTTTTGTGGGTGTTTATCTTTGGAGACTTTTGTTAAAACACTACCTTTGGTTGCAAGTCAGCCTGAATGTGGGCTAATCTTAAATTCTGTCTCTTATTTACATGTAGTCAGAAAAGATTTTATGTGGCACTTCTTATCAATACTTTGCAAAGGAGATTAGTATCGTGAGCTCCAGCTTACAGAGGGGGAAACCGAGATGCAGGAAAGTGACTGAGTTGGAGTTATTTCCCCCCTCCCCAGCCTGTTGACAGAATCAGCAACAAACCCAAATCTGCTGATCACAACCCTGTATTGCTTCCTACAGTCCAGTTTTTAGAGCTACGGCTTGTTTTAGTCCCCTAACCTTGGTATTTTGGGATTTGAGTTCAGGTGGCTGTGGCATGGGGACCAATGGCTGTATCTCCTGTATCATCAGGTCACCAGTCCCTCGAGTTCAGGAGCGTAGCAGGCCATGTGGCTCAGTGTGCAAAGGCACCAGTTCACTGAGTTGGTATACGTTTAATCCTGTACTTGAAATGCAAGTGAGCAAGCTCCTAATTAAAAGGCTTCTTTATAATTTGCAAAAGCAGAAGCGTGAAGAATTTCCCTGTTTCACCTCCTTCCGAATTATTATCAATGATCTTCTAAAAGGTAAACAGAGAAGTAATCCTCCCTCAAGGTATCCTGAAGGAGAGGAGAATAAAGTATCCTTCAGCAGCTTAGGATCAAAGCATCCATGAGACAACTTCTGGTGAAGACACATTTATGAAGGCATCTCTGCTCCATCCTCAACAACTTTGTGGTTTTTTTTCCCCTACTTCCTATTCCCCTTCCCTACAACAACCCCTCGGTAAGAGGTATCATACTGACAGCCAGGCATGAATGCTATATGGAACAAAGAACAAAATTATGCTGCTGAACCTATACTATCAGTGGCTCAGGGCAGTTGTTTCACAAGGGTTAAACTGCCCCTTGCCCAGAATGCTGTATAAACCCAATGCACTGCTTTGATCCTGCTCTCCTCCCAGTTTTGCTGGAGATGAATATATGGGTGACGTTGCCCCCAGGGTAGGCTTGGAAGGAGATGCAGTGAATGAAACCTTTCAAAGAAGTATTAAACAGCACTTTCCTTCTGTTTAGCTACCACAGGGCCACCTCTGCAAATAAATAATCTGCTGACTTTGTTTCAGCTTGCTAGCGTGGAAAGGTTTGTCTCACTTGCAGACTTCTTCACAAGTTCTCCACAAACACGTAAATGGAACAAATATATCTGAGTAGCAGGTCCCAGAGGCTTTGGGTCTGTTTGGCCTGATGTATGTGAAGACAACCCAAGGGTATCCTGTTTCCACAGTGCAGTGTTAAAAGCAGCTCTCCGTCACGTTAGCTAAAGAAGAGAAAAACATCACTCTTTGATCCCTGTTTTATTCCCCCAAGTCCTGTTTGTACTCCCTTCTCTAGCATCAAGGATCAGCCAGAACTTGGCACGCTCTGCCAGTCCTTTCTCTCTTTTTGCCTACTCTGAAATATCACCTGTATCAGGGAGTGGCAAAAACCTGTTTCCATTTGGCATAAAAACTTTCTGAACCCCAGACCTCTCTACCTCGGAGGGACTGTGGGGCTGCAGTGAATCTGACCAGTGAAATCTGTACCATTGCACTCGAGCAAGACTCCGCATGTATGAGAAAATGTGGAAAAGAAAATTTCAGCCTAGCAATGACAAGCCCCTAAGTGCTTTGCATCTTGGAAAAGATTGCTTTGATATTCTGCTGTATGTGTAATTTTAGTATTATTTTTTTCTCCCCAGTGATTTAAATTAATTTGAATCAAATCATTAGGCCTCAGACTGGTACTGAACATAATGACTCATCCCTAAATTAATATTGTCTACCCTGAACTACTCCTGTCTAAATCACTGGAAGATTCACACTCCTCACAAAGTCAGCTACATCCAAATGAGTTCTGCAGCAGTTCATTAGGTGATGATGTAATTGATACATCTGGGTCAGAAAACGTTTTTCTGCTCTGCCTTAAAATGGACAGTGTGTGGGTAACTAAACAGGTGTTTTGTAAACTTTGACATTTCCCTGAGTGGGAAAATGTCAATTTATCTTCTGAAGGTCTTGAATAGTATAGCCCAATGAAACAAATGGAGAATTATTAATTTTTTACCAGCTGAGCATCAAACCTTTGTGGTTGGTTTTAATTGTATGGTTTGTTTGTTTTTTCTGATTATCAGCTTTGGACAGTGGCTATTTTTACGCAATTCTAAGCCTGTCAGTAAATGAGTTTCTTTCCTGTACACCTGGTTGACAGGGTATGGCATTTTAGACTTAAGTAACCTTGGCCTCTTTAGGGGAAGGAGCTGTCAGTTGTTCTCTCTAATGAGTGGTAGGTTTATGGTATGAGGCACTGTCTGTAGTATTAAGCAGCAAAGAAAGTATGGCTGTCCTAGATTGTAAAGTGCTGGCTTATGGTTGTGGCAGCTGCAATAACGAGTGACTGAATGATACGACTTGACAACTGCTTCATTTTATAAAATATAAACAGGTTTTGCTTAATTTCTGTGTTTCCGTGAACAGCTAGAACTATCTTCCTTCCACAATTGAGAGAGAAGTGGTGAAGATGGAAAAGAAATAATATAATTTTTCTTTCTCTCTTCCCTTGGCTGGTATAAGGCGATTACTTGGCTGTTGAATCCTTTAGTAGAGGTCTCTTCTGAAGACATCTCGTGGTGAATTTATATGACCAGCCTTGCTGGCGTCGGTTACTCTGTAACCTGAACACGCTGGATGCAGCACGTTTATTTCATTGTGCTGTTCTGTTCTGGGGAGGTGAAGGAATAATGCTAAAAATCAGCGACTGAGCTGACTGAAGTGCCCTTTTCCTCCAGCAGCACTTCTCTAACTGCTCACCATCAGTGGTCCTGTCTTGCTGCCATCCTTTTCAGCATAGAAATTTCTTACCATACCAAGGCGCAGTCCTGGGGCTATTAGTAACAATTATTTTTATAATAGATGCAATCTGTAAGGATCCTCAGTCCTTCAAAAATGTTCAGAGGAGTTTTTCCACTTTTGATTCTACTTTTTCCTAAGGCTTCCTCCATTTCCTCCTTGTGTCTGGGTGAAAACATCGTATGGGATGGGTCTTGTGGGTTTTTTTCCCCAGATCAGATTTATTACAGAACTCAAAACGGTCAGAGAAAAGTTAAAGGAACATTTTAAAACATTCAGTAAAAGGTTGGTTTGTGTATTAGGCCTAGAAAATGAGCAATTACTTTTTTTCATGTGTTCCTTATTTAACAGGAATTTCTAACCTATATGTGATTGGTCAAATTGCTGGGTATATCAGAATAAACTCACCCATTAAATTCTTAAACAAAACACTAAAATTCATTAGTGAAATATTTTACTTTGATTCTATAAAAGCTGTTGTTCAGTCATGTAATTTTCTCCTTTGGCAGATTTTCAAAGTTTTCAAAATATCGATTGTTCTGTAATTTTAGTCCCCACAGCTGTGGCATGGAGTTAATTTCCTTATGAGTGAAGACAATCTGTATAACTGAGATCTGAAACAATGGTATTTTTTCTGCTTTTCCTGCTGAACATCTGCCTAAAGTAATTCTTGTGCGATCATAAACTTATTGCAGGAATATAAAGCATAATGTGCAACAGAGAAGTTTCACATGGAAAATAATAACGTGAATGATTTAATGTTCCTGCAGCCTGATTGTGTGCATACATGTGTGCACTCCTAGTGCCACTAGATGAATAGTTTCCAGCGTTCCCATTTCCCAGAGCGCCGTTCTTACATGTAGACTTCTCTTCTGCTTGAAATCCCCTGCAGTCTTCGTTCCCACAGACAGCCCAAGGAAGACTCCCACTTTCCCAGAGGTGAGGAAAGAATTATATTTATCCAGATACCCACGTAAAGTCTCTCTTAGAACACGTCAAAAAAATGACAGACTAGAGAGCTGACGGGTGCATGCCGCAGTGAGCTTCTGCAAGGTCTCGCACGTCTCAGCTGGGGAAAGCAAAGTAGTAACTGGGCAAGATAAAACAGTGACAATAAAAGAACTTGGATAATAAATATTCCTGCGTGCACTAGTTGCCGTGCAACATCGGTGGGGACCAGAGAGATGCAAAGGGATGAAAAAGCAAGAGCGAGACTCTGGAGTGCTGATGATGGCCAGGCATCTTGTGCAGCAGAGGTCTGGGAATCGAATGGCTTCCCATGCTCAAATCAATGGATTTTGCTGACCTAAACATTTCATGCCAAGGCTGGCTTTCTGTTGCGAGGACCTAATCACCTCTGTCCAAGGAACTCGCCACCAGTTCAATATAGGTTCCTTTTCAGCGTAAAGAGAAGATACTTTGCAGATAGGCTTTTTGTCCGTTTGCCCCATGGTCAAAATTGAGATCTGTGTTTGAGAGAGGCATTGAATTCAGGAACTGAACATCTCCCGGGTCTTAAAAAATAGATGTGCCTTTTATTGCTGCTCTGGGATGGATGGATGGGTCTGTCAGAACCTGGCAGTGAAGTGGGTCCTGGTTTTTGAGAGAGACATGAATAGAGAGGTGTATCACAGGTCCCACTTAGCCATGTTTTAAAAGACCTCTATGACCCATTCACCCTTTGCTGAATATCACTATTAAGAATTTTAGTTCAGATAAATATATGACTGGTGGTAGATATGTATGTCTGTGTGTCCATACCTATATTCCTATACACATATATGTGTGGAAGCCGTGACAGATGTGAGCAGTAGGTGCTATAGATGGTTGTAGCACACTGAAGAGTGGCATTACAAGTTGTGATAAGCCACGTGGCTGATCTGCATTTTGATTCCATAACAAGCCACAGCAGTCAAACCACCACGTTCAAAGCTGTGGTCAAGAGGAGCAAACTGCATCTAATTCACACCACACATGGCAAGCTAAATCTCCAAAGTAGGAGAGGACCAAAGAGCTGGTTCCTGTAAAGGAAAGTTGCTGGGTCTTTTGGGGAGGGGGGGGGGAAATTACTTGAAAAATATGAGTAATCTCCATGTACAAAATACAAGTCGGAGGTAGCTCACACCCTGGTTACCTGAGCAGAGGGTGCTTGAAAACTGAATGTGAGCTCACAGTGGTCTTTCAGAGCCCAGTGCTGCTCTTCCCACACAAGAACAGCTTCCACTTTGGAAAGCAGAAGCTATTTGGTTTCAAGAAGTGCTGAGTTTAACATTAAAACACGCATTCATAGGCCTGAGCACTTTACAGAATCAGTTTTATATTTCCTACTGTACAGCTGGGGAAACTGAGGCACAAAGAATATGCCCTATTTAAGGTCACACAAGGAGTCTGTGATAGACCCCACAGTAGAATTCAGCCCCTTCCTTATTGCGGTGCTTTACCCTCTGGATTATCCCTTCTTCCCAAAATACAATTGGTTCAGAGTCACCCTAACACCCTGGCCCAATTTCTTCCATTTGTTGTTAATTTTTACCATTTTCCTTGTTGAATTCTTTTAACTAATAAACAGTTCTAGTTTTATTTGTTTTTTTTTCTTTCACAAAGATTGAGACATGCTTATTTAATTTAAGAAATCAAGCAAAACAGCCTTCTAACTATTATTACCTTTTAAATAGATATTAAATCCCAGGATCTCTCTTTAGTTTTCAGTTGTGTATGTTTTCCTCAGTCTAACTTCTCTGCAGAGTATTCTATTTACCCGTATCAAAGCTTAGGCTTTTGCTTGATGAAGCTGTGCTGCTCCCTTTTCAAGGTATTTTAATATATCATTTTAATTGCCCTAAATAATTGAACTGTTTTGCACATAGAAATACCGTTTCATTGTTTCATTTATGGGCAGATTTTTTTCTTCTTCATTTCTATCATAACTAAGCTGCAGAAGCAACTAGATAAAACAGTGGTAGTTACAGATGATAAAAGTTGAAGTCTGTCTCTTCTTTCCAAGCCTAATGTGGCTGCAGAACTACTCATTAATTGCAGATTGCTGGTGAATTTAAATGTTGAGTGTCATTATTTTATCCGTGTCTACTGCTGCTCTCTGCTGTCCTACTGCTTGAGACAGCAGCAGGAATCTGGTAGTGCTGCCAGCTTCAGGGACATGATGTGTTTTGCTCCGTGAGACACCTTGGCTGTTCCCGTGAACAAACAAGCAAACAAATGCAGCTATAAAGGACTTGGGAATGACTTTGCCGCTCAGGAGAACGTTCTCCATCCTGCTCGTGCTGTATGTTTAGAGTTACAGCCTTGAAAAGTCTTTCAAGGTTCTCTTTTTCTTACCATCGCTTTGTGATTGTATTGACTCTGTCACGTTCACAGGCAACACTAAAGGGCTTGGCATCTCCTGAAAGGCCAAGAAACCTTCTGGAGACTTTCCTTCTGGTGGAGAATTGATGTCAAAATACAATGCTTGGAAAAGAAAGCAAAGCCCATTTTGTCATGAGAGCAAGGAGAGGACTGCTGCCCACCCTCTTTCAGTGAGAAATGCCATGTGATGAGTTCATGTCAGGATTCCTGCCCGCTGGGCTAACCCTCTGACACAGGCGCAGGCGTCATATGACCGTGTCTTTAACCTCATCTGCAGAACCTTACGCCATCGCTGAATGTCTGTGTACCTCCTGATCTTGATGTGTGGTTTCTCAGCATCGGGTTTATATGAGAAGAGGTTTCTGATAGATACAGGCACTTTACATTAATACTTAAGGGTGAATTTTTGAAGCCTGAGTGAGTGTGTGTGTGTGTAAGACTGTGGGGATGGAGAGGGACGTGGACCCCTGCTGATGTCACGTCTTGACACGTGGGGAAAAGAGGTGAATAGTGGTGGGACCCATTGGGCCAACCAGAAAAACTGAGCTTAGCTGTTATTCTTAAACTCATACTCATGAGTTTTGAATGCTAAACAGATTTGCCACTGCAGGGGGCTTTGCTGATTTACAAGAAGAGCATGGCAAAGCTTTAGACCTGTCTAGCTAAAGGCTGACCCTGAGCACTGTTTCTTGGCACCTAGGAGCAGCACGCTTTTTGCAGGTGATGTGCTCCAGATGTCACTGGTGATTTTGCACATCTAGGAAGGAGAGTGCACAAGGGCTGGACAGATATCTGCCCTGTCAGCCCTGGAGCAGGGTTTTGTCTTCAGAATACAGCCTTGAAGACTGCAGAGAATCTTAGGCTACAGAGATGGGTACAAAAACCTGTTAAATGGGGTTTGTACAACAGGTTGTGGTGCCACGTTTGGTTCCCTAAACATGAGTCCTTGCATGCAGGTCCCCAGCTTGGGAGCTCATTCCCTGTGGAAGAACCTGCCCTAGGGCTCACCAAGTCCCAGGACCTCCTCCTCCAGCTCCCCCTGGCCCTGCCCACGCTGGCCATCTACGGCACCACGAGGAGGCAGCCTGAGAGGGAGACCCCAACCACAGTGAGCCTTGCTTTCACTCCCTCCTTGCCCCATGCCCCAAGCACAGCACCACTGGACAGGGTCCACCAACTCCCGGGAGGAGACCAGTGTGGGACAGGCCGGGGTGCTCTCCTCAAGTCATCCCCATGGGCCCTCTCCATCCATTTTTCAACCCTAGACCATTTCCTCATTAGTTCTCTAGTCTCTGGTTTCGCCTAGCCTTTTCTCATCCCACGAGGGCTTAGGGGTTAGTTAGGAGGGAGTAAGACCCTCGAAGGACCACGGTAAAAGATCTGTGTGGACTGCCAGCCCAAAGCCTTTGATCTCATGAAAATCACAGCCGAGTCACGAGCGTGCTCTCTGCATGAGGATGAGTTTTTCCTCTTTTCTGCTTTCCCAGCCCCGACGTGCGTTACGGGGTGCTCGACGACTCTGCTCTTCAGCACCGCTGCAGGACTGTCGGGACTCTTTATTATCCATAACCTTACACCTGCCCCGCTCTGCGGGTCTCGGGGAGCCTCAGACCCCCGCTGTACCCCTGTGGCTTCGAGCCATGCTGTGTCCCTCGCCCTCCGCTGCCTGGCCGGCTGCGAAGGACTCCCCCAGCCCCCGAGTGCAGCAGGATGGGCAGAGCTGCTGGCGGGGCTTGCTTGCAGCTCTCGGGGATGGAGTGCTTGACAGATGTTTGGAGGATTTCTTGTCTCTGGACCAGCGCTTCGCCTGTTCTGAGTTATTCAAAACACAAACAGTGGGTTGGCAGGAGTGAAATATGCTCAGAACCAGGACGTCAAAACAGAAATATATTTTTAAAAAGACAAGTGTCAAAAAAAAAAAAGGTTTTCATGCAGTTTATAGCAAGATGTATTTAAATAGTTGAGATTTTCTTCTTTTAACCCCTTGGGCTCCCACCTGACATGCTATTCTACTATATCTATAGCAGTTTTTGTGCTTAAATGTTATAAAGGGCATTTTGGGCCCTGGGTTTCTGCTCTGCTGATGGATGGATTGGCCACAGCTCCAAAGTGTTTGGAGCACTAGCTAACGATGTAATTTGGGACTATCCTGTCAAGGGTACTGTTGTAAAATCGTAGTGAGATCCTGCAAATGCGGCCAGTGATCCTGTTGAACAGAGTGGTGGAGGGGGCATTTAGTGAGACATAAAAATACTCAAAAAAACAGAGAGGAGTGGGGGAGAGATGGGGAGGAGAGGGTGACAGAAGGAAAAGGTGGCTTGGATTTAGAGAAGAAGAAAGGCAGCTTTGCATGGTTCAAAATCCCAATCAGTACAGGAAGAAGAGTTTCAGGGTCTTGCAGCAGATACAGCTTGGCTGCAGCCTCCTTTGGCTGCATGTGCATAGCAAGGCAGGGGTGGTAGCTGAACTGGCACCAGAGCCCTCTGAAGTGTGCCCCTTCAGCTGAGTTACTGCCAGCGGGCTGAGTGTTAGCAGCTCCAGCCGCAGGCAGAAGAGTAAGTGTTCCTCTGTGAGGTCTTTGGAAAATAATCCTAATAAAATCCAAGAGAAAATATAGGAAGCAAGTGTTTAAATAAGCAATGGAAACAAAGTCCAAAAATGGAGGATAAAAGTGAAATTATTTCAGTTGTATTTGTGCTTTCTCTTCTTTTCCTTCAGCTATTGATGCTTCATGTGGGTATCATCCACATCATTTTCTGGTGTGGTTATAATCCTTGTCATCAGGACAGAGTCATGCAGTAATATTAGCTGATCTCATGACAGCCTTTGACCTGCAAATTAATCTGTTGCTGTGCTTGACTTTGAGAACCGTTTTGGTGACGGTAGGTTCTTGCTGTGTTGCCACTGCTCATTGCCATGACGATGTGCTCTGTGGTTTTTTAGAAGCTTTCTGTTTTCATGGCAAATAGTACTGATGCTCCAGCACTTTCTGCTTTTGTTGAGATCTGATGTGAAACAAGGCTCCACATGTACATGCAGGGTGGATTGATGAATTCTAGTTCTGTGCTTGCAGCACTTTTATTACCTTGATAGCAGCCTGGTCCCTGACTGACTGCCCGTCCCTTTTTCTCTCCAGTAGATGGGTGGCTGCGTGACCAGGGCCCAAGTTAAACGCAGGTCTGCTTTTCTTCTTACATTAGTGTAACTCAGCTGACTTCAGCTCAGATGAACTTGACTGATACTAATGTCAGTGAAGAATTGAGCAATACCTGCCTGCATTCAGTGGATGTTTTATTTATTTCTTTTATATCCTCAGTGGTTTTTTTTATGTTAATTTAAGCAGATTTTATGAATTCTTACTGTCCATAAAGAGAGCATGTAGTCAGGGAGATACTGCTTCTTGTTATTTACCCATGTTAGATTCATAATGAATGTCAGTTTTGGTCTGTTTGTGTGCATTTGGGGGTGGACAACACTTAAATATTCATACTTAATGCTTTAAAACACTTCACAAACGATTGTAGCCGAGGGCATAGCTACGCCTGCTCAGCTAGCATGAGAATTGGTGAGTGGGTGTGGAGAGGGAAAGGACAGCAGAAGACAATAAAGCAAACCTGGGAGATCTGCGTTTCACGTGATGGGATCCAGACAATAATATGCCTTTATTCTTGCTAGCTCCCAGGTTTAAGGGGCAGTTGCTTGCTGTCAGCGGAGGCATTTTGGCTTGGTGTGGTGTGACCCGATGGAGAGATGGTCTGTAACTGGCTGTGTTGCCAGTGTGCTGGGTGATCCTAGGAGCGTCCTGCTGCCTCCAGCTGTTCCTGCTTGTGTTGCTGGACAGTATTTGAGGCAGACGAAGCGGGCTGGAGCCTTGATCTGAGTCTGAGTGTGGAACATGAACACATTACGCTGGGCACGGGCTTTTAACATGGGCAGTTAGAAGACATGTTTACTGTGAGAGGACACTTAAGAGATCCCAGATACACAGTCCCTGCTCTGCCACGGAGCTGGAAACTGAAGGTGCTTTTAATTTCTGTCTTGGTGGCCAGCAGTACCCAGCTGAAATGTCACGGTCCACACTTAAAGAGCATTCTGATATTTTTTTTGTTCCCTCTTCATTAATCTTTCTTCTAGGAACACTTTATTTTAAATTGATTTTGTTATTAGTGGATCTGCTCAGAGGCAGGGCACCTGTTACATATATTGAGAACCTGACTCCTGATTTCAGCAGGAGCAAGTGACAATGTTTTAAATTAAGCTGTCCTCCCTGCAACTATCCTTCTTTCCTTTATCTCCCCACCCAGCCATAAATAACCAGGCAGCAGAAGGCAGGTAGTGTTATAAATTGTCAGGCTACACAATTGCCTCATGTTCTGCATTCTGTTCTCTTTCGCCATTATCATCCATTTTAAACTAAAAGTTCATCCGTTTGTGGTTCTGCCATGAGAGGATGTCAAATAAATGGATATTGTAGTGTTTAAAAAGTATTAAAGAATACAAATATATACCAATACATTGATAATGCTCAGCAACAAAAAACCTACTACTAACTGGACAGTAGTGCTTTATTACTGTCATTTAAAGACCAAAGGGAGTGAAGTATAATACGGGGAAGAGTGATTATCACTCATAGTCCCTCATTTAAAAAGATGAGTGCTGGTTTCACTCGCAGTAGTGGCCCATGATCTATTAGCCCTCTGTTTCCCTTATACAGTAGGTGTTCTTCTAATAACGAGCTTGTTCCCTGCACTGGGGCTGTGAGGCGGCTGTGACCTCCCAGGAGGGCTGCTCCCCACTCCAGGCTGCCCCATAAAAAGGACAATTCCCAATTCCTCACACCAACCCTACGTTTCGTCTTCATTTATTAAAAAATGTCCACGTGTGCTTCAACTGACAGACATCTTGAAAGAAAGAGACCCCTCTCAGGAAAGTTTCCACACTTTTGCTGCCCAGGCTATGTCTGGCATCTTTGATTCATGTCTTAATAAGTGTAAGATGACAAAAAGAGGGTCAGAACCTGCTGTTGACTGTCCACTGTTTGCCCTAAACCGTCCCTTTCCCTGGCATGGCAAATGCACGGGTGAGCCAGCTTGTAGGGAAAAGGGACTTAAAAGGGAGGGGCAAGTTTTTTGGGTTGTTTTCTTTTTTCTTTATTCACTAGCAGCTTCTAAAATGTCTAGTCATGCATTCAGAAACAAAAACTTCTTCACCGTGCTGCCAGTTTCCTCGTAGATTTGTCTGAATGTTTCCCATTTGGGATAACCTCTGGGTGTTATGCAGTACCCCACAGACAGTATCAGTTTTGGAGCTGAACTCCCCTCCCGTTGCCACTGAGATTTAGATGGAGGGAGGTGGTTTGCCTAAAAAGCAATGACACAGTATGGTCCGTGATCTTGTTTTAACAAATCAGGCTGACTCGCCAGATGGGTTTCTACTGTTGAGAGCAGACAATGCAACACTTGTTGGGTCTGATTTTTTGGAACTCTGGGGATGGAGACCAAAAGTGGTGTCATTGAAAGTAGTCCTGCATTGATCAACTTCCCTCTCCTTTTTCCTCTTCTGAAAATCTTTTAGAACCGTGTTTTTGACAGTGAGCATTTGTGCATGAATATTTTGTTATGCAAACTTGAGAATGCAAAAAAAAAAAGGAAAAAAATCTGCTTCTATATACTTGAGCCAAGCTTTCAGGATATCTTTCATGCTGTGTTTTTTGTGCAGTGCCAATCTCAAAAAAAAAAAAAAAAAATATACAGAGCTGTTGAGAAAGAAAGCTGTAATACAGTGCTGCTGCTCTACAAACTAATACATCTGAGAGAGAGCATGATCAGCTGGGCAGCATGATACTCTTCATGTTTCTCCTTTCTCTTATTATTTCAGTGGTTAAATCACAGCCTGCAGAAGTGACTTTCACAGAAATAGTCACTAATAAAAACCAGCTTCAGCAGGAGGATGACAAACTTTATTATATTTGTGCTGCCAACTTCCAGGAGAAAACAGGGCTATTTAAATAGATGGTCTGATTCCATGTAAGGAATCACTGGCCATGAGATATGAATACTAGAATGACAGCAATGATGTATTCCAGGCCGGAGACTAATCAGGAGATTAATATGTGTTTGCCCAGTTCAGTGTTAGTCTTGCTATAGTTAAGCTGACTAGTGACAGCTATAGATGGGGACAGGGCAACGATTTGTTATCCACTATAACAAATCAATCTATAAATAAACATGTGACAGAATAAGCACCATGAATTGGAGAAAATCTAATTTTTTTAGAGAGACAAGGGTATCTTATTGTATCCAAAACTGGAGGCAGTCACACTAATGAGTGGGAGATGATTGTGATAGATCAGAAACAGGAATTGGAGTTAGTAATGATCTTTGTTTGCTCTGTTTCTTGCTTGCAAGTAGGAAGCTTTCTAAGAGGGAAACTCGGTGGTAAAATGTGAGTTGGCCCTGGGAAGTGACGCTAAGGGTGGATCTGGCAGCAGCATGGGATGAGCCTCACACATAATTTGGGGGTGGACAGGGAGCTGTGAGTGAAATATAATTATGGCTTTCCTGGCTGGTAAGGTTGCCTTGAAGTTGCTCTCCTCTTGTACTGCGAAGATGTTTTCAGTGCAGCTGGAAATGCTGTTGCTAACCAACACGCGAATGTGAACACTAAGAATATAAAACCACTGGCATTTTTAAAGAGAAAATGTAAAGGGTCTTCATCTGGAAGATATTTGTACTTGCTAATAGCTTCTCACCGTGATAAACTTGTGGGTAGTATCATTTCACAAATGAGAGGTTAAAAATTCCAAGGGATTCCTCCAAACATGAACTCAGTGTTTTTAAGGTCTAGCCCAGCCTTCCTTGCCATCCAGAGATGGATTTGTTCATTTCATTGCAGGTCACCCTTTTCTGCTGGTTAGGAATGAGGAGGAAAAAAAATAAATTGGAAGTGGTTATATTTCAGGAAAATACATCTTGCTTATAAATAGAGGAATTGCTGTGCTAGCCATAATGATGCATCTAGTCGAGCATCCTTAATAAGCTCCCGATGCTTTGCTTCGTTTGTACCAGACGACAGCCTGACACAGGCATCGGGATTGAAAGTTGCCTCTCAAAGCCGGACCTCTGACGCCTGGCATTTCACCTGCGTGTGCCACCAAGTGATCGTGCCGTGCAGGGGCCCACCTCTGCAGAGGAGCTGCCTTCTTGCCACCCTGCTAGTCCTCAGCGTCACCTCTTCCCTCATGACTTATGGGAACTCATTCTGTGTTGCCAAAAGAGGAATGAAGAAGGAGACTATTGCAGTATATGGACATCTGAAGAGCAACTGGAGAGAGATGTATTCCTTTTTTTAGTGTTGTTTTCAAGTCCACGTTCTTATAAGAAGAGATGGAAAAGTCTCAAGGTTCCCCCAAATCATCCTTGAAACCATTTAAACATGTTTTTATGAGAGACTGAGAATTAACTAGGATTGAACTAGGTTTGGCTTGAAGTCTTTTTTTTCCCCCAGTCATTCAGAATAGCTCCCTTGTATAAAGCAGAGCGATATATATGTAAAAGCAACCAGAACACACAAAAAATGTGCTCGTATAATAACGATACAATCCTGTTTCCTACCAAGCATATTTCAGATGCACCTTTTCTTGTTAATCTCTAATTGTTAGTGCCTCATCCTTTGACCCTTCGGCTTTGCTGGCACTTTGTATGGATCAAGCGTTGAGGCCAGCAGCTCGCATTGAGCTCCTGTGCCACACTTGTGCTTCCTACTCCCTCTGCTCCTCTCTGCTGCCTCTTCTTCTCTCCAGCTGGTGCAATTCAACGCTCTTCTTCCCCTCCTAGCAGGACTGCAGCGCTCGCTAAATCCAGGTCTAAAGAGCAATCCAGGGCTAAACAGCATCATGGCGCGTGTGGTGGGTTAACCCAAGTGGTCTTTCCCCAAACCTCTGCCACAGCAGCCTGCCTGCATGTTTTCTGGGCCAGCTGGTTTGTGAGTTGGCCAGTGCAGAGCAGGCAGGCTGGATGGGAGCGCTCCTTGGGCTGCGGGGGCCATGGGAATGGCCACTTAGGCACCTGCAAGGGGAGCTGTGCACACCCCGATCTCTGCCCATTAGGACTTCTTAATTCTCCCTCTGCCTCAGCTAGGCTCTTGCATCATTCAGGGGTGTTTTTAGGTACCTGTCTAATGCTGAACTGTCATCTGATATATTTTTTTAAAATTTTTCTTTTAATTTTTACTTTTTGGGAGCAATCTTTTCTGTTTGGGGTGAAAGCAAGATGTGCTTGAGCGCTGCTTTGCGCCTCTAAAAATAAAAGTTGGCTTTTTGAGTGCACAGCACACTCCCTCTCTGCCTCTCAGTCTACCCCCGCTTCCCTCTCTCTGCTGGAGAGCCTGCGAGGGGGGCATTCTTGGCAGCTACCGAGGACGGATCCTGAGCGGTGCACAAGCGCACACACAGCAGTTTGGCACGCAGCAGGGGTCGGAGGCGGGAGGCAGTTTGGATTTGTCAGCTCGTCGGCACAGCTAGGTTCTTGTCACACAGCAGAAGTTGCACAAGTCCCTGGTGGCTGAGATGCGATCGGCGAGGCTGTGTTGGTCTGGAAAAGCAAAGAGTGAGGCCACAGGATCATTTCTTCTCCCACATTGCATCACAATTTAAAAATCAGGTTGCAATCTGGTGTTACCTCCTCGAGACCCATTCTCTTTCTTGTCTTGTGTGCCCCATATTTTATTGCAGTTTTGATATCTATTTTCTGCCTGTGTATCTTCATTTCCCTGCCTTCACATACCAGCAATTCTGTTAATCGTGATTGTGTGATACTAATTGCTAAGAAGTTTTAGAGACCTGATTGTGGTCAGCACAAGCTTGTGCCTGGGTAAGTTTTCGTCAAGCAGAGGGATTTCCAAAAGGTGATGCGTGTACCATGGGAGTTACGTGAGTTGCTCCGAAGCAGTACCCAATACAGGGCTGAACCAGGAGTAACCTTTGCCAATAATGCTGCTGCCATTGATGCAGCGTTGATGAACTGTCAAAAAATATATAAAAATTAAAAGTGTATTGTGTTCCTGGTCTAGGATCTGATTATACTCTGCATAGCATGATATGAATTTCCTCTGATGAGATGCCTTACACTTTCCTAAACTCCTTTTCTGACTTAAAATATTTTGTCACTGTATTTTTCCATCACTCAGAGACACATTTGGGTTTGCGAGTAAAAAGCATTGGAGCTTTTTACCTCTCTGCTGTTTGGGAGATGTGCTTTCATCTGCAGGTAATATATACAGTGCAGTTTTCCATGTGCTTCTCTTCCTTCCGTGGCTCCGTCAGTCGCTTCAATTCATGCTGTATAAATTCCTTTAAGATATCTCAGTAACACGCCCGTGTAACTGTGTGATTAGGTTCTTGCCTTGACCTCTGTTGTTGTAGGAGATGTTGAATCCTAATGAAGGGAACATGAGGATGCTGACGGATCCCTGCTTTTGTGTGCTCACAACTCCTACCCCCAGCGCAGCGCTGCACTCTGATGTGGTGAGGGGCTGCTGCTCTGAAAGCAGGTGCAGCAAAGTCCTGACAAGTTATTTTAGAAACCATTAAACCAATCTGTCACGTGAGGCTTGGCCTGGAATTAATTTTGTGCTGACCTAATGATCAATCCAGCCTTCCCCAGAGTGGTAGAGACGGCATAATTACAGAGTGCTGTAGGAACGGAGCGAGGACATTCTGGAAATCTCACTTCAGGACTCAAGCTACTGCTCAGCCTTATCTCCCACAGCACAGCCCTGCACTTCACACATCGTTCTGCACACTGGAGGGAGAACGGCTTCTCTTGCTGTTTTCAGATGAACTGATAGACTTAAACTGAAATGAAACAAAAAATTGATGATTATTAGTAACCAGAGATGAGAATAGATCAGTGTGCATCAAAATGTTCCAATTTTTCTTTGGGTAATGAAAGGGTGGCTGACAGAGAGTTCAAAAATAAGCCTCTAGTCTAGTGATGAAGGCATTCTGCCAAGGTAAAGTCCTGTTGCGGAAATATGTGAATATTCCCTTGTACGTACAGGCTGGAAACTTGCGTGTTGCTTTTGTCTTATTCATGAGAATTTATTCTACCTATTCTACTAAAATAGCAGCAGTTTGAGATTGCAGACATCTCCCTCCAAGGGCTTTGTAGCTGTAGCTTGGTGGGTAGGGCCTTTTGTTAGGTTCAGTTCCCTTTAGACAGAGAAGGGAACCTAACTTATTTTTTTCATATACTGGGTCACTGATCTAACCATGAGGTGTTCTGGCAAAAAAAAAATAATAAAAAAATAGGAGAGAGACATAAGCTGTGACCTCGATTGGCCTAATCTTCAATATAAACTGCAGTCCCAGCTGTTTAGTACTGCTGTGACAAAGTACAACTGGGTCCACCCAGTTACAGGTGTTTGGAACAGTTGTAGTGAAAACTGGAGGCAGCTCCACAACAAGGCAGAAGCCACGTGTGGCTTTTGGGTGTCCAGCTCTTGTGGATCTGATGGTGTCTCTGTTTGTCCTCTCATAGCCTTGGGTGTATGTTTCAAAGTACAGGCGTTGGAGGACCTGGACTAAAAAATGCTTTTCCTCTCATTATTGTAATATTGATTCTTGTGATAGTGAGAAAAAAAAATATACATGAGAAAACTCAATAGTAGAGTAAAATTCTCTTGTGGGAATTGCGTGCAGGCACATGCAGGTCCAACACTAGCCTCATGCCAGAGTCTGAGCAGCTTGTTTCATGTTGTAAGTGCTTGCACAATATTGAGTGATGATACCAGCTGGGCTCAGGCTCTTGAATTACAGCTAGACGGTGGCCATGAGGGGACACACTGTGCCTGCAGGAACGACTGGCTTGCTGCTAGGCCAAAAAGCAGAGGGCTGAAGCTGAGACTGAGAAAGAAATAAGTAGTTTCCTGAATCTCTCTGTTGTTTATTATAACTCTCTTGGAGAATATGGGTTTGCATGTCAAATTTTCGTTCTGATATGCTTACCTTCTAATGGCATGTGCTGGTGTATCGTCCCATATATAAGGGTTGGAAGAAGTGGATCTGAATCCACCTTCCTTAAGAGAAATGTTCCTCTCTAGTGGGCTGGATTATGTAGCTTTCACCACCTGACCTCTTTTCTCTGAAAGGCTATAAAATACAAAGAGAATTTTCCATATCTACCAATAATGCAGTTTGAAAGGTTTAAATGTTAAGTATTTGTTTTAAAGGTTTAAATGTTAAGTATTTGTTTTAAAGATTTAGTCTAAAGATAGATGTTCTGGCTAAATGGAAACATTTTTTTTTTTAAGCTGAATGACTTGCATGGTTAGTCATGGAACGAGCAGAGAATACTTGGCTATTGCAGCGTGGTGAGCCCATCCTGATTTGCTGGGGTAAACAAACCGTGCAGCTAGTAGGGAAGGAGAGAACCTGCCCAGATCTTGGTCTGATCGATATATTGCTATCAAAAGAGAGTCTTGGCTGTGGAAATTAATCAAGTTCTTTTCCCTCAGGGATCAGAGGTTACTCAGAGGGTGCAAGGGGAATGTAGGGATTCAGCTGTGTCACATTTTTCTCTCTAATTTAGCTGTCTAGGGAGCCTCCCGTGTTTTGCAGATGTGGAAACATCCAGTTTCATTTTATCTTTCTCGGACTGCAGCAGCTTGCTTCTTCAGAAGCCAAGGTCTCTCTTCCTTTGCTTTTGGTGTTTGTCCCTTTAACTCTCCTACAGTTTCACAAATGCTTCTGGTGTATTTTTAAATTTTAGCTTATAATCACATTTTTTTTTAAAAGGTACCATCTGGTCCCTGACATGGTTTAAAATAACAATCCAGCCAGCACGAAGCTGGCAGCGAGACTTTACACCTTTCACAACCCATTACGAGAGCTTCCCCGCCTATATTTCTCCACAAACGCTGCCACCATCGGGTCCCATTCCCTCCAGATAAGTCTGGCACAAAGCAGGGCCTTGCAGCTCTTGCTTTCCATCCCTGTCATCTTCAGTGGAGATATTTTATAGAAACAAAATGGACGCATCCAAGCAGCTTACAGCTAGGGCTGTGGGAGATCTGCTGTAAACTGCTCAGTCGGAGAATTTGGAGTTGGAGCTCACGTTTGTATTTAAGCTGCCCTCTGGTGCTTATCGCTGCTGCAGTGCACGCCTTCATCGCATCCCCTGGTGCCTGGAGAACCCTGCGATACCCAGGCAGAGGAAATCAAGTGGTGCAAAAATTCCTTAAAAAAAACCCCAAAGTGGCCCAATTCTGTGGGTGTTTTATTTTAAGCAGGACGTTCACATGCTGTGTTATCATTGCAGGTTATGCTGGGCGGGAAGGTTTTCTTGATTTTGTTTTTTTATGAGTCACTTATAGCACTAGCTGATTTTATCTTCTTGCTGTATGCAACAGCACTGTCTTTCATGATGCTTTCCCTGCCACGAATCAAAGCTGCCACAAATCAAAGCATGCCACTAAGTAGTGCGATCGTGCGACCGCGACCCTCGACACGGCTGAGGCTCAGCTTGGTCGTTTCTCTTCCAGCTGTTGGAGGACCTGAGGCTGTCGGTGCCGAGGTAGCAGAGACAGTAAATATGAATATATCCTTTCCTATGTGCAGCCAAAGGACCAAAGCCACTGCAGGAGAGAAAAGCAGGCTAACGTGATGAATGGGAAAGGACCGCACAGGGCTCTGGGCCGCCCGTGCAGGTTACCCATCCGGTGGGATATTCGCTCTTGGTTTTGTTTTCCTCTTACCTAAAGGCTGAGCTGGGCAGTTCTTTCCCCACAAGCTGCTCTGTGCCAGGCTCACCCTCCCGTCCATGCGGGCGGCGCGGGTGGGTAACGTTAGCCGCGCAGCTGATCGTCGCGGTTGGTGCCCCGCGACAGGTGCGGGCCGGCCGCCGCGCTGGAATCCCGCCCGGGCCGATGCCGGCGCTGGCACCAGCCCTCCCATTATATCAGCGAGGGCCGCGTCCCGTCGCCACCATGCCCCGGCCCCCCGGGGCTGGCCCCAGCTGTCTGCGGGCCGTGGAGCGGGGCAGCAGGCGCCCGGGGAGAAGCAAACCGTGACTGCTCCGGAGCAGAAAGCCGGGAGACTCCTGGATGGGACTGCTGCTGTGTGGACGGGGTAAGGAGAAGGTCTCAGCAGGGCCCCGGGCTGGCGGTTTTGTGGCGCTGCTCTTAGAGGACGGAAACACACGCACAAAAATACTAAAAGTCAAGTATCAGCGCTGTGAAATCAGCAGATATGGGTCACGTTTGCTCATCTGTTGGCCATAGTTCCTTTACAGCGCAGCGCTTTGGGTTTGCATGAATTTTAATTGGCGTTCTCTAATTTTAGAGTGCTCCTGTGCAAAGTTACTTTCCGTTCCAGCGGTGATTCGGTGGTGGTGACGTGTTTTAATGATAAACCTGGGAGAGAGAGAGCAAAGGAAATGAAATGTGCTGACTGCACTTGTGGGGAGGTGAAGAAGTGCTGTTGCTCTGCTCTAAAAGTGTCTGATCTGTCTGCTCAGGGGTAATATCTTAAGGTCTCCCATCTACTTTCTTTTTGTTTGGTTTTTGGTTTGTTTTGTTTTTTTCCTGCGTGGTGCCTCGTGCACGCTCACAGATGGAGCGAGGCAGGTTTGCTTGGGGAGTCGAGCAGGCTCTGTCTGCAGTGTGACAGCCTGATACTGCTGCTGCTTCTAACGTAAAGAAAAAAAAGCAAAAATAAGAAAAGAGGCTCGTCTCTGTAATTCGGTGATCTCTGCTCTGAATTGGAGCGCTACCAAGGGCAGAAGGTCGGCCCCAGATGTGCTCCTGGGGAGTTAGATTGATGCAAAAGACACTAAAAATGAGTGGGAATCTCTCTTTTGACTTCGGTAGGCTTTGGATCAGTGCTGTCCTCACTATTTCTTTCTACGGGTAGCGGTGAAACAGTTTTCTGGAAGTTGTGGAATAAAAAAGCACTGTCTGGGCCAAAGAAATGTAATATGGAACTGATGAGGAAGCTCCAACTTCACAGGTGTCACAAGTGTCAGGGGCGGTCCAGCTCTACATTTCTTTCCAGGAGAGGTTTTTGGTGAGTCCATTAAAATTTGAACATGGTCTTGACAGGAAGGAGAGAAACTGCCTTTTCTCAGTGCTGCTTGTGACAATTGCACGTGGGGCCATGCCTCAAAGCGTGCCAGAGGCTCTTTGCTGCAGGAATCGGAACATCTTGAGGTGTTCCTGGGCTGGTGTCTGACCGAGGACATTGTGCCACTGTAATGCTATTACTGTCCTGCTGCTCATGACCTCTCCACAGCCAGCACTGCGCTGGGGGCTTGCTGTGGTGGTTTGGCAATGAGGACACTATGTAAACTATGATAATCCCATACATCTTGTAATGCCCTGACTCATGCTTCCAGCCAAACCTTTCTGCAGTTCCCTCTCTGCTTCCCATCGCCCACCCACTCTGGTTTCTGTTCCTCTTATTTTGATACATGAAACAGAATTTGCTGCGCCTCAAACCAGTGCTTCAGCCATGCCTGAGCAGGAGCTTCCACACAGGGATGGGCCAGAGCCGAGGGCTGGGGGAGGCGTGCCAAGGCACAGGGCAAATACACGGCCATCTGCCTTTGGAAGTCGTGTATTTGCAACTTTGAGAGTGCCTCTCTACGCAGCTCACAGAGAGGCCATTTGCAAATTTGATGCCAGTTTTTAAATACAAGATGAACGTGGATTTTACTGCCACTCAACTCGGCAGCTAAGAGTCCCTCGGGAGAGATGCAGAAGTCTGTGTCCCTGGAGAGCCAGGTCTGTTGCCTTGCAAAGGATCGTGCATCCAGCTAGGAAAGCATGTGGAACTCCAGTGGTGTTGGGGTCGTGCTAGAATAGAAAGTGCAGGAGACAGGACAGCACGTTAATAAAAGGTTTGTTTTATTTTTGTAACCCTTATGAGAAAATGCTGTTACAAAAGTCTGAGAAGAATAAAATGTTTATCCTAGAAGTTAGAGGGCACATCTAAAGAAGTTTTGCAATTGACCTCTCGTAACAAAGCAGGCCATGCAGTCATTGCTGTATCTGCACAATTTTTTTTAATTAAAATTATGTATCAGTTTCATAGGAGACTGTCATTATGGGTTTATGGGCTCCTGTGTTACATTATGTACTGCATCACACTCCTAGCTTACCCTCCCATCATTCTAATAATTTCTTGGGCATTTGGCTTGTAATGTCACTGCAACATATTCTGAGAAAATCCAGTTACATTTCTAAGCAGCGTGGGAATCCCCTCCGTTACTGCAAACGCATTACCTGGTCAGAGCTATTTTAATTTGGTGACAAGGAAATAGAAGAATATATTCTAATGACATAAACATCTAGCTAGTGAGGAAAACAATCCCTTTTGCTTCTTCAACTGTTAGAAACATCTGCCTTTTCCTACGCCCTAGGAGTGTGTATATATATATATATGCATTAGAGAATATGATTTCTATAATATACAAAAGCATGGGCTACTTCCTGGCACAGAAAAGCCGTTGATGGTCTGTCCCCCCCTCACCAGGGTTTAGAGATAAACAGCATTTCTCCCTTGCTCTCTGGCAGGGAAACTGGGAAGAGAAGACTGGGACAGATTTTCTAGCAGATCCTCCCCAGAGCAAAGGCGATTTCCAGACAAGTTTGTTTACAGCTACAGTTGTGTATTGTTTACAAACTCTCACCTCCTAAAAACCAAAAGAGGGAGGGAAAATTGTTGGAAATGGAAAAAGAGTGCATGAGTGATCTTACTGGAGGCACAGAGGTACTCAAGTGGACTACATGACCCATTCTTCTGAGGAGGGCACAGCCATGTGGAGCTGGGTCTGTTCTGTCCAGGTGCCTCCTGTTCTTGCTTCACTTATTACTGACAAGCTTCACTGACAAACTGGGGTAATGTTAACATGTTCTCACTATAAGTGATCACATTTAGATGGCTGTCTTGAATCTAGATCTGTCTTGGATCTGTCTAATGCTGCGTTTCCTTTGTTACTTCCCTGGCAAGTTCAGCCATCTCTCCATATGTTTCTTAAAGGAAGAAGGAGGTGAGGTGTTCACAAAACAGGCGGGTTGACATCTCTTATGTTAAGGGGATGTTGGTAGGGAAGGCTCATAAAGAAGGTGCCCCCTTGGACCCTTAACAACACCTTGGCAGCTCCAGGCAGGCCAAGTGGTCGTGGAAGGGTGACGAAATGGAGAAGAGCAGCAGCCCAGGTCCCCAGTGTCCGCACTGGTGCATTCCCGTGCAGTGCAAAGGCCCAGAGCGGGGAGCAGGGTGGGTGACTACCCGTGATGGATGATGTTGAGACCTCAGAGGGGAAATGATTTAATAAATGGTTGTTCTGCCACAGTAGGAAATGTTTGTGTAGAAGTGACAGGTAATAAATAAGCTCACGTTGCTATAGATCCTCCAGGCAGTGCCGGAGCAAAAATACTTTCTGATTTTCTTTCTCTAAGGGGAAAAAGGTAGCGAGGCAGGGACTCTTATTTGTAATAGCCAGGCATGAATAAAACCGTGTTTGCTGCATATAGTCAGTGTAATCTAAGGCTGATCCAGACCCAAGTCAAGTACTGCTGCAGCTGTAGGTTCTCAGTTGTCATAGCTAAAGTTACAAAACAACTTCCCTTGCGGCTTGTCTAATGTCACTGTCTGGAGCTGAGGCCTCGCTGCTGTATTCGTGGTTAAACACCTTCTTTTCTTGCACTTATTATCAGGGCTGCCAGGAGGATGGGGACAATCAGACAGTTTGCCCCAGGCATTGACTCATTATATGTGATACATGGTAATATACGAGGTCCACAGACTCAACTTCTGCCCTTGAGTTTCCAAGTGTCCCTGTTTATAATTTTCTATAGGATTTTACTCCCTCTCCCCTCCATTTTTGTATGAATTTTCCTCTCTTGCTCATTTTTATTTGAACAGTGGAAACCAGACCTCTGTTGCTGCAATGGTCAGTTAGGTAGGCTCTCCAAGCTAGTTTTTGCTGGATAGATAATTATTACTTGGATGCAGTATTACAAAATTAATAAAGACTTTGGTTAAGAAATCTTACTAAGTGATTTAGCAATCTGGAAGTGATTGTTCAAGAAACAGGTTAGCATCTCGTGTTTTTTTTTAATAAAAAAAGGAGTGGGAGGAATATACTGGCTATATTTTTAACATCCTGAGGTAGCTTCAGAAGTCCTACCCACAGTCCCCTGACATCTGTGAAACAATGTCCCCTCCTTTTTATTTTCCTTATAAACACCTAAGCAAAGCATAAGAAATTACATACTGAAAAAAAATTAACATATGTGTCTGAGGGTTAGTGAGCAGCCAGAGAACGAGAGTACTAAAATGATCTGCCTAACCTCAAAGTTTAAGGTCTTGTACAGTGTGTTTCAGAATACTTTCTGCAGAGTTTTTGTTGGTGGCTTTTCCCCCCTCAAGAACACCACTCGCTGTAACGACAGCTATGCAGCTGCCCACATGTAAAGGACAACTATGCTGCAGAAAAACCAAAAACCCAAACAAACCAACCAACCCCAAAACTCAAACCTCTTATACAATTGAGCTCTAGTTTCCAAAGATTACACTGCTAAAACTATGAGATTTTGTGGGCCACTGGTAACCAGAAGGGATGGTGTTAGTGAATAAGGGGGGGGCCAGAGGAGCATTTAATATCCCCTCCCAGATGGGGTGCTGGTGTCTGTAGTGGGACTACTAGGACTGTCCAAGAGAGTTAGTGTTTATAAAATCAGCATTGAAGTTAAATGGCATAGCACATGTGTCTTCATACATTTGTAATTTTAGAAGCTTTGTCATTTCAATGCCTTCTCGTGCACCTAATTACGTATCTCCCATTTTCTCATCCGTGAGAAAGGGTTCTGGGACTTAGGACTTGGCAGGGAGGGAGGATTATTTTGGAATAGGCATGTGGTGACCTATGATTTGACTTACAATATTAGGCAATGGCCCAACAGTTGCTATATAGACCTCCTGAGTACCAGCATTTGGGAAGGGAGGTCTACAAACCAAACCAAAGCATTTTTTCCTGAATGTGTCCCATAACTACAGCAGCTCAATGTGACTGGAGAGATTCTTGCTATTTCCCGTGCTTCTGCAGCACACTAAACCTAAGCTAACTGGATTTTAGGATTAGTTGCTGTTCAGCACAGCGCTGGCATCGTAGGATTATAATGCAGGACTTTCTGATCACAGGAATATAAAATATTAAATCCTTGAATATAGTTTCCATAATATTGCATTACGGCTCCCTCCTCATTAATCTGTTGTTCCCTGTATTTTTAATGATCAAATAGTTGTTCTGTTGCAGATAACCCTAATAGATCTAAATCTAGTTGGTAAGCAAGACTACCAAGTTTTACATAGGAGAAAAAATGGGGGTGGAGGAAGTATGTGTGTGGGGAGTAGATAATTATATACAACGTATATTAGTTCCAACATCATATTTATCTCAATTATAATAATCTGTTTGAGAGATAAAGTTTCCCTAGAAGACAGCTAACTGATAGCAGTGGGGTTATCTGGTTTGCTATTGTTCTTTTTTTTTTGTAGATTTTATATGCTTTACAGACTGGTTGTGAATATGGTGATCGCCACTTTACAGGTGAGGGTTCCAGTTAGAGGGGAGCACCAGGTCTGCTGCCACCCATGCTATGTCCTCTTTGACTTTGCAAAGAACATTTTGACAGCCACCCATAACACTGCTCCCCATTGCAGGCTCCAAAGAGCACACTTGTATCTGGGGGTTGAATTTCAGCCCTACTGCTCTCCTCTTGCTGACAGCGCAGTAACGAGCTGAAACAACAACACGCCATTCCCAGGGCTGCGTGGACATTGCTAATGCCAATGATAATTAAAGCTTATTTGTCGTGGCAAGGTGATACTTGTCTATTATGCCAGATCTTATGCTGTTAAACAGGAAAATCTCTACTGACTCTCATTTCACTTAGGAAAAAAAATACTGAGCAAGAAAAAAAATCAATATTTTTCAAAGTGGGAAGGTATGTTCATCAGGTTTCTGAGAGAGACTGGAGGCTAAATACAAAGCCTTACATAACAATTAAGTTTGAGAAATTTTGCCTTGAAATTAAAATCCTTTCCCTCTTCATGCTTCTAAACACTGGGGCTATAAGAGCAGTGTCAAGCCAATAAGTTGGGGAAGGGCAGGGAGCTGAGCTGGTTATTACCCTCCCAACTGTTTGTCAAGCCCTCAACAACACCCTGGATTTAAAGCCCCGTTGGTTGTGCGAGAAGAAGACGTGTGGAGCAGCAAGAGCAGTTTCTTTGGTTGGTACCAGTTATTTGTGGTAGTGGTGTTGGCAGGAGACAACACAAAGTTTCAGACCCCAGCTTGCTGAGATGAGTGAACGGACCTGAAGAGCATCCTTGGCTTCAGCGTGGCCCAGGCAATGCAATTATAGTCCCAATGTCCTTTGGTAAGCCGGCCTGCCAAAAGGTGGGGAAGTGTACCTAGATGATTTTTTAGAGAAGGATGTAAGTTTGTACTAGAAGTAGTTGGTCAGGAAAACTCAGGCTCTTCCCTCTGTGGAGGTTTGAGCTGTGTTTGGTTACAGGAGAGAGGAGGTCTTGGTGTGGACCCTCCTTCTCTTTTTCTAGCCCAAGGGATAAATAACAGACCCGAGAAACTGCAGTATTTCAACCATGTGCCATTACAGCCTGAACTGAAATCCCAGGATCATACAGCATATTTGGATTATTAGTATTTCTACTACTATTTTTACTTTTGTAGCAGTATTTATATCAGGGGGTCCATAGGCTTGACAGTTTTCAGAAGACATTGGTATGTCTTCTTAAAGCCTGCTTAAAGTCTTGTTCTGACTCCTCATAAAACCTTCTTCTGCATTGCAAGGAGGCTTCAGTGAACATCACAGCTGAGATGGAGTTGGCTTTGGGTGGCAGGTTATGGGACAAAATCTTCCAGCCAGAGCTTCCATGAGCAACACTAGCCAGGGTAGACATCCTCATGTCTGGCCCCTGGAAAGGGAAATAAATCAATCTTCAGTGAGTGTCTTCGTTTAGCCCACACCCAGGGCTAAACAACAGCAGTTTTTCTCTCACCCAATGTCCCTTCCCCAAACGAGGAAGGGAATTGGGGAAAAAGGAAAGGGAGACTTGTGGGATGAACTGAAACCAAATCCCAGTGAAACCAGGACAATGAGCAATTTTATTGACAAATAACTCGGTCTGCGATGTGTGAAAGATCTGGTGCTTTTCACTGAGTGAAAATTGATCTGTGCTGGAGTAGCCAGATGATTCACCATGCAGGAAAAATGAGAAGTCAGGAAATGCCTTGTGACAACCAGTCAAATACAGCATGGGGCTGGTCCTGCTGGTGTCCTAGGTGTTGGCCTCCAGGCCATCAAGTAGGGTCAGAGGATCTCTGCACTGCTCAGATTCAGAGCCATCAGCTCCACAGTTCCTCTCATTTTTTCCTGTTTGCTATGCATAGTGAGGAGGTGGAAGACTATGTGTTCATCTAGCTTGGGAACCTGGGGAACAGCAGAGACTCTGGGGAAGAAATAGGGCATAAGCACAAAAAGACTCCTCTCTGTGCTACAGCTCCTCACCTTCGGGCATTGAGAGGTCTAGGAGGGGCATCCCAACCGTCCTGTTGGTTAGACATGTCCCTCATGAATTTGTCTAACCTCCTTTTAGGCTTATTTTATACTTTTTGGCCTCTGCAGCATCCTGTGGCTGTGAGTCACAATTTAATTACACCTTGTGTGAATAGGTTCAGTGCTGCACTGGAACCAGCAATTAGTACTTGCAGTGGCGGTGCAGAGAGATGTTTTCTGTGTGAAATGTCCTTTCCATCAGCACTACCCCGTGAGGGGAGCTGCCTGTTGAAGCTCGCAGGAGATGATGGTTCGAGGGGGGAAGGGGCCAGTGCCAGGCATCACATGGCCACTGAGCAAGAGGAGATAGTTAGGTACCATCAGTGTGGGGCCACACACCTTGTGCTACCTGGCACTGGAACAATTAAAGTCACGTTGCTCACTGAACCCCAACAGCTTATTTGGTTCACTGTGGCCATGGAAACACCTGATCTATTTACACCTTCAGTGGAGCGAGTGGCGGTTGGTGGAAGCGAGGAGGGAAAAGGGGGAATGCTTTGAATTTGAATTTTGGAGACTTTTAATTAAGATGATGTATGTGAATGAGTGTGTGTGTGTGCTTGTGAGGGAGAATCAGAGGAACGTGGCCTGAGCAGGCCAGGGGTTCCTGCATCAGTGCAGCTGCAGCACCGTGTGCTCCTCGAGCAAACATGGTTTGCCCAGAGCCTCTGTTTTGCATATGTAAAATAACATTTACCTTCTCGCCCACCATTTCACAGAATCAACCAGCCAGGTTGGAAGAGCCCTCTGGGATCATCGAGTCCAACCATTGCCCTGACACCACCCTGTCAACTAGACCATGGCACTAAGTGCCATGTCCAGGCTTTTCTTAAACCCCTCCAGAGATGGTGACTCCACCACCTCCCTGGGCATTTCCAAAGGTTTGTCCGTGGCTTTCTCAGGTCTGTTGGGAATTCATTCTCCTATCACTTTGACAGCAAACTACTTCACGCTCTTTCTGCAGCGTTCACCCCTGAAGAGGCTCCCGTGTATAGGAATCAGCTCGCTTCACCCAGGCAGGAACGGAGAGGAGCCTCATTCTGCACAAGGGTTGCCCATGCACTTCATGACTCTCAATCTGCTCCTTGCCCATCTCTCAGTACAGCGGGGGAGATGGGAACGAGCAACATCAAGTCATTTGGCCCCATCAAATGGAGCAGATTTCACTTAATTGCAGCTGGGGCTTTTACTCAGGCTGCAGATTCCCCTGACAGGGTAATGGCGTGTAAGCTGGCAGAGCACGGGCACAGCACACGTCGGGCTGAGCTTCCAAATTCTGTTCTTCTGAGGGCATGTGTTAATAGAAATGGGCAAATTAGGTTTCAGAATAGCAGTTACCTGAAATGGAGCCCTAGCTAAAAGAAGAGGAGATCTGCTGGAGAGGGGAAGATATGAAACTCCAGGTGTAAAGACGACTTTTGCAGATACAAGATAATTACAGTGCGTATTAAGAATGAAAGGAACTCCAAGCCTTTAAAGATTTGTTGGGAAATCTGGAGGAAGAAAGAATGTTCGCATTTGATATTAGTGAGAGTCTTTAATATCCCCAAAGCATCTGATTAATAACCATAGCATCAGACCTCAGGAATGCAGATTTGGTAGCTCTTTAAGATGAAAGCTCCCCCTCTGCACGCTTTAAAAATGGTTTTTTTTGATTGCATGTTTCAAAACCATTCATGTTCTGGCAGGTAACAGTTTTTTATCCTGACAGTAAGGGTTGACTGAGGAACAAACTGTGCAAATTCTGTTCTCAAACACCAAAATTAGAGAAAAAATACCATCTGTCTCCTCTCCAGCCTACTCTCCCTGGTCCCAGTAATGCCTTCTAGTCGTGAAGCTGCTAACATGACACACAGCAATGCACCATAATGTGGTGTTTTGTGTGTGCGGAGGGACTGCTGCTCCTCCCCAGAGCAGGCAGGTGGAAGTCCTGTTCCTGGCTGGATGGGGAAGATGTTCACGTTGCCCTGTGCTGCCGTGCCCCTGCCTGGGCTTGGTGGGACTCCTCTTCCACAGCGAAGGCTTTCAGGTGGCGTTCCTGGGAGCTTTCTCCTCGCCCTGCTACAGCAATCAAATTGACAGAGCTTTGACAGCAGCTGTGACTCATTTCAGGAAGAAATCCACTTGAGTGCTCATTATCACTTCAGCATCATTTACATTTTTCCCAGTCGGGGTGAACATTTTGTCGTGACAGGGCACAGGCTGTTTTCCTTTGCCCTGGGAAGCCCGTGCAAACAGACTTTCTACCTGGAAGCTCCTGACAGCAGCTTTGCAGCTGGCTGTCTTTTGTTTCTGACTTCTTTTTTTTTCTCCTCCTTGTCCTTAATGGCTGTCTGGATTTTGGAGACTAGTTACACAACACTGTTTTTTCCCTCCTCCAGCATTGCTGAGCAAATTTCAAGGCCGTGGAGGAGGGGGAGGAAAGACTGATGCACTGAGCCACCTTTGCCCAGCCACTTGTGACTGGGGTATAATAGGTGTAGTTGATTTGAGACTGCCAAGGGTTTGCTGCCAAATTGAATTTTTCATAAACTGATTATTGCAAAGTGCTCTTGGCAGAGGAAGGTTTAACACCTTTCTAACAAGCTCAGCTCAGCACAGCTTGTAAGGGGGGATACTGTAATAATAATCCCCTTCTGGATCCTTGGCCAGGATTTTGGATTTACCTAGAAACTCTTTCCACCCCCATTCCCTCACCCATGAGTAAACCCACTTCAGGTTTTTCATAGCTATTATTGGTGCAGGCATAGGAAGACAACTTCTGGTGTAAAGCAGCCTTCCTCCACTGATTTCAGTGCCCTGAGTTACTTCAGTACTGTGGGGGTGATCGTATGATTCAGGCACAGTCAATTAAAGTTGATGGTAATCTACCCTCACTAACTTAATCTTAGCATTTTCCTCCAAAGAGAGATATGTAGCCAGGGAAAGGGGCTGGCTGAGCTACTCAAACAATTTATATGACAATTTCTGCCTTGTATTTTCTGCTTGCAAAAATACAAATCCAAAAAGTTTTTGGTTTATAAGGCATTTATGCTTCATTTTGTGACAGTGGGTTATAAAATAAGTAGGTAAATTTGGTTCCTCAAGATGCAATGTTGTCCTTGTTGCCTGATAACTGTCACCCTACAAGCAGAGAGAGACCACTTCTGAGGAAGGAGGACAACCTGCTGCCTACAGGCGAGCACCTTTGCTCATTCAGAGACACGTGCTAAGTGGACCAGAGCCTCCAGAATATACTTGACTTGCGTGAGCCTTCAGGGAAGGAAAACCAGAAAACAGATTGCAGTTAAAGCAAAGCTGCTATTTGTAATTAGCCCAACTCATGTTTAGAGCTCAAAAAAATACACATCAAGAGTATTATTTTGGACAAACTACGTCCCTTCAGACGCTGTGGAGGACCTGGTTCATGGTGGTGCCTTGATGCAAACTCCAGCAGGATAGTCCAGGGGGTGGGCAGGGATCCCATGGTGCGAACACATCTGCTGGGCAAACCTGGCAGAACAGATGCTGGGTGTAAGCTATGCTTTAAAAAAATAATAATTCATGATTTAAAACCCCCTACCACTCAGATCACCTTCTTAGCAAGCGTCCTAGCTTAAAATAAATAGTACTTGAGCAAGAGCCACAAGGGGAGAGCATGTCCTCTTTATTATTCTGTTTGCTTTGCTTTTCCTTAATATTTATACCATTAAACCATGGCAGAGCTTCACATGTGCTGGTGACACAGATGCAACAGAAGGCCCACGCTGCTCCAAAGGGGAGACATTTATAGAAACGCCGAGGAGCAGAACAAAGGCACAACGTGCTGCTGGGTCCACCACCAGCAAGTGCTTGTGGGGAATAATCCGTATGGTATAGGGGACACAGGCGGACAGCGCGGCCACAATTCAAAACGATGCCATCTGTTTAGGAAATCAGAATGGTTTTGATCTGCCCCTGAAACGAAAAAAGAAGTAGGAGTAGTGGGGCTTTGATTCTCTTTGGTGGTGCAAACAAGCAAGACGTTTCCAAATGTCTAAGCAGACCCTCTTCTGCTTGGGAGAGGGCAGCTCTGCTAGCCTGTGGGGCAGGCAGGGGAACTGG
Source organism: Nyctibius grandis (assembly GCF_013368605.1). Classification (NCBI taxonomy): domain Eukaryota; kingdom Metazoa; phylum Chordata; class Aves; order Nyctibiiformes; family Nyctibiidae; genus Nyctibius; species Nyctibius grandis. The sequence goes on from NC_090664.1 coordinate 1,799,158, forward strand.
TTTCACATTTACAAGAATTGTGAATTAATTAAAGCAATGTTGATATTTATCATTCAAATTTTTCCACTACAATTTTTTAGAAACATTGCATAACTTGAAAAATTTTGTGGACCAAAAAACTACAAAAGCTGGGGGGGAGAAAAACCTGCGTGAGGTCAAGTCAGGGATTCGTCTTGTTTTCATTTTACTCCAGAAATTTTCTTTTTGCTGTCCGTTAGCATGCATTTTGAAATGAAAAGTCGTTTTGATTTGAAAAATGAACTTTTGTAATTAAAAGTGAATTTCAGTGAGACGTTTTAAATGATATGGGATGTTCGCTGAAGATGACCTAAAACCAATGCCAAATCCTCTCAAAAAATGCTTCATCGAGTACTTTCAGCCAGCTCTTCTCAGCCCATAGACATTATCTATAGCAGCAGGAGTTCTGGTGTTAAAACAGAAAGTGCATATGATGAAAAACTGTCACTTCAGCCAGATAATTCATAAATATTAAGGATAGTTGTTTGGCATGATAAATGATATTGAAAATCACTATGTGGTAGGAGAGGAAAAATGGCAGCTGTGAATGTGCTATAGTTAAGTGGCCAAAGACTTTGGCAGTAAAAATTCATGTATTTGTTGTTCTAACAAGAAAAACTATGTTTTCTTCTGGTTTTAACATTTCAGACATAATAATAATATGCCAGTAATTAAGAGTTTAAAACAAACAAGAAAGCCAGAATAATTAACCATTAGAAGTTTTTCTGTCATTCCAGGGCCTAAAATATCAGCAAAGATGGGTGAATGCAGGTTTCCTCTTCTGGGGGATGGAGCAAGCAGTGTAGGTTTTTCTACAAAAACATAAAAAAAGTTTATTTTGTTTTAGAAAAAAGTTTAGGATTATTTTTCTGATTTTTCTCTTTTAATCAGCTAAGGAGGAGAGGGAAAGAGAAGCTGCAGTTGCAAAGTTCAACAGTTTCATTAAAAAAAAAAAAGTAAAAAGATCTTTCATTTCTTCAAAAAATGTAAACTACTCCTAAAGAGCAGTATATGGAGATGGCCCAGAATAACCAAGCCTTCTGTTGTTTCTCTGCAAAAACACTTGTATCTGCAGTGTAGCTCGAGAGAGATGCGTCTGTATCCGCCTCTTTGAATCTGGAGTCTGTTTCTTTTGGTGAGAGCTGGGCGAGGAAGATCATGGCATGTTTCACTTCTTGTTCTCCCTCCCTCCTAACCCTTGTGTGTGTGTACATATATATATATATAAAAAAAAATATGTATATATATATAAAAGAAAATGCATTTTGAACTCTCCTCCAGACGGAGGGTGGCTTTTAAGAAGCAGATGTCAGGATCTGCCCTGCCTGGTACCTACACACCACGCAGTTCTTGCACTGAAGAAGAAGGTAACTTCAAAGACTAAGATGCTCTTTCTCTTCATCCACAAACCTCCTTACAATGAGTGCGTTGCTGGAGCAGAGGAAAACAGGTTTGTGAAAGGGAGTGCGACTGCAGTGTTTTTCATAACATGTTATTCATCCTCAGTGCTTTCTCCCAGCCTTCTCCCTGTCCCCCCACTGTCCCCAGCAGGACTGGGGACACGGTACCGGTGTCTGGAGTCACCGAGGCACAGGTCAGGTGAAACAGGGACCGTAATGTTTCAGGTTTGCCCACTCTGCCTTCACTAGGTCTGAGAAAGCAGACAGAGAGTGATTTGGTTCTTCAGGTTCATTCTGGTCTTTTTGCCTTTGTAAACATAGATACCAGATTTGGGGGGAGAAAAAAAAAAGCTCCACATCCATTTCAGAGAAGAAAGCTGAAGTGTTGTTTTCATTCTGAACTGGGAACAGAAATGCTCTTGACTTTCTCAAGGCACAGAATCCTAAAAGTTCACTCGACATCCTATTTTACTGGCTTTTCACTTCTGAATTTATTTTCTCTATTCTCCTCTGGTATGTCGATAGCACACAGTGCTGGTTTTCATCTTTCATGTGGTCTTTTTTGCAATAGCTGAAATACTTATTTTAATTGATTCTTTTTTTAAACCTTAAGAGCAGCTGTTTCTTGGTGTTGACTAGCACATCTTAACATTGCTTGTAGATCACAGAGTTCCTTTTTTGTATTATAGCTGAAAGTGTTTTCCACTTAGCTTAATCTTTTCTATAGGTATCTATTTAGACACCATTCATTTGGATTTATAAAAAAAAATGAAGCACGCTCTTTACTTTAATTTGCGTGGCATTATTCTGTTAGACCACATAATCCAGCATCAAATGTTTCTGTAGACGCATGCCTTGCCTAGTTTCATTCAGAGCCTTCCTCTGCTTGGAGGCATCAGGCACACCTCTTGGGCAATTTGTTTCCAGTGGAGAGATATTAACGTTTCTGTGTGATAAAGCGTTGTTGTTCTCTTCAGTGTCATCTTTCTGTGGCATTAAGATTGTAAAGGCAACAAGTGTTGATGAATGAGGCGCTCGCAGAGCCCAACAGCAAACTGCATCAGTGAAAACAGGGTGACATGATGTAGGGACAAGAGTCATCTTCTGATCCATTAATATTTGTGTGTACATACAGGTTGCTGTACGGTGCAGTCTCACACCTGTGACCTGTGCCTATGGAAAATGAGCTTTTAAAGCCATGATCTTTTACTGATACTGCCCAGTTTGCTGCCAGAGGATGTTGCATATATGTATGGTCTCATCACCTGATAAACAAATTGTTTTTGCAGTTTGGCCAGCATCATTAGTTAATTAGACCCTGGCTGTTTATGGCACCTAGAATAAGCAGTGGGAATTTAAATTCTTCTGATAAAAGGATTTATTTATAATGAGTCTCGCCACATAATGAGTTCCAGCCCGGGGGAGACTGACCATTAGCGGATGACTCACAGCATTACCATAAAGATCAGAGTCACATATTCAATTTTATAAGGCTTACATACAACTCGGTGAGAGCACGGATTCTAGAAACAAATCTTTGGGCTCCAGTTTTTCCCCCATGTTAAATTTGATACAGTCCTCCTATGCCTGAGAGTAAACAGGCAGGACACAGCAGACTATTTATTTTATTTCATTTTTTTTTATTGCTCTTCCTCTCTACAGTTTCATGAGGAAAAGAAGCTGAGTTTTTAATATTGCGAGTATGCTCAGCCCTTTTCAGCTGGGAGATGTCAGAAGCAGCTGCAGACCTAAATGAAAGGAGCTCATCTCTGAAAATTTGCTGTGCTGTAATAAATGCAGAGTTCTGCTGGTGAGCTGCTGATGGCCCTTTAATGTCTTTATACTGTACTCAGAGGCACTGCAGTTCCTCCTCCTCCTCCCTCCCAGCCCCAGCAGCTCCCTTCCCCTCGTCCCTGCCCACCCAGGCTCAGGATTTCATCATGTGAAGGTGAGAGTTCACTGTCACACTCAAGGACCGTGCTGAGTTTGAAGACAAGGGCCATGCCTGGTTTTATCATCCCGCCAGCAGCTTCCCTTCAGCACAGAGGGATGTTCTCCTTTACTGGCGTATTTGCTTTAAGCATTTGGCTCCCTGAGTCACGTTCCTATACTGCGCGTTGTTGGTGTGCAACAAGGGGGTTGTTATCTGTTTATTTTATTTAAGTAGCACGTGCTATGCAAGGGAAGAACGCCTTTTCCCAGGACCCTTGTGACGTATTTTCCCAGTTTAGGTACACAGCACGTTAGGATGAAACCCAAGAACTACCTTGCAGCCTCCAGGTCTCTGCTCTTTTTGCGCTAATCCGTGAGCAGTCTGGAGGCTGGCAAAGCGTTAAGAGCATGACAGATTCCCAAAAAACGCCTTTACAGCTGGGGAGGTGAGGATAGCGTATGCGGAGCTTGGTAAAAGGATCTAAGAGTCTGAAGGAGGCTCTGGGAAACCGTCTGGATGTAGCGTAACTTGCAGTGTCATAACCTTAAAAAGCCCTTTCTCCCTGAAGTGTGAGAGATGCTGAGTCTAGTAGTGCTGTACTTCATCATGGGGTATGTGAGGCATCGTATTGTGGGCCCTGCGCTTCAAGAAAGATGTTGAGGTGTTGGAGCGAGTGCAGAGGAGGGCGACCAAGCTGGTGAAGGGTCTGGAGGGTCTGACCTACGAGGAACGGCTGAGGGAGCTGGGGGTGTTTAGCCTGGAGAAGAGGAGGCTCCGAGGTGACCTTAGTGCAGTCTACAACTACCTGAAGGGAGGTTGTAGTGAAGTGGGAGTCGGCCTCTTCTCCCAGGCAACCAGTGATAGGACAAAAGGACACAGCCTCAAGCTTTGCCAGGGGAGGTTCAGGTTGGACATTAGGAAGCATTTCTTCTCAGCAAGGGTCATTAGCCATTGGAAGGGGCTGCCCAGGGAGGTGGTGGAGTCACCATCTCTGGAGGTGTTTAAGAAAAGCCTGGACACGGCACTTAGTGCCCTGGTCTAGTTGACAGGGTGGTGTGAGGGCAATGGTTGGACTCGATGATCCCAGAGGTCTCTTCCAACCTGACTGATTCTGTGATTCTGTGATTTTGTGGACTGGTGGGTGAGATCCCAAAGAAAGGGGGGAGCATGACTGACGGGCAAACCAAACGCTGCGTGGAGCAGCCCTGGGTAACACGGGAGAGCTTGGGCTTCCGGACACTTGTAATGGCCAAGAGAATCACTTTGAGGCAAATGGGCATATGCAGACAGACGATAAAACCACAGGATAGTTTGGATTATTTGGAGATTATCACAGCTGAAAGGCAAAAGTACTGTTCACTGCTGGATAGCAATGGGACTAAACACAGCATAAAACCCAGAATCTCCCTGGCAGAGGAGGAAAGAGACCAGTTGCTGGGATCCTTCTCAGCCTAACAGAATGCAGGGACGTTTCCAGGCGTTGATGAAAATATGGTTAGAAAAAGAGCCGTATGTGGTTTATGAGACTGTAGCAAATGTGGCACTTGGAGCCCTGTGGGAGGCACTGAAGCTGGCAGGGCTGTGGTCATGAACTGTCACCATATTCGCTAAAGCTCAGTGGTTAAAGGCAGCAGTCCTAGTTGCAGCGGGATACTGGTTGTTTGGAAGAGCCATGGTTTCAGGGACAGCAAAGGCTATGGTCCCAAAAGCAACTGTAGATTTACAGCAGTCTCCATCAGTTGACCTGACTTGAGAAGGCCTAAGTGAGAACGTGCATGGGGAGAAAGAGCGATGGGAAGACCATCCATGTCCCCATGGTCAGCAGGTGTAAGGCAGTCTGTACCTCACGGAAAAAGATCTCCTGGTAAAAAGCTCATTTTTGTTTTACAGGCTCAGAGTCCTCACCTGAGCTTCCCCAGCACTCCGCTGGCAGGTGTAGTGCTATAAAGAAAAGAATCAGCAATCATCATTATAATGAAACACCAGTTTTTCCATGGCTTGGAATATTGCAGTAAAATACTGCCAAAAAGCGAGTTGCTCTGACTGAGATGATAAGTATTAACATTGGGAAATCATTTTCTGTCTTAAATTTCCCTCACATTTTTTATTTCAGATGCTGTTTTTACATCAGTTTGATTTTTTTCGGACATAAATAGTCCCTTATATAAGACTTTAGCCGTCCATTTTCTTCTGAAGTTTCTCATTTGTTGTTCCTCTATTGTAGGAAACCTGTTTGTAGCTAGGATATGCCAATAAAATAAAATGGTCCTTTTGCTCCTTTTTCCCAGCATGCTACCTAGCTGCCCCAAAATCTCAGTGCTCTTTAATACTGAAGACTTCAAGGCAAAGAGAGATAAATAGAAAGAGACTAAAAGTACCTTTACATGGGGCAGTTTGCCATTTGGCACAAGCCTCAGCCTGAGTCAGTGTTTAATTGTGTTTGCTGATCATAGTGCTGGCCTGGATATTTTAAAATAGATGTTATCTATTAAAAAAATAAAAAAAAAGAAGAGGGGGAAACCAGGAAAATTCACACTGTAAGGGGCCTGAATGCTTTTAAAATTTTATTTTTCCTTTTAAGATAAAGAGCCTGGGAAACTGAAAATATCCACATTATGTTAAATGCAGATAGAGACTTTGGAGTGCCAGTTTATCAAATATGTACAAAATCCAGATGTAATTCATCCCTGATGTTGCAGCCGGGATGAATTTATTCCCAGATCTGTACAGAAACCTCTGATTCCCTGGTTTGACAAAGGCTGGCGAAGAGCCAGGTTGTATTAGATGTGCCAAGCGTTGTATCTGTGGTTACTTTTTACCTAAAGTGCCCTCAGTGCCCTCATTGTCAGGTATTTTCTGTGGTATCATATGCACGAGCAGCCAACGTAGTTCATTCAGCCTAAAATATCATAGCCATTAGCTAATGGTGACATGGTTGGGGTTGGGTTTTTTCTGTTTGCTTTGGGGTTTTTTGCACTCCCTCAGCCTGTGATCTCGCAGTGTGAAATTCCCCTGCTAACCTTGGTGGGAGAACGGGGTGGGTGGCTGTAGGTTGGAAGCCAGGCTATAGAAAAGAGAAATCTTTCTGGGGTCTCCTTCTCTATATAGCTTATTAAAGGAGTAATGCAACCGTGACCCAACCTGGATGGAAAGCAGCCTGGGAGTGCAGGAGAAGAGGCAGGCGTGGAGGCTGGTGCTCCCACCTCCGCACTGCCTGGAGAGCCGGCACAACTCTCCCCAAAGTCTGGCAAGTGAAGTAAGTTTCTTACTGGAGCAGTTCATCTGCTCCCTCATCGGGGGTCCTGTGCAGGTGTATCGTACTAGTGTCCAGTTCTGGGCCCCGCACTTCAAGAGAGATGTTGAGGTGTTGGAGCGAGTGCAGAGGAGGGCGACCAAGCTGGGGAAGGGTCTGGAGGGTCTGACCTGCGAGGAACGGCTGAGGGAGCTGGGGGTGTTTAGCCTGGAGAAGAGGAGGCTCCGAGGTGACCTTGTTGCAGTCTAACAACTACCTGAAGGGAGGTTGTAGTGGAGTGGGAGTCGGCCTCTTCTCCCAGGCAACCAGCAATAGGACAAGAGGACACAGCCTCAAGCTTCGCCAGGGGAGGTTCAGGTTGGACATCAGGAAGAACTTCTTTTAAGAAAGGGTCATTAGCCATTGGAAGGGGCTGCCCAGGGAGGTGGTGGAGTCACCATCTCTGGAGGTGTTTAAGAAAAGCCTGGACATGGCACTTAGTGCCCTGATCTAGTTGACATGGTGGTGTGAGGGCAATGGTTGGACTCAATGATCCCAGAGGTCTCTTCCAACCTGATTGATTCTGTGATTCTGTAGTTGAGCAGAACAAGAATCCAGCTTTTTGTGGCTAAACTCTTTCCAGGTGCAAGTGGTGAACTCCAGCGCTTGGCTCCTCATGCTCCACCTCCCCCAGAGCAGTCTGCAGCAGCTGTGGCAACACTGGCAAAAAATAATAATAACAGTTAAAAAAACAAAGCTGCCCACTTCCCATAGCTCTTTTTCTTCTAGAATTAATGATGGTTGTGGGGAAAAAAAAATAAAAAAAAAAGAAAATGCCCCCCAAAACCCCACCCCAACTGCCACTGGGAATTTGGTTGTGGGCAGGGAGGGGGGCAGAACATCAGGCTCCACGTTGTGTGCGTGGGTTTATAGGACAGCTTTTCCCTGTGAGAGTGATCCCTGGCTTTGTTTTCTTATTTTCAAACTTAGTCTCCAAAGGAAGTATGAGAAATAGAATAGTATAAAATGCCCAAGCAGAGTGTCTCTGGTTTAGGTCTTTCATCCTTAAATTGACAAGAATGTTGTGAGTTTCATAAAACCTGAAGGATACATCTGTGTTCCTCTGGCAGTGCAATAATAAAACCGGCAAAGGCTGACGCTACAGCGCGGATACATCGCTCACAATAAACATTTGAAAGGCATTAAGTCTCTGTAGTAAATGAGGCTGTCAAAGAAGGCCACTTTCAACAAATCATACTAAATTATGGCGTGTGGAAGGTATGGCAGATTAGCTGCTCGTAGTTCATTCAGCGCTTAATGGCTGATCTTGAATGGAAGGCGAGGAGAGGGAAGCTGGCGGTGTGCAGTGATGGATTAGCTGTGTAAATACAGGGGAGGTGTCACGAACCCAGCTCTGCTGCCTTCCCTGCGGCTTTGAAACGTAAGGGAGCTTCAGCGCGGCTCCAGGGAGGTTGGCAGCGAGTGCTGGAGCAGGCTCACGGTGCCTGTGGCACGTTGTGCCTCTGCGCTCCCTCTTTGTGGAGACATGTCGAGCATTTTCCTCTTCCCTGATCTCATTGAAGCCGTTCAGGCTGAAAATGTGTTTTGCTCTTTCTGTATCAGTGCGACAACAGCGTAAACATCTCTTTGCTCTCGGCGTTGGCAGCTGACTACCAGCCACCCATCCCTGCCCGTGCCACCTCCCCGCTCTGCCACCAGCTCCTTGCAGCCTTGGCCAGACCCGCTCCCTCTCTCTGCTTTCAGCACGGTGCTCCCAACGCTTGTTTCCATTTGTCTGTGGATCGGATGGATGAAAACCTCAATAGAAAGGAATTATTAGTATTTGTAGAGTGAATTATTAGTATTTGTAGTGCCTCTGGCAAGCTCTGACTTTTAAAGGAAGTGCTAATAATTAGTTACGGTGTTTTAATTAAAGGGAGCAATCTGTAATTAACAAAGGGATGCTGTCTTTTATCTCTGGTTTTTCTTATTTTTATTAATCAGCAGTCCTTCACAGATGTTATATTTTCAGTTACTTGTAATGCTCTTTTGCATATTTTTTGCACTTCAAGGTGGAATAATTGAGTAAAATGTTTTTGTGTTTTCAAACCCAGTCAACCTGATGGGGAGACTGTTCCTGTCGTATTGGTGCTTGTGGCATTGTTGTACATTGGTTGCCTTTGAGAGGAAGTAAATTTCGGTTCTTGTGCTTCAAGGTTCAGGGCTTTGCTGCTTCTATGGTGTAAGTCACCTGCTGAACTTAAAGCATAGAGGCCATATAAAAACCTAGTGTATTATCTCACATAAGTGGTCATTTCTGTTAACTATTTAGTGCAACAATTAGTCTGATCAAAATATTTCATGTAATTGACCACGGAAAAAATATTTTTCGGTTGTTCTTTTTATTCCTTTTCTGATTAAAAAAAAAAATCACCAAAAATCTAGATATCCTTCGTGACGGCAACCGTATATCCCCAATGACCAGTTTGAATGTGAAATATATTTTGTTCTAGTAAATGGTTATTCTTCATGTGGTTTTACCTTAGTCTGGATAGCTGAAATAGGTATTAAAATGTGGTAAGGACCCAGTGATGATACCTGAGCAACTTTCAAAGAGCCTCTATTTTTCTGTATTCTGCTTTGGAGACGGATGTATTCAGTTGCTAGTGTCTAGCTCAGGATGACCATGGACATTAATTTCCTACAAGATATGTATGATCATTCATCTGTTTGTGTGTACTTTAGGGACAGCAAGAGGCACAGTCTTGAGGGTTGTATGCTGCTTAAATAGGTTGCTTTGCTGCAAAAGCTGGCAGAAAAATTCCTGAACAGCTTCACGCTGTTGGCGTTAGCAGTTAACACCCTTCTTATATACGACAGGGCATGTGAAAGAGGTGTGTGGCCACCTGAGCTCTCTGTGAAAAGCAGAGTAAAATGGTTCAGAGCTGTCAGTACTACAAGATTTATGTTCGTTCCTTGCTGTTATGTCCTGCACACACTGTGCAACCTCTAAGCTGATGGCCCCCGGATTTTAATTTTCAGGCTAAGTCCCTCAACGCTTTTGCAGTCCTCACAGCTCTGGTGGTAGAGCCGTTCCTGCAAAGTGCCGCCTGATGAAGAGGTGGTAGCTGCAGATTTAGTCTGAATGTGAATGGGATGTGGAACTGATATAGATGGGAAGGGGGAGGAAGATAGTGTCTTGCCAACCAGAGATGCCTCTAGCCAGGTGAAACTGTTGTGATCCCACCAGTCTTCTGCTTAAAAAGCTCCTGCTGGGGCTGGCAGAAACAGTGACGTGGCCTCATTCAAAACCCGCCGGACGCGTTCCTGTGTGATATGGTCTAGGGAATCCTGCTCCGGCAGGGGATTGGACTAGATGATCTTTCGAGGTCCCTTCCAATCCCTAACATTCTGTGATTCTGTGATTCTCTGCCTTGCAGCCAGAGGCACAGGTACGTGCGCTGTGTACCCATCCAGGCTTCGCAGGGGGGGCCAAAAAGCTTTTTTCTCCCATCTCTCCCTCCTCTTCTGCCTTTCCTCCCTCCCACGACTCTACATCTGGATGGAGTTGCTGTTGTTTGTTTTGAAATCATTTGGGAAACTGTTAAAACTAAAAAAGAGGTTAGCATATCCCTATTTTGCATCAGCCTTAATTTCCTTATTTATCCTCAAAGATATCTTTTGAAAGAGTAGCCAGGCTTTAGGACGCCCACATCGACTATAAGCAGAACCTTTTAGATATCCTAGTCACCATCCCTCCTACCTCTCCTCCTACCTAGCGATTCAAAATAAGAGAGACCTTCCCTGAGGGGAGTGCTTACCTGTGCTTAATTAGAGATTTAACTATAGCCTTAAATGCCTTTCCCAAACAGGAATCATCAAGTGAATCACAGCCTTGTGAAAATCCCTGCCAGGGAAATGTTAGTTCCGAGGCTTCCAGATGGTTAACCGTGCCCTTGTTTTGAGCTTTGCTGAAAAGTGCATGAAAAGCCTCACAGCTAGAAATACTAGTGCTTGCATTCATTTATTTATTTTAATTTGGCTATACTGCTACGCACGCAGGCTCGTGATTCTCTCGAAACGAGAGTGAACGTTGGCATTTACTAAAAAGGAAATATTTTATTGCGTCAATGCGTGCATAAGCTAACGCAGATTTCTAGGGTAGCAGAGAGAAGGTCTTGGAGGTCCCTCTTACTTACTGTTGCTGAAGGGAAGAATGTAAATGTAGAGGGAAGAGCGCAACAGATAGGATATTAAAAAAAGAAAGAGTTAAGAAGGTAATCATGGTGAAATCTCGCTGCCCAGGCTATGTCTCTTGCTGTGTTTGAGTGATTTTTCTGTGCAGACAGCTTTGCCTGGCACTATTTTTAGAATCTCTTTAATAATTGAGCTGTAGCGATTGTGCTCAGCAGTTAGAACAGGCAGGGAAAATAGCATCTCAAAGCAACCGTGCAGCAGGGTAATAATTTAAATCAAACCCCATTATACTGCGCTCCCCTTTCCCACCTCCCCCGGAAAGGCGAACTGCTGCAGAACGCTGAACACGGGGGGAAAATGAAAACGGGACAAGTTTACAGCACGTAATAAAAGCCATCAAGAGAGTTTATGTTTTAGAGGTGGAGCACGGGAAGAGGAGATCTGGTCAGCTGGTGAGGAATTACCCTTACGGGGTGGTTTACGAGGGGAGCGCCTCAACCTCCCCCCGCTAGCAGTGAATTAGGAGGAAGCAGCTTGCCTCCACCTTGTAGGAGAGATCTGTCACAGAGGAAAAACGTGTCAAACCACGTCGACACAAGCACAGAGCAGCTGTGCAGCGAAATACAGGGAGCCCCAGTGGTGCTGTCACTGCTTAATGTGTTTGCCTGTTGCCTGGTTGGCCAACCAAGTCCATGGCAGTCACCAGCAGGAGTTGGGTGCCCGTGCTGCTCCTACCAGCTGCACCAAGGCAGGTTTGCCCATCCCGATCCCTAACACCTCTCCTTCCAAGCAGCAAACTTGGGGCTCTCCCAGGGAAATGCCTGAGGTGTGGACATGAATCACTGTCTAACATCTCTTGAAAATACAGGGACAGCAGCTGCTGTGGCCATTTGTAAATTAACACCACACTAGTTTGATTTTTAGTGAACTCTATCCAGCCGAACGCTTAACAGCATTTGGAAAGGTTAGCAGTTGTTGATGTTTTCCTATCTTAGTGCTATTATCATATTGTAATAGTTATTTCAAACAGAATTTGATAATATTTTTATTTTTCATTATATTGTGCTAACATTTTTATTACTGATCTGGCCAATCCTGTTGTCATGGTTAAGTCCTCTTTAAGGATTTCAGGCATTTAGTTTGCAGTTCCAAGTTGGTTGTCTTGTCTTATATTAATATATGCTTCATTATTGCACAGACAGAAAATACTCAGAAAAAGAAGTATTATGATTAGCACTAAGTAGTGGCTGGCTTTAAAGATATAAAAATAGGAAAATTTCAGTTATTGTCTCCCAATGTAATATTACAACACAGTAATAATTGGAATCCATTTCTGAACAAGACTTGTAGCAAATTCAGAATTTCAAAAATGAAAATTTCCCAAGCTCCTAGACTCTAGAATTTTAACATAAAACTCTTAAGAAAACTGGAACAAAGATACTGAGTGTTTCTTATCAATCAAAGAGTCTGAGTGTTGACCTGGTCTGCTCAGGATGTCCGAAAACTGGGTGTAAGCTCGAAAATACACAATGACCCACTGGGAGTGGGAGTAGGACCTTTATAGATGACTATAAAGCAGCTGTACGTGCTTTGTAGGAAGTTTGATTTTCCTGTCAGCACATGGAAGATTCCTGTCTGCGTTCCTTTCTTCAAACTTTTTACAAATACTAGAATTTATTCTTTAATACTTGAACTCAGGTTCTTCTCTCCTAACACCTCCTTCTGCCACCTCTGTGACAGTTTGTATAAAACAACAATATTGAGAGTGTGATATGAGAAATATCCCTACAATAAGAAGCTGATGTCGAAGTTATTGGCTTCCCTTCAAGTTTCAACAACTTTTCTGTCAGGGTGACAAGGCTCTTTTTCAAAAACAATTATAATAGCCTAAGTCCTAAAGGTCCACTAAGAATATTAGAAATATAATTGTACAGCATTAGCCTTCTCTCATGTTCTGACCTAATTGGGAAAGGAGTCCCTTCTTTGAAATTCAAGAACATTAAAATAAATTTACTTCTACGTGTTGTCTTTGTTAGTTGGGCTTTTATTTTCTTTTTTAAAATATTGTGCACTTTTTGCCTTGCTTGTAATAAGACCGTTTTCAAAGATACTCACTTGCAACTACAGTTTAAGCTCCTGTTTTTTGATAAAATTGGAGTTGTTATACCTAGTTCATGAACTGTATGTTGACCTAGTTGCCAGAATATTTAGTTTGATTTGAGAGCTGTCATGAAAAACAAAAAGTAAGGAAGACTATGTCTCAGGATAAGTTACTCCTCAGAAAAATGTGTAGATAGCATCCAAATTCTTAGTGCTGAAGCGTCTATCGCCTGTCTGCAGGCAAACTAATTTGAAAATTAAAAAAAAGGATGCCACATTCATAAATAATAAAGTAATCCTAGCAGGCTTGTGGAAGGGGTTGTGTTAAAAACTGGTAGTTTGGAGAATGTGATCGCTGGATCCAACTAGTAGAGGCTTGCCTGGGCTATCACAAGGCAGGAGGAGGCACTGAAGTAGGATCAACGTGCACCTGAAGACAGATTGCATATTTTCCAGATATCTGTAACTGTCTGGTTGCTTTGAGGCTGCGATGTGACCGAAGGTCTTTGTTAAGCCTGTGATCCATGCTTTTCTGACATGTAATTATGGGAAGATTAGCCCAAGACAGCCTAAGTCCTGCACCACGGCGGTTTCTGGAGACTGGTTGTGAGCAAGATGAGGTGCAGAAAGCATCTAGGCCGTGTCTGCTGCAGCCTAGAGCATCCACACAGAGGAAACACGAGGGGTGTGGGCTCTACTTGACATCTACTTGACCTCTGTGATGTCTAAGAGGTCTGGTCCCAGGGCTGAGACCCATGATCGGTGACTGCAGACATGATGAACCAGCATGGGGGAAAGGCAGAAGCGCGTGGGGCCACTACTCTCATCTCCTTCCCAAGAAGAGATCGGGGGTAGACTATAGCACGTCCTGCCCTTCCAAAATATGAACTAATTTCTATTTGTTTTGTTTTTTTAAAATTTAAAAGTACTCTATGCTTTCCAACAGCACCTGTGCTAACTCAGAAACAAAGATTGAGCCTGAAGTGTTCGTATTGCAGCAAATTCATTAATCCTGAAGAGCAGAATGGCTTTGCTCTGGATTTCTTCTTTTATCCTCTGTCTGCTCACCTCGTCCCCAAAGTGCCCTCTCTGTCCTCCCTGGTGCTCCCGTGCATGGTGCACGCCCTGCTCGGCTGCTTGGCCACCACCCAAAACAACAAACAGCTAACTTTTGCCCGTGTTTTCCCCAACACGAGCAGTGGCTTGGGCTCTACCTCCCTGCCCTTGTCTGTGAGACTTGTAGAACCCTAAAAATTTGACAGCTCTGTCCCAGTGGCCAGGAGGAATTTGTCAGTTTTGTGGGGAGTGGAGGGAAGAAAGGGAATGACACGAGGCAGCGTGCAGGCAACACAATCACGTAACCAAATTGGTCTCAAAAGCACACTGAGAGATAAATTTGGCCTTCAATTTTAAAAGAAAACTTTTTAAACTTGTTAATATCATATATAACAGAATATTTATAGCACACTCTAAATGTTAAGCAGAGGAAAATATCATTGCTAGACAGTAGACTTCTATATGAATAAAAAAAATTGTATAACTTTTCTTTGGAGACTTATCAACCGATAAGGAAAAGTTACCAATGGAGTAACTGAGGGATAGAGGGATATGAACAGGCAATAAAAAATTAATTGTATTGCATTCAGCCTCATATTTTATGCTTACTGAATGTTGACTTCTACTTATTGTGGAGTGTAAGTGCTGGAGTTATATCTAAATATAAAATATAATTTTTAAAAAACAGTAGTATGAATTCCTTAGCACAAAAAATTCATTGTTTATGGTTTGCAGGTTGGCTGATATGCAAAGAATATGTGAGCAACATCTCTCTGCCGAAAGATATAAATATAGGTATATCATTATCCTTGCAGGTATTCAGCAGAATGGCAATTTTCAACTTCACAGACTTTCCTGAAGCTCAGCTGCACGAGCCAGTTGGACCCATGAAATTGAAAATGAGCTCAGGTTGGTTTGGAGGGATTAGAGCTGCAAAGAACATCCACAGAGTGGTGAACTTGGCCCCTCTGAATTATTCGAATCCAACCTCAGAAATTCTAGTTGGAAACTTCATTTGAGGGAATTTGCAGTGACTGGGGAGAGTCAAGTGGACCTCTGGTCCCAGAGACGGCTTTGTGGCTTAAATGTTGTGAGCTCTCAGCTCAAGTCTGACTCCTCCGAAGCTTGAACAGATCTGTTTAGTATTTGGGGCTGTTTAGGTGGATTATGTGTCAGCTGGAAAGCCCAGCAGTCCTAACTGCTCCTGTAAGCTTGTAACTCTACTTCTGTTCTTCGTAACCTTCCTTTTCTGAATTACGAGTGATGGGAATTAGTGTTTAATTTATTACTTTTGTTTTCAGTGGAGGGAGAAAAGGAGGAATTTAACATTTAATTTCTCTTAAGTTTTTTAAACAAGAAAGAAACAGAGCTATTAGTCAAACATCTGAAAAATCCTTCAGGTTTGACCGTGTTAGCATCTCCAGTGTTCTCTGTGTAAATACAAAGATACCTTCCACCACAGTTTTCTAAAATAATAACAGTAATTCCTGCTTTTGCTACATCCCAGTGTCCCGGCTTTATGGAAATTAAAGTGAGAAAATACCTTCAGTTAGAAATATGGTGGCTGAAATGCCTCTGTCTTGGTGACAGAAATAAAAGCTACCTGCTGTTGGGAAGAAAGAAAATGACCATTTCATTCCAGCCAGGTAGGCACAGCAGAAGGCATCTGACTGTTAATTCTATAGGAAACAGAAAGTTTATTCATTGTTACGTTACCAAAATTGCTTGGGACAAGGCAACAGGCAATTGTGAGATGCTAAATTTACTGAAGGATCCGTTTCCAGTTATATTTTAATTTAGAAACTAATTAAGAAATTTACTTGTAAACACATGGAAATATCGATTATGTTCTGAAAGTGTAAGTGCATCGATATGAGGAGCCTGAGCAGTGTTCTTTGTACGTGGCAATGTAGTTAAATCCAGCTTGAAGTGCAAAAGTCAGTTCAAAACTATCAAGGGGACATACACATAATCTGTACATATAAATATATATTTGCAGAGTACATACAAATGGATATTCTGGTGCTTTATATGTATTCATTCCTCCGTGCTAAAATGTCTCTTTGAAATAAGAGGGTTTTATCAGACTAGTAAGTAATTTAAGACTTTGTATTACATTTGGGCAAATACGTACTTCTTGCTAATTTGTTTTCATTAGATACTCAGATGTATAAATGCTCTTACAGCGAACTTGCATAGCTCTCAGGAAGCAAAAATTGCCTGATGTTGGAGAAATTTTATGGTACCATTAAGGCTGACCCTAGATCACTGGTTAGGAAGGTTTTCTGCTATCACTGCACCATTCAAGGTAAAGTGCCAACCTGGCATTGTTACGGCTTCTGAAGTTGAATGGAGTTCCTGAGAGGTCTTTGCAGTTGTTTTACAGTTGTTTTTCATTAATATGTAATAGTCAGATCTTGTATGCTCTACTATTGTTAGGAACAAAAATAAGGGATTTAAGAGCACTATAAATATCCTGTGCTGACATATTACAGTGCTAGTACACTGTGAGCCCAGTTTTCAAAAATATTTGACCTTTAGGCTAAATTCTCAAATGAGCTAGATCCCAGTTCTGCACTTCAGTCAGACAGCAACGCTGCAGGGGAAGATCTCGCTCCAGTGACTATTTTGGGGAGAAAACCAAGCATGCCACCCAAGTGCAGTGACCAGCAGCATCACCTTCCAGCCTGGGGAGCGTGTATTGAGCTCTAAAGTATTGATTTCTGCCTAGGGGTGGACAAAGAACGGGCTGAGAGCCTGTGGGTAAGGATTAAGGGGCTAATACGGGTGACACCGTGTGGGTGTTTACTACAGGCCACCTGATCAGGAAGAGGAAGTAGATGAGGCCTTCTACAGACAGCTGGAAGTAGCCCCGCAATCGCAGGCCCTGGTTCTCATGGGGGACTTCAGTCACCCTGATATCTGCTGGAAAGACAACACAGCTAGGCACCCACAGTCCAGAAGGTTCTTGCAGAGCATTGACAATAACTTTTTGATACAGGTGGTGGAGGAGCCAACACGGAGAGGTGCGCTGTTAGACCTTGTGCTAACAAATAATGAACATCTGGTTGGGGATGTGAAGGTTGGGGGTAGCCTTGGCTGCAGTGACCATGAGATGGTGGAGTTCAGGATCCTACATGGAGGAAGCAGGGCAATAAGTAGGATCACAGCCTTGGCCTTCAGGAGAGCTGACTTTGGCCTCTTCAAGGACCCCCTTGGAGGTATCCCATAGGCTAGGTCTCTAGAAGGTAGGGGGGTCCATGAGAGCAGGTCAATATTCAAGCATCACTTCCTCCAGTCTCAAGATCGGTACATCCCTATGAGTAAGAAATCAAGCAAAGGGGACAGGAAACCTGCATGGATGTGCAAGGAGCTTCTGGCAAAACTCAGATGGAAGAAGGAAGCCTACGGAATGTGGAAAAAGGGAGAGGCCACTTGGGAGGAATATAGGAAGGTTGTCAGAGTATGCAGGGATGTGACGAGGAAGGCTAAAGCCCACTTGGAATTAAATCTGGAAAGGGGCATCAAGGACAACAAGCAGTTGAAGATGTCCCTGCTTATTGCAGGGGTGGTTGGACGTGGTGACCTTTAAAGGTCCCTTCCAACCCAAACTATTCTATGATGACTAACAGAAAAAGAAAGCAGAAATCAGACTTTTGACATCTGCAACACCTTCTCTAGTACAATCCTCAAAACGCCAGCCTAAAACTATCAGAGCATTTCTGCTGAAACGGTATTTCTTGTACCACGAGGAAGACGATCCTGAAAGTTGATGCACGGCCACTGTCATCCACTCAGATACTGCTGTAGGTGGAGCAGGTGGCACAGCTAGACATGACCATTAAAAAAAACCCAACACATAAATAAAACCTTATTTTATTTCAGTTATTAATAATTTGCCTAACCCTCTGCCATTAACTGGATAGAAACCTTCCATTGTGTACGCTTTGAGCTGGATTTCATTCAAATTTCAACCAATGCCATCCATCTATTTCTAAGAACAAAGCCAGGCAAAACAGTAGCTGTTTTTTCCATACTAAAACCAAGCAAACGGAAGAACCACTCTGACAGACTTTCCTGAAAAGCCCCATTTCCCCAAAGACCTGAATCAGCTCCTTGAAAACAGCAGTTGTTTTGGAGATGTGCATTTTTGCTCTTCCCATGAGCATCCACTGAAATTACAAGTTTTACAACTACTGCTTAGACCCGTGCAGTAGAGATGTATTTTAATTCTAGTAGCTGATTTTCCTCATGCCTTCACAAGATTTTGTAAACTAAATACTCTAAATAATTTAACTGTATGAGGCTGCAGCTATACGGTGAGTTTAAGCAGCCAGTCTTGGCACTGCTGGGGATCTGTTAAGGAAATACCAATGGACTATTGATTTTCTGCCCCTCTCAGTCTTTGGGTCATAATATTCCGCACAGAGGTTTTGGCTCACACTGTCAATATCTGAAACTACCTGACGTGCACAGATCATGTATGCCACATTTCTCATGAGGGTCTTTTGGAAGTCATGGCTTTCTCAAGAACATCATATGTGTGTTTTATCAGCTCTTTAGCCTGTGTTGCTGCTTATAACATGTTTAATTATCTGCACAGATTTTCACTTGGTCTTCAGTTACTTGAAATGGTTGATCAGTCAAGTCACTGACAACCGAACAGCTGTGTTTACTTCTGTTGGTGCTTTGTTTGACCAATTTGCTTTGATCCCTCTAGCAAAGAAAAAGCCATTTTGATTCTGTTTTTGGCTCAGAAAAATTGAGTTCGGTGTATGCAGGCCTCTATCTTAACTAGAGCTCTGTCCTCCAGGCACATTTCAAATGATGAGGAAGGTGGGTCTCAGTCCCCATCCCACTCAAAAAGGTGTTACGGGAGCTGAATGGGACTCTCTGGATCACTAGCAGTGACAGAAGGGGAACCAGTGGGGGTACAGTGTGGGTGACTAGAAATTAGGCCACAGGAAAAGCTGAAAAAGAGATCTGGAGAGAAAGGGAAAAGTCCGGGGACAGCCATATAAATGGCATTGGTCTGTGTACTCTAAGGAGTGTCAAGATAAGCTCGCTGCACCTGGGATTTGATGAAGATTAGGATACTAGAGAAGAGGAATAGATCTGTGGTAAGTGTTGGGTTTGGAGGCTGTGATTAGCTATGCGGGGAGGAATGATCATGGGACGAGGAGTCCAGCTGGGTGAGAAGCAAGTCAAGGTCACAATCAGGAGCTTTCAACAAAGCATCACACTTGAATCCATGCAAATGCACTGTTTCCAGAATGTAAAGTGGTTCTTCAAGGACCTTGGATGCAAGCTTTGCTTTTAGAAACTTCTGTGAAGTTCCCCCCAGCCCAGCAAAGTCTGTCTTTAATTCCCTTTTAGTCTTGCACCTGAACACCACTAACCTACCAGATCTCCAGTAGGAAAGGACAGGCTTATTTTTGCCTGTGTCACTTTAATTAGCCCTTCCTCACTCTGCACATAAATAATTTACTCTTCACAAAATAGACTTGAATTGCATGATCAAATTTTTCCCTCTGGACTCATGCTTCTTTCGTTGCAAAGAATAGATCTGATACAGCAACAAATACATACCGTGCAGCAAAGGGTGCTGTTTATCTACAGATCTCCTGCCTCATCTGTTGCAGAAATCAGGGATTGTACCGAGGAGCTAAAAATGGAGAAAGAAAATTATCATAGTGAAATGCTTTCCTGAAGGCTATTTTTCTTGCTTCTACCATGTTGTTCTGATGCAATATTAATTAAAACAAGACAAAGAGAAGCTTTTACAAGTCTCATTTGAATAGTTCCACAAACTGTTGGCTTAAAATGGGAAATGTGGTCCCCTTAACTGAGATTCATTCACTGACCATGTGAAAGCTACAGGACTGTTTCACTGGTTGCTTCTGTAATGGATCCAATGAGTCTTTTCTACATTACACTGAATGGGAGCCATAGTGCCCCTGTGGTCACCTACTCTTTCTCAGCTGAAGGCGTAGTAACTTCCATGTAAGCTGCAGTAACTGGGAGTTGAGAGGCAGTAACATCAGAAAGACCTTCAAATTAAACTGCAGCAGCACCTCACTGAAACCAGTCCTTCAATTGGGAGTGAAAGGTCTTCATTTTAACAGAAACCCAAGGGTCTCTATGAGCATTTGAGGACTCACAGCATCAAATGAAATCAGTGGGAGATGTGCTTTGGACATAAAAGATGGCATTGAATGCTAAGTATACTTAAACTCTCTAAGCAAGTTGAATGCCTCTTTAGCCTCTTTTTTTAAAAATCTGAGCCTCAATGCCAGTAATTTAAAATGGAGTTAGTACCACCTTTTAATCCCACAGACTTTTGAAAAGAAAAATTAGTGTTTCTGAAACTGCTTGAATGCTAGTGTTGTGTGCCAAAGAAAAGGCTGTAAGCAAATTGTTATACTCAGAGTAAGGAGTAAAGTACAAAGCTGAACCATTAACACTGATGAGAAACGAAATACTGAACAGCTTCTTCTAGGCTACCATCCATCCAGTGTGTTGTATGGTGCAAGGAATCTGCAAAGCAGTAGGATGTGACCATGTCATTAAAAACTCTGCTAATGCAGCCTCATAAAGGGAGTAAACTGAAGTTGTGTAGGCCATTTGAAGTTGCTCAAACAAGTAGGGGGTTAGGAGTAGCCTTGAGAGTGAAGTAATCACTGAGGTGCAGGTGAGCACGCTGTTTATAATACTTCTCTGTAGTTTATCACATGGCTGTCATCATTGCACATACAGACTTACCTGTAATGGCAGAAAACTTTGCCATAAGATCAAGTTTCTTTCCTTATAAGAATGACACCTATTTGTCTTGTTCATTTTTTTTTTCTAATTGTGAATCTTCATGGAGAGTTTTTAATATGTGCCTCCTCTCAGCATCACTCAAAATAATTTTTCTAAATGGAATTTACTGTTATATTTGGAAAAAAAAAATAGTAGTCCAAATTTACCCTTTATTCTAGGCATGAACACTAGAACCTGCTTCATCTCTGCTGTAGGCTGTTCCGTAATAAACTGTTTTCATTACAAGTAGTCTTGCTGTCCATGAGAAAATTTCATAATTGAGCTGGGACTGATATCTCTGTCTCTTTCTTTCCCTGATCTTTTCCTTCCCTGAACTGCACTTTCAGCAAACATCGTGTACCTGCGCTTAGTTGCTTGGATGTGCTGAGCGGCTGGTGCTAATGCTTAGAAATTGTGAAGTAGTTTATCCAGCGAGTGGGTTTGTTCATGTGATTTTGGAGTTCAGTTTGGGGGGTAGCACAAAGGAAGGCGAGGTGTGCGAGCAGAAAGAAAATCTCACATCATCCCATAAAAGCACAAAAAGGAGCAGGTGTGCAAAAGTGGACGTTCTCCCTGACCTCCCGTGTCAAGTCAGAGTTAAGGAGACAGCCTTGAATGGTCTGTTACTGGCTGGAGCGAAGCAGAAAAGATGAATAAATTTATGAAGTGCTTAAACTTGCCTCCCAGCCTAAGCTCAAAGTCGTGTTTAGCTCCTTTGAACCAGGAAAGGCCGCCTACTTTTATTAAACAACAGAAAGCATACTGGTACTCACAATGTGAGTACATTTTTTACAATGAAATTTGTTGATAACTGAAAACACTTAAGAGAAAAAAGGGTCTCACAAGGAATATATTAAAAAATACTTTTTTTAAATTAAATTGTTTTATTTGCAGTTAGCACCTCTTCTCAGAAACTGTTTCTTTGCATAAGACCTGATAGAGTAGAAGGCTTAGGTATCTGATATGCTCTCTGATGGTCTAGTATTGCCCACAATACAATTGTACATTAATATGGTTGCATTTTAATTATATTTTAAGAGTTCACTGTAATAGTAGAATCATAGAATATCTTGAGTTGGAAGGGACCCATAAGGATCATAAAGTCCAACTCCCTGCTCCTTGCAGGACTACCTAAAACTAAACCAGACGACTAAGAGTGTTGTCCAGATGCTCCTTGAACTCTGTAGTACACACGTACCTTGGGACTAAGGAAGGATGCATGCAAAAGACTAGAAGTGACCAGTTTACAAGATACACTGAACCTTCTTGATTTCTTTCTAGGGAATTTTTGTATCTTTATGATATTAAGATTAGTAAAGTGAAAAAACAAAACAAAACAAACCACCGTTATTTTTTTTGTTATAGTTAAATCTCTGAACAATTTAGACAACAAGACCTAGTTTCAGTCAACCTAAATTGTTCAATATCATAACAGAACCCAGCATTTCTCATCAGGAGGTTGCATACTTTCATAGGCAAGTCTAGTTTGAATGTGATCTTCTGTGAGAAACTCCACATGTGATGGAAACAGTGCATTACACATCATGTAATGCAAAGGATGTGATAGTATTTGGATTTTCTCTTAAAGATCTTCAAAACCTGGCTTTTAGCAATGAGTCTTTACCACAGCCTCAGAATACTCTAGGATCTCTCATTTCTCTAACTTCACAGCTCTAGAGATTGCTATCAACAGCAGACCACACAATTTGGCTCATCCCTGCTCTTTTTGAGTTGACCAACTCTTTTCAGTCAGCCCCAGATTAGACTTCTGCATGGCAGTACTTAGGGACTCCACTGGAGAATCTAGCCCATGTACAACACAGCTTTGGCTTCCCTCGTGGTGTGAGACAAAGCCAGCAATTAGGATCTATCACTGAGTTTCTGTATGGCTTCCTTTGAAACTGCAGATTATATTTAGGCAGTCAATAGTGTTCTGCAACACATGGGGCCATTTTAGATCCAGAACTTATGTGAAACTACCTTTCACCCTTTATTTTGTCACAGTTCAGGGGATCTGTAACTTTCTTGGACACCTTCTGACACTTGACAGTGAAACTCAAGTGTAGCAAGTTTTTTTCCCCTCTTCCCTTCTGCTGGAACAGCATTCAGGGAGGCTGTTCTTCTGTCCCAGAGCATCTCTAAGGCTTCCTGTGCACTGGTATCAATACTTCTTTCCCTTGGGACTTACTTTTCTTGACAAGACTGGTGAGCTACATCAAGTAACCTTCAGATCACCATTCAAGGCACATCGGTTGCTGTTTCTGCCTTTTTCTTTGGGGTTTTGAAAACAGCATACATAATTCATGTAGCAGGTGCAGTTTCGTGTTGTCATTGTGCTACAAGATGGTGTGTAGTAGTAATCAGTAAATTAAAAAACAACATTGGAAATGAAGAGGCCATGGTGGGAGGTCAAAATATGTGGATATTCTTAGTAGGTAAGCTGGAAGTGAGATGGTGCAGTTGTACGCTACTACTGCCATTCGCGGTGTTCTCTCTCCTTATTTTTCCTGCGTGTCATGCATTGAGGGCCACCTCCATCAATTAGGAGTTTAATTGGAACTGGAAGGATCATGTAATAGAGTTGCAAGCTTGAGTTAGCCACAAATGTAGAGACACATGCTTAAAAGTAAAAACAGGAAAGTGAAAAAAATGGATCACAGCTTAAGATGCTTTTCAGTTGCTCAGGGAGGCAAACGAGTTTTACAGTATTAATTAACATTTTAGGGCATGCTAGATCTAAATAGCAGGAGACTGTATGTGTGTATGTGCGTGGGAGGTGTCATTTCACCACAGAGAGATAGAAACAAATAAAAAAAGCGGTCATTTTCTGAAAAGTAAGATTTTGGTTATGTGGTACAATAAAAAGGGTGAAAAGCATGTTTTATCAAGTGAAGAATTTGGGTATTTTGACAAAGAGCATTAGAAAAGTGCAGCACTGAAACAGTCGAGAAAGAACATGAGGTGCATGTTGCTGTCTCCTTCTGTTGTTAGTTGCCTCTCCGTGTCTTTGGCAATCAAGCTGTCCCTCCTCCATTTCATACGCAAAGGAGATGCCAAGAACAGTTGCCTGGCCCTTTCCCCCTCGCTCCACACATACAAACACTGAAGTCCACGACGGGGCTTCTCCCTCGGCACAGAGAGTTTGGGATTCTCAGTGAAGCCTCCCTCGCGCAGATCGTTTACCACCCTGTTTGCTGCTGATGTTTTCCGTGCATTCCTCCCTTGCATCCCAACCGCATGGTCATGGATGCCAACCTCAGCCCCTCCATGCTGAGATTCCTCTTTCCAGTGCCTCCCCTGACACGTGGTACCCACCTTTTGACACCGTCTCCCACAGCATCCTCCTAGACAAGGTGGCTGCCCGGGGCTTGGATGGGTGGACTGTTCGAGGGGTTAAAAACTGGCTGGCTGGCCGAGCCCAGAGAGTGGTGGTGAATGGGGCAAAGTCCAGCTGGCGGCCGGTCACTAGCGGTGTCCCCCAGTGCTCAGTTCTGGGGCCGGTGCTGTTCAATATCTTTATAGATGATCTAGACGTAGGGATGGAGTGCACCCTCAGCAAATTTGCAGATGACACCAAGCTGGGTGGGAGTGTCGATCTGCTGGAGGGTAGGAAGGCCCTACAGAGGGATCTGGACAGGTTGGATTGATGGGCCGAGACCAACGGCATGAGGTTCAACAAGAACAAGTGCCGGGTCTGACACTTGGGCCACACCAACCCCACGCAGCTCTACAGGCTGGGGGAAGAGGGGTTAGAGAGCGGCCCGGTGGAAAGAGCCCTGGGGGTGCTGATGGACAGCCGGCTAAACATGAGCCAGCAGTGTGCCCAGGTGGCCAAGAAGGCTAATGGCATCCTGGCCTCTATTAGGAATAGTGTAGCCAGCTGGTCTGGGGAAGGGATCGTCCCTCTGTACTCGGCACTGGTGAGGCCGCATCTTGAATCCTGTGTCCAGTTCTGGGCCCCGCACTTCAAGAGAGATGTTGAGGTGTTGGAGCGAGTGCAGAGGAGGGCGACCAAGCTGGTGAAGGGTCTGGAGGGTCTGACCTGCGAGGAACAGCTGAGGGAGCTGGGGGTGTTTAGCCTGGAGAAGAGGAGGCTCAGAGGTGACCTTAGTGCAGTCTACAACTACCTGAAGGGAGGTTGTAGTGCAGTGGGAGTCGGCCTCTTCTCCCGGGCAACCAGCGATAGGACAAGAGGACACAGCCTCAAGCTTCGCCAGGGGAGGTTCAGGTTGGACATTAGGAAGCATTTCTTCTCAGCAAGGGTCATTAGCCATTGGAAGGGGCTGCCCAGGGAGGTGGTGGAGTCACCATCTCTGGAGGTGTTTAAGAAAAGCCTGGACACGGCACTTAGTGCCCTGGTCTAGTTGACAGGGTGGTGTCAGGGCAATGGTTGGACTCGATGATCCCAGAGGGCTCTTCCAACCTGGCTGATTCTGTGATTCTGTAACAGCAGGGTTCACACAACTACTCCCCTCTCTGCCTCTGCCTCTTCCTGGTCTTGCTTCATAGGTCTCTTCTAGATGTGACATCTATTTTCTGGAAAGGTTGCAGATAGATAAATAAGTATATCTGTGGTGGAAAAATACCATGAAAACTTTAAAGTACTTGATTACCATTTAGTGTACAGTTACCATCTCAGCACATTTGTTTGCATGAATCTTTTTGGTGTGCGTGTGCTTTTGAGCCCTAAACTTGCATTTCACTATGCCAGGATAGTGATTTACAACAAAAAAAATATTTTGTAGGTGTTCCTAATGGAGGGGGTCGATATTTTAGCATCTGGCCGTTGTAATGTTCCCACTTAGGCAAATAAAAGGAATTTGGCATGAGCTGAAAAAAAGCTGTGACTAAGAAAACATCAGTAACAATGAGCAATTGAAAGCAGTGGATTGTAAACAAGAGGAAGGAAATTTGTCTTGCTGGAAAAAGAAAAAGAAAGCAGCTAACTTTCCAAGGAGACTTAGGAAAATAACAAAAATAAATGGTGGACAGAATAAGTACTAAATAAAATGCCTGAAGAGAAATTCTGATATCAGCAGCAATTACACATTTTACTGTGTTATTTATAAGATAATGGAAATGATTAGGACAGGTGTCCGATTATATATTGTGTTTATAATTAAGCCTTTATTTGATATCGTTTTTAAACCAGACAACAACAGAAATTGAAGACCACGACAGCAGGTTTTTGTAGAAGTCTATTCTTTGGCAATCTCTGTGGCCAACTGTGTATTGATGTCTAGAGATTTGCTGTTAAAGAAATCATCAATCAGTCGTTATGAAACAACACTGGATGTACTTCAGCCTCACATTCTGAATACTGCAGGCCAAAATATTGATATGATTTATTTTCTAAGGTTATGTGTTACAGAAGTTAACTGACAATTCAATAACTCAGTAGCCTCCTTGAATATAGCTTTATATATTGTCTTGCTCTCAGGAAGCAAAATGGAAGAAGAAAAACCCAGCTGAGATGCACAGTCCCAGACAGCTTTTCTGCATTTTTCAGGAAATATCCCAGTAAAGGGTGTTATAAAGTTAAATGATAGAAAATCTCATCAACTCATGCTCGGCTCTGCCGTTGTTTGTGGCAGATTTGGGTATAAAGTGATTTTTCCAGCTGCTTGCAATCCTGAAAAAAAAAAAAAAGAAAGAAATACTTTTAATTTAACTGCAAATGTATGCATCCAGCTATCTGTTACATATCTCTGTGTTGGACGGATTATGAAAAAGTAGAAGTTTCAAGTTGGATTGCATGTTTTGAATTCTGAAATCTGAACACATTTTAATTCTGAAAAGTACAAGAAGTATTTTTGAGCAAAGACTGTTTAAAGCAGTTAATTTAAGGTACGAAAAACTGTTATAATTATCTTTAACGTTTCTGATGTGTCGGACTTTTGAAGACTGATGAAAGATAAGCTCTTGTCAAGTTTTCACAAATGGTGGATTTTTTTCTTTAAAAGATAAATTCTAAAGGAGGTGGCTATTAAAAAGCAGGTCCGGAGATACATCCCAACAGCATGACTTATGTTCCCACAGCTCATTCTGTGCCTGATACATCAACATTTACTACCCTACATAAGCCTGTAGCTTCTTTTCTATTGAAAGAGGCAATAAGACTTGTAAAGCAGCAGAGAGGAGAGCAGACTTTTGCAAAACGTATGGCAAGACCTCCAGCTGATAAGCGAGGAAAAGAGGGGGAGTTTCTAACTTGTGTTGTGGGTACGTGATCATGCACATATGTATATATCAGCCTTTCAATGTGCTCCTATGCCAAAAGGTTTGAAAATCAGAAAGTAAACAAAGATGCATTCCTTTATCTGGAACATAAGGAAGTTGTTTGAAATAATCTCAGTTTGGAGCTCTGAACATCTCTTTAGGAGGCTGCAGCCTTCAGACATATCCATAAGCACTCCACTGAGTTGCTACTCACATACTAACTGCCTTTGGTGAAAAGTATGTTCCAGGAAATCATAAAAAGGATAAAATAAATAAGTCTAGATTCACACTGGTTTTTTTTCTCCTAAGCTGTTTCACATGTTCCTCTAGCCTTAAATGAAGGTTACGTAATACATACACCATGATTATACACACAAGATTTTAAAGTGTCATTTAGCAATAATTAGTTTTCATGAAACAATTGAAAGGTAGCAGAGTTTTCTCAGTAACTCTCTCTGGAGACAATCAACTGCTTCACTAGAGCTCAGTCTTTGCTGTGGGTTCATCTTCCTTTCATCTTTTACCTCACAGAATGCAAGAAAAAATTGGAAAATATAAAAACTGTAACGTGAAGAAGTTACAAAGTGAAGAATACAATCAGGTTATATGAAAGGGTATTGGCTTTATGTTAAGAACGTCACTGATTTCTAACTATCCAAAGCAAGAAAAGGCCATTTTGACTGTTTGACTTAAAATTGTGTTTTGTATGAAGGTTAAACTCAAATCTTACTATTGTCAACTTCCCTATGTTCAATATTAATGTATACACATTAGTATATAGATAAAGAAATGGGTTGAAATTACAATATATGCCACATAATCAAATAGGAAGTCTGCGAAAGGATCTAAACAACTGTTCTCAAAAAAGAAAACTGCATCTCAATGATCTGTTAGTCTTTATCACAGGAGAGAGAGAAAGGCAGCTGGATGGCTTCGCTTGGTTCAGACTGTGATCCTTACAGCTGAGCTCCTGGCGGCTTCGCAGTCACTGGGAGACCGTGAAGAGCCTAGGGAGAGCATTGGAGCTTTTGTGTGTGGTTTGTGCACGCTTTCTCTCTCCTTGAAATATTTGAGAGCCTTGTTTTGAATTGAATGTTGAAATCTTGGCAGTCTTTCAAAAACAAAAAGTCTCTTGTTTACTAGCCAGCCCTTACAGGATTTTTGCATTAAGGGTAGTGAGATGGGAAAATGGACGTCAAAATGCAGGTGTATTGGCAATGGGCATTTGTGGCTAGAAGAATTAATTAGGAATGTGATGAATTAAGAGTCATTAGGAATGTGATTTGGAACAGTAAAGATAAATGTTGACGTGTTGTTACGTGACTTATAAATACACTTTCACCTAGAGCAACCTGTATAGAACAGGTCACTATCTTAGAGAGGGTTCTGTGGGGTTGGAGGGTATTTCAGAAAAGAACAACAACAATGAATAGAGGCACATGGAAGCTCTCATATGAAGTTAAAAACCGGATTATCTTAGAAATAAGAAGACTCAGAGGTGACATAAAAGTACATAAAGCAGTGAATGGTCGCAAAATGGTAAATGAGGAGCATCTGTATTGCAGCGCTGGTGGAATTTCTAAATGAGGATGTTTAACATTAGCAAAGAAATACTCTTCAACATGACGTCAAAGTTCGATGGGGTTATTGTTAGCAAAATTCATACACTTGAACTTGGTCATTTATACGGATAAGGAAAAATACCTCAAGTTTAGGGCTAGGAAAGAGCTTGGGAAGAGTTATTTAAGTATTTCCTTTAGTTCACTTCAGGATCAGAGGTAGGATCAGATCCACTATGGTGATTGCACCGTGTGTGTACGTGTGCCCATTTCACAGACGTCCCTTCCTTTACACGAAATATAGGTGCAGTAAAACCAAAACAATATTTTCCCCACCTAACCCTGGCGCAGTAGACCCCAGGATACATCTTATTTTTGTAGACTTTTACCTAGAGGCAGAAGAAATTTCTCAGTTGAAATTGTTCCTGAACCTGGGATATAGCATGCTATAGGGACTGAAGTTATTTGCTGGCTGTATAAGAGGCTGGACAAGAAGACCAGTATAACTTACTTCACTTATTAAATCCTTTAATCCTCCTGAGTTGGTAGACTTAGGGAGTGTGACTAATTGCATCTACATAACACACAGAACTTGGTTTGATTCTTCACAGACGTTCTACAGCACCTCTATGGCAGGGATGTACCTTTTTCTTTCTTTCTTTTTCTTTTTTTTTTCTTTTTTTCTTTTTTTTTTGAGTACATTTCCTTCTCTTTGACAGTCCCTTTTGGCAGAACAATAGAGAGAAAAGAAAGGAGATGAAAGTTCATAGCATACCCTTTGCAAAAATTAACAGGTGGGGGGGGAAACTTTCTTATGGCAATTGATATCAAATAATAGCAACAAACACTTTCCGGAAGGACTGAGATGCTTGAGGAAAATGAACCAGTTTGCCTTCTCAGTGAAAATTTATAGCCTGCATTATCTCTCATGAATATTATGACCCTCTTAGACTAAAAAAAAGGGGAAGGTGAGACACAAGTAACACCATGTTTCTTTTTATGCAGAATTCCATGGAAAATGCTAGGATTTCCCACAAACTGCAACGACAAAAAATATAACTCTTTTTTTCTTTGGTGCATTAATTGCACGGATTATATTTATATTGTATGCATGATGTTCCAGCAGATTTTTCTTTTTTTGTTCTCAAACTGGTTTGCTTTCTCAGCAAAGCTTGTATTGTTGACAGTGACTTGTCATTCATCTGAATGTCCTTTCTATCTTCATGGCTGATCTCGTCAGCCTTTGATTAAATCATGTTTTAAAACATACTTTCACTTAGACTTTTGTAACTTTCCCAGCTGCCTTTTCTCATCTCACCAGCTTGCTGAGGCTATTTCAAATGTTTTTACTGGAAAATAATCCTCTTGAGACATATCACATAGCTAAAAAACAAAACAAAAGAGAATCTAATTTACCTGAGGGAATAATCCTAGAAGAACACCTACTGCTGAGTGTCAAATAATCATTTAGTAGTACTCCAGAACAACAAATGAGTGTATTCTGTTCCTGGGACTCTGTGTGCAGGACAACACTGGGAGAGATGCAACTTGAAGTTTCTGATTTCATCAGAAACTGGGGTTTGTTTGCAAAACAGGTAAAAATCTACTGCAAAAATAAGATCACCTTCTACTCCAGGTGCAATAAAAGCAGTTGAGTACTGACCTGAAGAATTATTGTGCCTTAGAAGTGAGCTGCTATAAACATAGTTTTTACCTCACGGTCCACCTTCGTGGACACAGTGTTTTACTGTTGGAATCAAGCAATTGTTTTGGCCTGTAATCCATTGCCTTTCTTTCTGTTATTTTTCCTCCTGGCTCTCAGGGAGGCCAGCAGTAACATCTGTTAGAGTCAGGATACACTGCAGTGACTTTTCTGATACTGGAGCCCCGTAGCATGAAGTGAGCAGATAGGCTTTTCTGTCTACATGATCTATAACACTGTGCTGCTAATTCAAGAAGAGTGAACTATTTTTAGGGGTTACCAAATGACTCAGAATAAAGAAGCAATTGTATAACATGGAAAACCGAACATTCAGATTATCTGGCTGTTAAAAAAATGGAAGAAATCAACCTAATTCCAGTTCAGCTGGAGGGAGTAGGCTGCTTTAACAGCACTCCAAGTTAATTTAAAGCGTGTTCCTGAATATAGAACCTTTGCTATCGTGAGCTACAGATGCTTTAAAAAACAAACAACCCCACCCCCCCTTCTGATGACAAATATGGATTTTAGTGCAAGATTTATGCCAGTGTTTGATGTTGACTGCATTGCACCTAGAGTTTTAAATCCCATTAGAAACTGCTTATCTTATTAAACGAGGAGTTTAATAGTATGCTTGGATAGTCGACAGCCGAAACAAGATCAGCAGTGCTTTCACAGAGTAGGAAAAATGATAAAAATGATGATGACTGAGTACATACTAAGTGTCAGCTCTGTCAGGATCATGGGCTTGAGATTTAAGTTTAATATAATATTTCTCAAACCTTATTGATTGTCGCTACTGAAAATTCACAGGTTCCCCTCGTAATGCTTCAGGAACATTGAAAATGTCGCTACAAACTCATGACCTGGAAAGTTTTGCATTTGAGTTAAAAAAAAATAAAAATGACTGCAGTGTGTACTCTTTAAGACAACCTAATAGCCTTAATATTTCAGCAGTTCTCTCTGGCAGTTTATTAGGTGCACTGCATGAGGTTAAGATAGAAGTTTTTCATTACATAGCAGGAAATAAGCAATTTTTAAAACCTAGCCAACGTTGTATAACACTCCTGGAAAGATGGGTGGCAAAAACTAGGCTCAGGTTAAATCAGGGGCATGAATTTGCACTGGTTGAGTAGGGAGGTGGAAATTTTCCTGCTGTGTAGGATTTTTCAGGGTAATATGGTGGAGCTCCTTACTGCTTCTGTGCTGGAGGCAATGTGTTAGAGAAGCTAAAGCTCGCAGGGCTGTGGGGAAGGAAGAGCTGTGACAGTCACTAGAGCTGATCTCGATGCGTGTTTCTCATATTCGTGATACCGAAGTACAGAGAAAACTCTGCTAGTGAAAAGGAAACAAATTCACTTCCACTGCATTTTTTTCTGCTTGGCTTTCCAACTCTAATGAATGAAAATTCATCTGGAGAAACATTAATTGGGTTTGACACCACAAACCCAGCCGTAATGGAAGCAGGTTCCTCAGCTAGGCAGTCTGATGATCTAACAAGCTCTCTCAATGAGATTAGTTTAAGGTCTTGTGACATTATGCATTAGTTTTGTAACACACTGATCTTTACAGTACACTTTCCAATTTGATGTTGTATCTCCCTCTCTAGGTATGGGCTCTGTTCTTTTATGCCCAAGATAATGCTTCTTGTTAACTCACTGACAATTAGCAACCACAAAATAGCACTCCCTGGCACTTCACCCTTCTCACAATATCTCCGAGGATGTTCATTTCACATCGATGTCATTTTATTGTCAGTGGCAAGGTGACCAGATGAGTTGATCAAGAAGGCATCAGTAAGTATTTATAAATGGATGTCTGGGAAATTTGTCAATGCTAAAATTAATTTTATGCAAGAGAACTGGTCGAATATTATTATATTTTCAGGAATGGTCAAACTGCAGGAGTGTAACAGTTGATTGCCCAGAGGAAGTATCAAAATTCTGTGATTAGCAAGTTCTTTGTTCATGCGAGCACAGGAGTTTGAAAAAGGCAAAAGGGTCAGAATGTCTCCAATTCCACGCTATATACATGAGTGTGGCAAGAAAAGAACAACAGAACTAATGTATGTGTCTGTAAATAATACTGACATGTTTAGGCATCATTAGGATTGCAGCAAAGCATCCTCTGTATATTGTCAGACTTTAAAATCATCTACAGTTCTCCTTGTGGTTGCTCTTACTGCTTTTTGTGATAATTCCTTACCAGTGTGAAAAATTCTTATTATTCAAAGTATGTTGCTTTCACATAAATCTAAAATAAAACTTAGTTGCTATCACAGAATAACTGCATTTAACTGAAAGGGCAAATACCAGCTTCAGCTGCAGGGACACAGGAGTTGCAGAGGGAAAATGTGCTGTGCTACTCCTGTGCTCATCACAAAATGGTAATGTGGAAGAAAAAGTGTTTCATATGCATAAATAAAAATCAACAAACGAAATGCATCTAACACTATTTGTTTGTCTTGGCAATTTCACACATTTCTTCTTTTATAATGAATCACAATATGAGTGTAAATATCAATTCCCGTCTTTCAAGAATTAGAAAGTTTCAGCCACTATTTTTTGTCATTCACTGTGCAAATGAACACTTTGAGTATCATAGGAAAAGCTGTTCACAAGTGGAGCATTTCTCAGTTTGGAAATACTTTGTCCTGTACTGTTATATTTAGGCTATACCTATAAATAGAAATCAACTGCTAAGAAATGAGTTTTCTGTGCTAAACCATACTGGTTTATTTTGCTACCCAGCTAATCCTGGTAAGGCTAGAAAATGGTTAATAAGCAATCTGTAAGATCTTGTAAGAGGACATTCGGAAATCCTGCAGTCATATTAGTCATTAGCCATGGCAATATTCTGCCATAAGGCAATGAGTCAGATGATTGATTGGAGAACCTCATCATGATATACCCTCCGGCGTGAATTTGGAGAGAGGGAGAAGGAGAAAGGAGAGTGTGTGGGACACAGGACAGAGGAATAGAAGGGCAAAGAAAGTCTGGAAAAGCTTATTATTTAGAGGTAGAGAGTAATGGAGAAGAGGCAGACAGCATAAATCGTGAATCTTGAGGACCAACAAGATGCGCTACCCTCACGCTTTGTGAGTGAAGTCCAGCATCACTGGAAAATCTAATTTTTCTTGCGCTCTTAGCGTGGCATCTTGCTCTAGACATGAGGCAACTGTCGGCCACCTTCCTTACAGGTGTTCAAGAAAAGTTGCAGAGAAGACTGGCATTGAAACATGACCTATTTTTAATTCTGCCCGTTTTCTCAAATGGACGTGTGGATATGTATGGCTTTACCAGCTATCATCACGTTTGCTGAGGAGCATCAGCAAAACAAGACTGCACAGAAGCTGACAAAAGGCCTACAGGGCACACTTCAGAAATGCTCACCCTTGAAAAAATTGCTGGGCACTGCAATTAAAAGGAGAGAGCTCTGCTGTTTAGGGGTTTGTGACGTTTCTACTGGTGGCCGTGCTATGACTTCCCTGCCGCTGTTTTGGAAATAAGCACATCACTGCTGGCTGCGATGCTCAGGTGTGCAGGGCTGGGTGCCTGCCCCATCGCTAGTCAATCTTAAAAGCTGCCAGCTCCTGGTAGGAGAAAGGCAGGACACAGAAAAAACAAGAAGTGTACAAATAGTAAGAATGATAGACGCAAGAAGAAATCACTGGTACAGCTAAGAGTTTATTGCAGTACCTATTTTTTCCAAAATTCATCTCCCTAATGGGTGCTTTTCTCCATAGTAGGGTATGATGACTTAAGGACCTTATTTGCAGTATTTCCAAATGTCTGGGTCTATCTTGATTTGTCCTGAATCAAATTCATCTAAGTCCTCAAGTGATGCATAGTTCTATCAAAAACTGGTGAACTTTGTAATTTTATTCCTGCAGATTTAGTACCATTTGTCCAATATACTTGTATTATAAACAGTCAGATGTGCTTGTGCCTTTAATGCAGGGGAGCTATTAGTATGATATTCTCCCTGAAGGCACGATCTTTTGTGGGGTTTACTAGCTTGCCTGGGCTGCAAGGCTCATCTCTTTTCTTAGACGTTTCAGGAAAGAGGTTCCCCGTTCTGTTTATGTTTATAGGAAAGTGATTACAGTTATAATACAGGGAAAAGCTGTTCTGTTGAGGGTTTTTTTGGGCTTATTTTCTAAGTTTTTCTGATTTGTATGAAAATGCTCTGCCTGTGATAAACACTATAACTACTTTATAAATCAAAATGAATAATTTATTGTTTGTGCTTTTAAAAACTGTGTTAATCAATACCAAACATTTCAGAAGAATACATACAGATGATATTATTGGCAAACAAGATTGCTGCTAAGATCAATGTCTTCAATGAGACTATTTTCAGGCTGGGATGTGGGATGTTACATTTTTACAAACTGCCATTACATAAACTCATAACGATGGATAGTCCTTTCCCGAGAATTACAATAGCCACAAGAAAGATCAGAAGAAATGGGTGTGAAGAATAAACAAAGGCACTGGGAAATGGGTAGAATTGGTTAAAGTTATCCATTAAATAAAAGGCAGAATGAGGATCAGAGCCCTGATATTTGAAGTCAAGACCTGGCTCCTGCTTAATGATGTTACTTCACGTGCAGCTTTCTCAGGTGATGCGTGGCTCATCTTTCTCGGGCTGTGGAGATCTCGTATAGCGTGTAACAACAAAATCAATTGTAAGAACAAGCTTCCCCAGATTACTCCCCACCGCCACTAATTACTCTTCATCGTGGCACCTCGCCTTTCTCTCTGCCCTATCCCCATGCTTATGAAGCACTTCCCCTCTCTGCCATTTACTTCTGCGAGCCATGAAGCTCTTCTGACGTTGACAGAAAAGGCAAGATAGAGAGAAGGCTTCAGCCTGACATGCTCATAGGATCAGTGGATCACAGGGCCATGTAATACAGTCACAGATTTGAAACAAGGCTCCTGATCACCGTGCCTATCTTGCTTTTATATTATTTAATAAAGCTTTTCTTCATAAGGAATCTCAGAGGGCCTGTGTCTAACTCCTCATTGGGGGAATGCGATGATACAAACACCTTTAATTATCTTAAACAACTAGAATTTCATGACATAAATATTACAATAAACAAAATATTGTTGAAAGCTACATAGCATAAGGATAATGCCATATGTCATTAAAAACCATTTGTCTTTTAATTGTCGTATTAATCAGTTGATCCTGTGGACTGTAAACGTTCTCACGAGTTTGGGCTGCATTAGGAACGAGCCATAAAATCGTAACTGCGAACAGTCATGCCACTTACTAAACTGTGACTAATTTTACCTATTCTGACATTATTATCAACCTTCTCCAGTTGTTTTAATATCTTTGTACAAAGATTAGCTCAACTGGTTTATTATGTTCCTGTCTTGCTCTGTGCGGTCTCATTCCTTTGGTGTAAGTGCTATTACTAATAGTCAAGTACCTGAAGAAGTCCAAGGACTACACTGTTTTCTTTAGAGTACAATCATTCCTGGATAACAGTGGAAAACACATAGGCTTTCCAGATGAATGTGTCTAAATATAGAAACTATTCTACATGGAAAAAATCATCAAGATTAACGGCTACTGTGGTTCATTATTCGCTGTATTTTAAGGAAGATTATCTGCAACATAAACCAGCAACAAATAAAACAGAGGTTAGGGTCATGGTCCAATCTTTCAAGAGCATATAGGACGGCTCTTACGTTGTTCAAAGGACTTTGTGTGTGTGTGCATTCAATTGACTCTCAACAGGGTTGTTCTGAAATTTCTTGATGGGCAGGTAAATGTGACTGAGGAGCATAATCTGGCCCCTTGTGAAAGCCTGACACTCTCTGCCTAAAATATCAGGAGGCTTTGACTGTAAACTTACATATCCTACAGATGGCTTAGTCCAGTGCTCTTGACCCTATAGTCAGCGACAAACGATGGGCAACCGCAATAGCCACAGACAGCAGATGAATCTTGAGAAAAACGGATTTTGGGAGCACTCTGTCTATTCACACAGAGCAGTTAGACAATATCTAAGGGCAAATGGTGAATCCCTGAATCACACATTGGTTAAAGCTGGAACAGCACAGAAGTTGCCAGTTTTTTGAATGCCGAGAAAAGGAACTTTATTAGAGTCAGAAAAGTAATGTTATTCTGAGACCTGCTCTCTTTCTGCATGTCTCTTTTTCTTCCACCTCTGCTATTTGTTAAATTTCTGCCAAGAGCCTGCCTGTCCTCTAAAGCTTGGCTTCTAACTACAGATTTAAAGAAGTAATAAAAGTGTTTTATACTTTTTGCTTCATAATGTACTCCTCCTAACTTTTTGTAAGATACACAACATGCAAGAGAACATTAAAGAGAATGGAAGGACCAATTTTTGATTCCTTCAAGTTTTGGTTTTTTTTTTAAGTAATATCTTTGATATTAGGGAATTTCATAATTCATATAACTGAAATGCTGATGAGTAGCAGCCTTGGAATGAGATCTTAACTGAAGATAGTAGGATGATCACATAGTTTACGCTGTGGGCCTTGGATCAGGCCCTGAGAAAATTTTTAAGTTGTTTGCTCTGTAGGACCACATAGTTGCCATACACATCAAGAGGTGTTCAAAAGCAGACCAAAGTGTGGTTATCATCTCTCAGCATTTTCACAAGGCTAGAGCTGCGCTGTATCGTTGTGCTGTACTGAACTTTCAGGGAATTATTTAATTTATTATGCCTCCAGGGCTTTCCGTGACACTGGAAATTGATTAGAAATGTATATATATAATTTATGTATAATATTAAAAACAAACTGAATTTGAAAGAGAACAGGCTTTTCTCACAACAAAGCCACTTTTATTATCTGTTCCACCAGCAGAATATAAAGGCAACACATAGGTAAATGGCTCTGGCAAATGAATCTTCATCTTTCTAGGTGCCCCATGCTTGGTTTAAGTGAACATGTCCTTCATAGCTGGCTATCCAGTCATGACAGGATGTGCTTTTGTCCCATTTGAGCCTACATCCCTATTTGGATTATATATATATTTGCATAGATATTGTCTCCTGATTTTCTAACAGGGGAGCGGCATAAAAGGGAACTTCCCTTGGAATGGCAGGAAATACAGTTTTTACATGCACAGGTTCCCCGTAATCCTAAGGTCAAGTTTACTAGCCAGCAAATGGGGTAATAGTAGCCCTACTTTTTAATTAACCCATTTTTTTCCCCCATGGCTGTCAAAGCCTTTTAGGTGCTGGTTTATTGTATTACCTTTGTCAGTCTGAAGCGCAGTAATTTATATTTGTCACGACTGCCCTTCATCTGGTGTGGTGCAACCTTGGGCTTTTTTCTCTTGTCTTTTTTGTCAGTGGAGGAGTCCGGTATTTTGAATAATTAAAACCACATAAATAGTTGATCTGGGTGATACAGCATACAACCCTAAGATGTCTTATGTAAAAGCCATGTGTTTTTACTTCTACTGTCTCGTTTGCTTGAACTAGATTAAAAAATTGTTGTCATGAAAAATTAAAGATGATAATAATAGGCATTATTATCCTGTTTACTGCATGCTGCTAACATAGAGAGATTTAGATTTCTCCTGAGGAATGGTTTGATGTATATTTGTTTTCAATTAAATTTGCATATGCCGCTTTAAAGAGAAAGATACTCTGTTTATCTCTCTATTTGCTTTCACTGAGGAGGGAATAAAAGTTCTGTGCTTCTCCCCCTTTGCTGCATCACTGCAGGAGAGCCCTGTATTGTGCATCATAAAGAGATTGGGAAGCTGGGTAATTAATAATGAGCTTTTATGTAACAGAAAGTTTAAAATTCATTAGCTTTATATCAGAGTGAGTGTTACGAGGGAGAACGTGTTGTGAATGAGCGGGAGAGCCTTATAATTAAGGAAGTGTGTAAATAATAATGAAAGTCATTAGTGCCATTCAGTTGGTAAGAATGTCATAATGTAATTGGAGCACTGAAGTGAAATTTGCGATGACAAACATTAACGACACAAAAGAGAGAAAATGTGGTTATCTTTGGTTTGACAGATCATGTCAGCTTTCTTGCAAGGCCCAGATGGTACACAGGAAAATGTTATCAACAGTTTTATTTTCCTATTTTTATGATGTGGTATTTGGGAATACAATGTCACAAACACACGAGGAGATTTGCATTTGTGAACCAAGAGTGCCTTGTTGGTGCAGTAAGGGTGAGGTGCAGTGTAGCATGGTATTACGAGGCTGTTCAGTTTTCTGTCTGTCTCTCTGGATATGCACTTTGAATCTTTCTTTCATTTAAAAAAAAAAAAAGAAGAAAGAAGAAGAGAGGGAGAAAAGGAAGAAAATTATTTAACAATTATGCAGGAAATTATATGATGCTAAAATTGTACCATGTTCTGCTCTTTCAATGAAGGGACTTGCTACAGGATTGTGCATTGCAAAGGCTATAATTTTAGGGCGTGAAAAAATGTAGATTCCAAACAAAGGAAAATTTAAATATGTCTAGTGGATAAGGCAAGGCGAAACAAAAGAAGGCAGCTGGAGAAAATTTGGGGGAACTGTATTATTTTAAGGGCAGTGACTGAGAAATAACTATGCTTACGACTCCAAGACCTGAAAGGTCCAAGACCTCAAAGTGCTGGAAGCTGAAGTACGTGGTTTTGCGTTCTGTCCATAAAGCATAGCGTTGTGGCATTTCATGCTGCCTCCATCCTTTCGTGCTGAATGGACCTAACTTTTACATAAGCAGTCGTCCATTCTTGACTGTCTCTGTTCTGCAGCCCACTAGCCCACAGGAAAGTTGATTCCAACGTGTTCAAGAGAAACACTGCAAATCGCTAAATTGATGCTAATCAAATTCATACCCTGCTAAGAGTCTTAGGAAATGAACAGTGGTCCCAAATGAGTGAAGAGGAGAGGTGAGGGCGTGCTGGAAAGCAGTATGCTCTGCTCACAGGTAAGGGGCACGTGCTAAGGTTGTGATGGCAGTCAGATGGGGGAACAAAGAGCCCTTTGGGCCAGTGGAAAATAGCTCCTTGAAAAACCTCTAACACTCCTCAATCACTGACAGAGCTTGAGAGGGTTTTAAAATGACACACAGCAGGAATTATTCTCTGCTTACTGTAGGGCTGCTGCTACTCTTGGGATTTTTGGGTAGGACGGTACGAAGTAGAGTCACACTGACTATGCTAAATTATGGTTACGTCTGTGCCTTTCTTTTCTGGTCATTTTTACTGAGCATAAACAGAACTAACATGATAATACATAAGCTGTGAAAAGAGGCTGTCGGATACATTGCCTCCAGTAGTTTGTAAAGTGCTGGTTTTGGAAAGCATGATTTAGCACAGGTTGGGGTCTTTGGTTTGGTTTTTTTCAGGTTGCTCCTGTTCTTTGGCACATCTGCACATTGTTTTGCACATAAAGCACGATGTGGCCTTAAAAGGGGCAACTGCTTCATCTCACGTGGATTGTGAGGGGAACCAGTCTGCCAGCAAACATGTTATGCTCTTAACTCCCTCCATTGTGGAGGGTCTCCTCATCTCCTCTTGAGCAGCGTTCATGACCCATGTTTGTTGTTTGCTGCTTCGCTAATTAAATGGGTTAATAAAGCTGGGGGAAGGGGAGTAAGCACAGATAGTCACCATTTTACAGAATAAGAACCAGCCTTTCTTTTCTTTACCTTTAGTGCAATTCAACCTTTATATCAATTTGTGTGTAGATTACAGATTTTGAAAATTAGTCTGTGATCTGGCAGGTTCATCCCTGTTTAGGTCCGACATTTTTTTTACAGACTTCTCTTTTAATTATTCCCAGTACAACAGTGTTTAAGCTGTGACTATCCACAGTACTAGCGGCCACAGCTTGAAGCCATCACACTGTTTTTACCCTCTTTAGACTCAGACACGATCTCTAAGTTAAGTGGGAGTGACCTTAGCAAAGATAAAGCCCAACCTTCTTCTACAAGTAGACTTTGGATTGGGGATCCTCAAAGAGCAATAATTTCCGAGCCTCTTTATAGTGATTTACAGAACTCTACCACTTCACATTTATGGTCCTGAGTTAGCAACCCAGCCTTGAAGTTGCATCCACAGGAGGTCTGAGGTGGGAGCAGCTGTATAGAAGTCAAGGCCAGTGCCACTCTCTCTGGGAGGTCCCAGTTGGCTTCCTCTACGTTATAGTTCAAACGCAAGTCAACTTTTAGGCATTGTGGGCGGCAGGAAAGCTTGAAGTCCTAGGGTTAATATATGCCTGTGTTCTGCTCATTGGAGGTCAGTGCTGTGGCTTCCTGGCCAGCGTGAGCCTCAGAGCATACTGCAGCGAGGTAGTGTGGGCAGCAGGAAAGCAACACATCCAACTTACACAGTTGCTGTGGCCAGGATCCTTTCTAGAGATTCTGATGTGAGAAGTTAAACATTATTCTTAAAAAAATTTAAAGGAAAACTGAAAAATAGTATCTGGTTGAAGAGCATCAACATACTAGTGTAGTATCAAGTTATTTGTGAAAGATACCTGCAAGGTAGGTCTGGGCCTGATGTCAGTGGGAGCTTTCTCTTAAACCGCTACATTCAAAATATGCGTTTCAGAGAAGACTAAATGTTCTAAAAGCAAAAGTTAAGGAGGCAACATGTTCAGGGGAATTCCAAAGGCAGAAATTGGTAGTTGGTGAGTACTCTGGGCTACAGGGCCTGGTTGGCACAGCAAGGCGTCTTTTCTTCACCTGCAAATCATTTTCCAACTTCATTCTCTAGGTTTTCCTGTGGTATCTGATCTACACAGTGGCACTGCTTATTTAACAGACATTGCTTTGGGTTGCGTCTGTGTGCCCTGACTGAAACACAGAACAGCGATGTGCTGAGCGTTACCAAGACCCAGACTCCGCACTACATGAAATAAATAGCTGAACTGAAATACCTCGCAGTCTATATGATTGTTTTCTGTCTACTTATAGCTGGGATGATGGTGTTCTCTAAAAGACACCGGTGTTGCTTTTGAGTGTTAAACCAACCCTACAACTCCATTACCATGTTTTATGGCTATTCTTAATATTGCTGTGGCAGGATTTCTAGAAGGTAAATAGGGATTCCTCTCGAGATTGCTTTTTTCTTTTTTCCCCTGTCATTTCCCAGATCCACTTGCTGACCCATGAGGTTCCCTAGTCCCCCAGCTTCCCTTCTGCCAGGACACCTTACGAGCAGATGTCGGTCTAGTGATGTTTTGGCAGTGAGAGAGGCACCGTGTACTTTTGAAAGCCTGTATTACACACATCTTATTGTGGTAGCTTAAAATTGTCGCTAAAGCTTGTCTGCTCTCTAGGTGAGCTGGGAGGAAAGCTATGCTTTTATACTTTGCTTTAGAAAAAGGGCTGCAATAAAGACTTCTCTTGGTAAGATCTTGCCAGGAAACTGCTTTGTGCTAGCGAAGTTGTTTGTGATTCTTACGGCTCCTACGCTGAGGACTGTAACTACCCTCCTGCAGGTGCTGTGTTTGTCATATGTCTCCTCAGAGCCACTCATACTTGTGAGCCAAGCAGTTCCTGGGCTCTTAGGTGACCCTGAGGCGTTGGATTATTAAAGCTCATAAATCCTCTTGAAAGACTTCAGAATTTCCTCAGCCTGATTTCTTCCCTACAGTACTCTAATGCATGTAGGTAGTGCATATTCCCCACAATGAATCACAGATCTCAAGATAACCAACTCACTGCATTCCCTGGCTGGGACTCTCCCTCCTCCTCTTTTCCTCACCATATTTTCTCTCTGGCCCATCCTACCACCGCAGCTCACAACATTCTTGCTGACTCTTACTGCCTTTTCTCTTACTCACCACTGCTTGTTTTGTCTCTCTGCCCTAATGTGTGTGCCGCACATATGTATTGTAAAAAAATACTGTGATGCTAAGTTCCTACATCAGAGATGTCCTTCATAGAATCATAGAATTGTTTTGGTTGGAAAAGACCTTTAAGATCCAGTCCAACCGTTAACCCAGCACTGCCAAGTCCACCACTAACCCACGTCCCTAAGCATCACACCTACACATCTTTTAAATACCTCCGGGGATGGTGACTCCACCACTGTCCACTGCTTCTCCAGAGCAACTGAGAGCTGCCCGCTGCCTGATTTCTCAACTTGTCATAGCTCTATGAGTGTTGTCTGCAATATGACTGAGTCAGAAGGACACAAGGATGAACCCTCTGTGTGGCCTTTGTCTTAACTTTGGATCATCCTTTTTGAGCTGCCAGCCACCCTTTAGCCCATGAAACAGTCCACTGTCCCTCCAATGCTGTGACCTCAAAGTCCCCCAGTCCTCCTGCCTATAAACATAAATAAACAAAGAAGCTACAACAGGAGAGACGATTTGCACCAACACTAGCTGTCGAAGCTAGAGTCCAAATTCCTGCTCATTTTCTTTTGAGAGTCACAGCTGAGCAGAAGCTGCAGTTTCTGGTCTTAGGGGCATCAGATGACTTTTTTTTGTGGGGTGAGGAACTCCACGCTGGAATATCCTTTTCAAGATACACAGATATGGCACATCAAACACTTTGGGATTTCTAACAGAAACTAAGAGGGGATTTGAAATGTCAAACACAAAGAAATGATGCTTTGCTTTTAGTGGGGAAAAAAACACCTTCCTCAGCCCCTCTAGCAACAGACTATATTTTTAAAGTGTTGTTCATTGATCTTCCTCCAAAGAGAGAGTCTTAGATTTAGGTACCTGATCTTAATCCTAATGAAGTCCATTGTAAAATTCTCACTGACTTCACTGGGGATAGCATGAAGCCTCATTTTTTTTAATCAAATCTGAGCTACCAGTACAACCCATATGCAAATTGCTTGGTTAATTTTCCTTTACTTGCGATGTTGTAGCTGGAATAAATATTTCAGCTCTTCCTGAGAAGTGTTTGAAACTAGAGCAATTTGGCTGTATTTACATATTGTAAAGTGCCATTTTAAATAGAAGCGCAGTATTTTTAAGTCCATCTGCAAATTATGCATAATTAATTTGTTTGTACCACGTAGGACGTAAAAATGGAAAAAAGTTTTAAAAAAAGAACAACCAAGACTGATCTCTTTTACAGAAGATTACGATAAAATACATCAACAGTTATTATACTGTAGTGCCTCAATCTGAATCATTCTATAACTCCAAAATACAACAGACTTTAAGCGCTAGTTTTGTTTCACTGAAAAAATGACTAGAGGCAGCAAAAATGT
Organism: Nyctibius grandis; assembly: GCF_013368605.1. NCBI lineage: Eukaryota > Metazoa > Chordata > Aves > Nyctibiiformes > Nyctibiidae > Nyctibius > Nyctibius grandis. Next base: position 1,842,557 of record NC_090664.1, read on the forward strand.
GCAAGCAGTCATGCAAAATTTTACTAATGTATTAAGAAACACTGTGTGCCTTCTATTACAGGAGCCTCCTGCGACTGCAGAACTGCACGAAGCTCTGTATGTTTGTCTGACATCACATACTTCCAATGCGATGTCGGTTTTTGAGAACCCACTAAGGTTTTCTTGATTGCTAAGTGAAGCTGAGAGAACGTAGTTACAAGTGTGCTCGCAGTGAACAAGTAATATAATCTGTTGTCATGCTTCAAAAATATCTTGAGCTGAAGCGTTCGGTGTTGCCTACTGGAATTTTATGTACTTACAGCATATGTATGCTTCACTGCTGTAGGGTGGTCCTACAGAGCAAGGGCACTTTGCAAGACCAGAGTCCTAGAAAGCATGTGCTGGGGGTTAATCAAATGCTTTATTCAACAAAGTATTTGGAGAAGTAGGTCTTGGTTTTTTTTTTTTCCCAATTACCCCCCGAAGTCTGGCTACACAACAGACAGAAAAAGGTGTCAGAGGTCTGAAGATTTTATCAGATTCTGCCTCTGCTTAAACACACAGCTTCTGCTGACTTCCATGAGTGCTTAAATGGAGTTATCCCTGTGCATGTGTACAAAGCAGCACAGGCAGCAGCAAACTCCACTCTTGTGAGACCCCACCTGGAGTACTGTGTTCAGCTCTGGGGTCCCCAACGTAAGAAGGACATGGAGCTGTTGGAGCGAGTTCAAAAGAGGGCCATGAAGATGCTCAGAGGGCTGGAGCACCTCTCCTATGAAGACAGGCTGAGAGAGTTGGGGCTGTTCAGCCTGGAGAAGAGAAGACTCGGGGGAGGCCTTCTAGCACTTTCCAGTACCTGAAGGGGGCCTACAGGAAAGCGGGAGAGGGGCTTTTTACAAGGGCAAGTAGTGACAGGACGAGGGGGAACGGTTTTAAACTGAAAGAGGGGAGATTTAGATTAGATATTAGGAAGAAATTCTTTACAGTGAGTGTGGTGAGACCCTGGCCCAGGTTGCCCAGAGAAGCTGTGGCTGCGCCCTCCCTGGAAGTGCTTAAGGCCAGGTTGGATGGGGCTTAGAGCAACCTGGTCTGGTGGAAGGTGTCCCTGCCTGTGGCAGGTGGATTGGAACTAGATGATCTTTAAGGTCCCTTCCAACCCAAACCAGTCTGTGATTCTATGAAACCGTTGCCACGGTTCCCCACCTCTTAGATATTATGACTGTGCAATGATTGTGATTTTTCTTTCTGCAAAGAAAATTGCTGAAGAGGGGATGTAGGATGCATATTCTGTCAGATTCATATCTGACTCCAAGAAGGTCTGAAGTGACTTCTCAACAAAAGCAGGCAATTTCACTGCTTTGCACATGCTGTGTTTAATGCTGCTCACCATTCTGAGTTGAAATACTAGCTTGCATGACACTGGGGTGATACTGTTTTGTTTTGTTTGGGTTTTTTTTTTCCCTTGAGTATTTCCTTCGGTGTAGCTGTAGTTGGCATCTTTTAGCATTTGGTAACTTGCCCCAAGCACATCCTGCCACACAGGACAGAGCGGAGTGAACTGCCAGGCCTGCAGCTTGGCTGAATCTACCTCCAGATCTGACGTATGGCTTCAGCACTTCCCACTCTGTAGACACTCTAGTATCCCAACGGTGGGAGACAAGCTGTGGACACGTGGCTGTTTTACACGTTCATTGTGTCTAGTGGCTGGGGGAAGGGTTTGAAACATTCACTCCTCTCACCCCCTCTCCTCCTTGCAGGTGAGTTGCAAGCCGTCTAGTGAAGGCATGAGTGAGTGCTGCTTTGATGTCCTGATGCAGCCTGCGTTCCCTCCCCTTAGCTGGGTACCCTGCGTGGGAGGGAGGGGATGATGTGCAGCAGCCAGGTGAGGTCCTCTGCATTTCAGGGCATGTTCAAACTAGTTCTGATAGCCATTTTGGGAAATGAACTTTGCTCCGCGGTGGAGCTGGCTGGAAGAAACACATCAAAAGCGAAGACCTGGTCCTTCCCCCGTTGCCAGCTGTAGCACGCTAGTGCCGTTTATAGCCTTTCTGCCAGTCTTTTTGCTTTCAGACGCGCAACTTGTGGCCCACACTGTTACGTTAAATAATGAAATTAAAAGTAGATGGAGCCACGCGCGACCATCCTAGGAGTAAGCCACATCAGGAGGTGCATTAGCAGAACAAGTTTTGGTGTGCCTGGCTGAATGCCTCTGATCACTTGAGGCGTGCACCAGGAGCCTGCTAATGCACACCCTGTTGTGGTTCATTGCTCGCTGTATTCTTCCAGTCTGATTCCAGCCAGCGGTCCCTGGTAAAAGCAGGTGTTCGCTTCTGAGGCGAAAGAGGGATTCCAGGGGTGCCAGGATAATACCTACTAAAGAAACGTTTCCCCTCCCAGCCTGCTGTATATTTGCCTGTTTGACTGGTGCACGAGTTCGTCTACAGTTGTTAATTGTGGCAAACTGTCTTTTGTAACAAGGACTTACTGAAAGTACATAATGAAAAGAGTGCATTTTAACTGTATATTTTAAATAAGAATTGTCTGTCTGTGGGAGTCGGGTTATTTGTATCGCTGTAGACAGAAATGATCACTGTATTTAATAGGACCTCGCTGCTTTGTACTTATTGACTGTTTATTTTTCATCTATAGGATTACTAATTGCAGCGAGTACTAGACGCTTCTGTCTGCTTTCGGGTTATTGTAGTAGAGGGCATTGTACCAGATGCATGGTTATTCACAGACCGTGCATTTCCAGCAGCTGAATTGCTGGATCTGCTCTAAATGATCTATGGCAATTACGTTTGGCGTTGTACAGCTATAATTTTACTGCATATTAATAGCCACCTAGCAAAGAGGTAACTGCCCTTTTCTCGGCTGGGTGCAGAACGAATGCCTGGATGTATTCAATCGGGGATAACGAGGCTCGGATTTTAAACGGATAGCAGGGGTTTTATGTATTGGAAACGCGTGTGCTGGGGGAAATGTCTTTCCCTCTGCCTTGATGGTGTGCGGCGAGGCTCCTGGAGAAACATCACCCAGCCAGATCTAGATGGAGACATGCTGGGAAGGGGGAGGGAGGGGGGAGCATGTGCCCCATTTTAAGTGGCTCATCTGCTACCACCCAAAACCTACTGCAGTCTTTTTTTTTTCACCCCTTTCAGCAGCTCGGCTGATCGGTGCGGATACTGTCAGCTTTCACCAGCGAAAATAATAATTAAAACCACGCTCCCCAGACCTTCCCTAAAGCTGTCCTCTGGAGCCAAGGGCCCATTTTCTTCCCTCTCTTTATTTTTTTGGGGGGGAGGAGTGGGGGCGGTGGGGAGTGGGTGGAAGCAAATAACAAGGAGTCGGAGGAGGTGAACGAGCTTTCCCCCTTATTAGCCCCGCTCGGGTGCTTTGTCTGCTCGCGGCTGGGGAGGGCTGACAGGGAGGGCCTGGGGGGGGGCGTGCGGTGTGAGTGGAGGGGCCGGCGTGCGGGAAGCCGCACACACGGACGGACAGACACACAGACAGACAGACGTCCCCACCCCACACACACACTGACACAGCGCCCGCCCGGGCAGCCCCGCGCCGCGGCCCGGCCGCGCCGTCAGCGGGCGGCGCGTGTGTCTGCGCGCGGTGGGGTGAGGGCGGGAGGCGCGCGCTGAGCGCGCGCAATGGCGGCGGAGCCAGCGGCCCCTGTGAGGCGGCCGGGCCCGCGCGAGTCGGCGCGGCGGCGCTGAGGGCAGCGAGCGCGGAGCCGGCGAGGAGCGACACGAAACGCGCCGCCGTCTCCGGTCCGCGGCGCGCCACGCTGCGTGGGCGGGGAGAGAGAGAAAGGGAGAGGGAGAGCCTGGCAGGCAGGCAGTGCAGCCGGGGAGCGCGGCAGAGAAAGGACAGGCGGAGAGAGAGAGAGGAGCGAGCGGGGACGCAGTCAGGCACCGAGAGAGACCCCGGGAGAGGAGAGGCAGCGCCAGAGGCAGGGCAGGCGGCGGCGGCGGAGCAGGGCGACGCGAACGGAGCGGGGAGAGGCGAGGCGGCCCGAGGCGGGCGGCGGGTCTCCTCCCGCGGCGGAGGCGGAGGAAGAGACCATGTCTTGCAGGAAGACAGGCACTGTACTGTAACAGCAGCGTATCTGCAGCCAAATAAACAAAGCAGCCAACCAAAAATACCCAACAAACAAACAAAATAACCCAGGCCACCGAGACGCTGGGGGCAGATCCCGTTTTCAGGCAAGGTAAAAAAAAAAAAAATAGAAAAAAACCCAAACCAAACCAAAAAAGCCAAAGCAGAATTTGTAGACATTTCTGTGGCGTGATGTTCTTTGTTGTCGCGATTTTTTTTTCTTATGTGTTTATTCTTTTTCCCCTTCCAGCATGTGTCTTCTGTCATTTCGTTGGAGTCGTTCGCCCCCATCTCCCCTCACCCCTCCCCGTGATCTTTTTAATTTTTGAGGTCAGGGCGGCTTGAGCATGTGGAGCGAAGGGAGAGGGGAAATAGGAGCTGTGCATGGAGCTGGGGCTTGCGTTTGTTACATGCGATGTGCAATTATTTATAGCGACTGCAGGACTCCGACTCGAAGATGTGGTATTTACCGGGGGGGAGGGGGGGGAAAAAAGGGATCTCGTTCGTAGTGTGGTGGGGCAGGATGATACCGGTGCTGAAGCCGGAGCCTCGCCCGGCGTCTGGGAGCGGCAGGGTAGAGGGCAGGTACGGGGCGAGGGGCTCGCCGCGGTGCTCGGCGTGGTGCGTGGGGCCGCCCCCGCGGAGGGCGGCGGGGGCGCCCGGGCGAAGTGTGCGGCGGCGGCCGGCGGTGAGCGGAGGCGGTTCCTGGCGGAGGGGCGCGGCGCCGCCTCCCCCGGCTCTCGGCGCGGAGGGGCGGCGGTGGGTCGGGCTCGGACCGCGGAGGTGGAGGTGAGGTTGGCCGGAGCTCGGTGTGCGGGTGACGGCGGTGCCCTCGCCTCGGAGCCGGTGTCCGGGAGCGGGGCTAAGGCTGGGGAGGGGAGCTGCGGGGGGGAGATCGCCCTCCTCCCAACGGCCCTTTTAGCTAAAATGTATCAAACTGTAAAAACCCCCAACTTTTCCTCGCTGGTTTGTGAACAACATCGAGGGATGCGCTCTAAAAGCCGTGCTCTGCTGGAGGGAAAGCCTGGGCTGGTGCGGCTGGCATTGTTCTTAAGGGTGGCGATGTGAGGGTAACATTTACTGTGTGCTTCCTTAGCATATCTCTTTTTTTGCAGGCAGGGAAGGAGGATCAGAGTCCAGGAGTTACAGTTATATTGTACAGTCATACCCTAGCAGTCTGTTTCCATAAAAAATAGTTCATGTTACTCCGCTTAGTGTAATTCTGCTTACTTGTGTGTGCGTTTCAGCGATACCGCTTGTAGATCTCACCAAGACGCGCTCATCCAGTGCAGCCATTGCACAGTCTGGTTTAATTGTTGTTATTATTATTTTTTTTTGCATTCATTTACCGTTTCAGCCAGCGGGGGGGGGGGGAACACGCTCGAATGTCGGGTGCATTTTTCCGTGCTCGGTGTGTCTCTGCGCCTCCGCTCTCCCTCCCTTTGCGCTTCCCAGGTGTGTGCGGTTTTGCTTAAATCCATCCCGCAGCCGTGTGACATTGCTGTTAAGTGTGGCGAGGGGGGAAAGAAAGGCACTGAAGAGCAGCACAAGTGTTTGTTGAGCACCTGTTTGACTTCTCTGCCACTGAGCTGAACTAGATGCACGCCCGGTGTGCCTTCTTCTAAATGGCATATGTAAATTTTAGGCAAGTACAAAGCAATTGAAGCTGAGGGTGATGGGGAGGGGGGGGAAAAAAATACCGCAAACTGAACTCCAACTTTTCGCTCGCATAATTTAACTGCACGGTGATTTTTGTTTTAGCAGTCTTCGTCACGGATCGAGGCAAGTTTTTGTGCACAATTAGGCTTGCAAATTGCTAATCTCGCACTGACTTTGCTTCTCAGTTCCCAGCTGGGCATGGTTACCTTGAGAGCTGTGGTATCAGCACTGTCGGAGCATGCTCCGGCGGGGAGATCGGGTGTGTTCTATTTTTAATACTATTTAATGAAGATGCTTCTCACTCTGCAATACACGAAGCATAATGGAAGAGCAGAGCGATGATTGGTTATGGATACTGGAGAAGGAAAAATGCAAAGGTAAAAATGGAAATCCCTCAAATATTCCTATTCGATTAATGAAAGAAAATGCAGCTGTGCAGAAAGGTGATCGATTAGCTGGTTTTAAATCGAACTGCTTTGTGGTATCTAAGATGATTTAAAAAAAAATCTTTTTAAAAGTTGTATGAAACGAACTGTAGATAGGAAATGATTTTGTGCTGTTGATAAATCTAATTGTGTTTGGGTACGCTTTGTGCTGTTGATAAATCTAATTGTGTTTGGGTATGCTTAAGTTGAAGAAGAATATGCCATTTTAATTCTTTTTTTAATGTCGAGATGTCTTACAATGGGGTAGCGCTAAGGAACATCTTAAAAATTTATTTTTTACTTGTGCTAACCAGTTTTAATGATTAACTATTTATGTTCTTATGGGTAGCCTCCTGAAGCAGGAGTTTGGAGTTTTTTATTCCTTGCAGTTAAAAGTTAATTCAGTTGATATTAAAAATCATTTTTGCATCTAATGCTCACAGAATGCAAGCAGGTGTACACCTCTTGCGATATATCTGTGAAGGAAAATACCTGTAGATAACTGCAGTGTATGCCGTTATGCAAGATGTGTATAGATACTTTTGAAAAACCGCCTTGTTTAGTTCCATGTATCTTTAGTCAAAATGCATTTATTAGCTGTTTGCAACAATCCACGCACTCAAATGATATCGAGAAACTCGCCTTGATTAAAGATATCTTCTATAAAACAAGTGTATTTTCTCTCTGTTGCCTACAGTTTTACAGGATGGTGGTCTAAGAAATGGCTGAGTACCCCTCCTGCAAAATCCTTTTCCAGGCAATTCTTTTTCTGCTGTATGCTAGTCCTTTTGAGTGCCCCAGGGCTAAGTGTGCAAGAGAGTGTTGCTCCGACGAGTGTTGCACTGCATCGTACCCTTGGAGGAAAAATTACATAAGGAATGTATAAGGATGATAGAGGAAACATAATGCGATTCTTAACACAGGTGTGGTGGCAGATCTCAGAGAGAGATAAGAACGGTGCAACAGTCACTTTGAAACTTTATCCTGCTGGAGTAAAGCTGTGGGCCAAATCACGTTTTCCTCATGGTGCTGCTTTTCCTGTGGGCTTTACTGGGGTTATTTGCATGATTACAGTAAACTGGACTTGGCCTGATAAATCGCTGTTATTAAACAGAATTTCTGGGAATACGTAAAAGAAACCTAAGAAGTTTTAAAACCCACTGTGCTCTTGGCTTCCTCCTAGGTTATGATTTTAACAACTAACTTTAAACTTGGAATGAAGCGGGGGGGGAGTGCACTAATTCTAGGGTGGCTTACTTATATTCTGCCTTTCCTCCCGTAGGCATTGCTCTCACTACAGTCAATGGGAGCTTTAAATTTGGAAGGGTGTCCAGGGTTTGTCTCAATGGTTTTATCTGTGCTAAAGGCAGACACGGGGACTAATCTTCAGCAGCTGTAAATTGATGTAGTTCCATTGGTTTTAAGAACAGTATAGGTTTACACCAGCTGATGATACGCCCCTCTGCTTGTAACATACAGGATCTGTAACTTGCGTTGAGTGGTATTATCAATTTTAATGGCATTAATTTCAGAGTAGGAAAATGATTTTGGCAGACTGGCAAATCCTTTTTTTATAGGGACTACTCACGAATCAAGTGTGGCTTGATCCAGTGGGTGCTCCCAGCTCAATTTATTTGCTCAGTTGTAAAGAGAATTTGTAGCTTACATGATTATTTAAAGGAAACGCTATTTGTGTTAAGTAATTTATTTTCAAAAATATCATTAAAGATTGGCCAGTTGAGAAGTAATGTAACTACAGTGCAATAAACTTGCAAAATCCGTTTGCCCCCTGCTCATTCATTTATTAGATTTGAAGTTCTGTATTAATGTTCTCAGCAGGTAGTAAGTCAAGCAAATGGGTCACTTTTTCTTCTAGAAGATTGAAACATTCAACAAACAAGTAATACATGGCAAAGACTCTGTACGTTCCACTGGAGAGCGTTTGCTTCTGAAGACTTGAAAGTACTGTGAACATCTTTGTATCTGTATGCTAACACGCATTTCTAGGGCGCGTTCTGGTTTGATGACAAACTGCAGTCCAGGTAAGTAGGATTTTCCCCATTTTGAGGCTCTGTAAATTGAATTTCAGATAAATTATGCAGACCCTGTGAGGTCACGCATCTGGTTTTTGACAGCCATCAAATGAGACCTATTCCAGTCTCCAGTCTTATGCGGGTCGCTCCTAGGTGATAAGGCTCCCTGATTAATTGCTGGGTTTTGTTTTGTTGTCTAATTTTTCCCCTTCATACATGAAATGGTGACTTTCAGAAACGTGTAGATGTAAATGAATTTACGTGTTTATAAACTGTTACAAATATTTCATTTTTACATAATAATTGAATGATAAACCCTTCTAGCAAGGAAATGCCTTCACAACAAGTGCAAGGAATGACTCATGTCTGGTCCTGGGTTTTTTTGGGTTTGTTTTGTTTTTTTTTAAAATATATTAAACATGCCTCTAAATTCAGGTAGATATACGGGTTACTGTTTGTGGACAGGAGGTGTTTTTCTTGGGTTAAGAAGGAGACTTAAACCTGAATCACAATAACAGCCGCTGTGGTTTGCCTGAGTGTGCCAGTGTGCGCGCACGCAGTTTATTAGAAAAATAAAAAAAGACATTACGCTATAAAACTACAATACTTTCTGTTTTAATTAAGACTCATTTTTTGATCAACAACATCTGTGATGGGTTCTTGCCAAGTAAGTCCTCATTTGTCAGTGAAGGTCAAAACCACTTAGTTATAGGACTTAAGAGCTAAACTGCTCATCATTCTATGATTTTATTAGATGTTTGAAGTAACTCCAGTTTTAGACTCTCCTCGTTATCTCATGTGGTGGTTTTACAGTAGGTAAACTTGATGATGCGTTGCCAATGACCCAGTGTAAGAGTGCTCTCTATATAGAGGTCTCGTGTGTTTTTCCTTAGCTTATAAGAATGCATAAATAATCTATATTAATACTTACTGTGTGGCATATGCAATCCAAAGTTATGAACTGCATTAATCCCAGGGGAAGAGTGTTGGAGCTCTGTGTCACCTTTAGGGAAAAAGCCCCGAGCAAACACTTTCATCATGTCCTACCACAATTGCCCTCTTCCTCCTGTTAATTATATTGCCAATATTTACCACTGCTTCCTTTTTCACTGTTGTGGTTTCCAGGCTTTCAGGTAATCCATCATCGATACCCTTCTTCATGGTTTGTCGGAAAAAGGAGTTGTGGAAAAGGTCTCCTTTCGTTCAAATGTATCTATTTTTAATGGTATGGTGAGATCTTTAAACCATTTTAGATCATTCCAGATTCCTAAATAAGTAATAAGCTGGTATATGAAAATGTTACATCGCTTTCCTTCCCCCCGCGCCCACCTTTTTGCCTAAATTCCCCGTTACTGAGAGGAAAAAGCAGACTAAATATGAGGAGAAATACAGAGAAACAAGGAATAAACACAGTAACATTTTACAGGAGCGAGTTCCTAAGGGCTATTTAGATGAAGCAATTGCTACTGTGATAAACATGGTGAAAAACTCTAGGCAGCCCACAGGTTTTTCTGTTCATGTCGAGGAAGCTATGAAGTGTGAGAGCGTGATAATGTCATGCAGCATGACTTAGCTGAAATGCAGAAGGCATAGTTAGGCAGTGACAGCTGGGAATTTGAAATTTATGATTTGGATATCCAATGACTTTCTGAAGCAGGGGGTTTGGAGTATTTTCTAGTCACTGGCAGTATGTGGAGGCAGTAACCACGTCAGACTGTTCTCAGGGCAGGCGTGTTCACAAAGCATGTGTTGAAGTATGTAAGGTGAGAAGTGCGTTTTTATAAGTGAAAGAAAATGATGTTCACAGAGGAACTGGGACACTTTTATGCTGCTTTCTCCAAATCAGGTGTCTGCTCTTGATCTTTTCAGGCTGAGTCACAGTTAACAAGAAGAGTACCCTGAGAAAGCAAGGTCTTATGAAAAGCATTCTTGTAATTTAATGCTTTCTAGTATATTTCTCATTTAGTCTTAGGCAATGCTATGATTCATTTATGAGCTGTTTATACAGCATCTGTGTTAAAATTACAGAAGCTTAGTAACATCTTCCAACTGATAAAGCTGCTTTTTTTTTCCTGAATTGGATGTCTTCAAGCTTTTGAGTCAAAGCAAAGCTTAAACGGTCAGCAGGACAGTGTTAAAAAATAGTCAGCAATAAAAATACCCAACGAACCAAATAAAAACCCCCATGTGCCTTCCCCCACTGTTAAATACTCTGTTTATTTCTCACCGTTTTTGTCTTCTGTTTGAAGTCTGTGCTAAAATATAAAAATAAATTACATATGAATCAACTACTTTCGGGCTTCTGTTACATCCCGATTTTTATGGCCACACACCATTGATTTTTACTGGATTCGTAAAATCATCAGAGCTAGTTTTGTATTCTAGGAATTGAATTCTGTCATCAAAAGCATGCTTGAACAGCTAATAATTTTGTCATTAATTAATCCCATTGCAGTATTTGTATTATTGCCTCATGAGTTGAAGCGTCTCTGTGCTTTCGATACAGAAAACACTTTGTAAATTTTCATTGTATCATTAAATATGAGAGTCAGACTGTGGTGCCTTTCTTCGCAGGGAGTTCATGCATCTTGGTTTTGGTGACTTGCAGAGCTTCTCACGGTGTAACGCTTTATTTACTGTGAAGAAAGTGATCACAATTTGTTCCTGAGTAAAAAGGGATGACAAGGCTTTTTGGTTGAATGAAGTTAATGCAGATAAACCACAGTGATTAGAAGCATGTTATAAATACAATTAAATTGTTGTACAGTTAAACACTCCATGCGAATTAATATTGAATTCAGTGGGAAATTTTACTGGGGAGCAGACTTTGGTGTTGATGCTGTCATGTGAGATAGGTACAGCATGATGCGCTTCTGGAGAACATGCCGACGTTGTGCTTTTGGGGTGTTTGTGCCGTTGAACTCAATTGGAAAGGGTTTGCCTTCAGTTCCACAAAAGTAAATAGTAAATTGTGGTAGTTCAAACTAAACTTTTTTCAATTTTCAAGTGACTATTCAGTTTCTAAATACATTGCCATTGGCATAACATCTAGAATCGTTTGAGCTTGCTTAATGTATTATAAAGCATTTGTCATGGAGTCAGAAACGTTTATGGTGTCATAAACGCTTTAGGAGAAACACATCAAATAAATTGGTCCACTCTAAAGGCTCGCTACAGATTTTAATGTAAGCCCGGGCAATGTCTGATAGCTTTATAATTTGTGTACTTTATAAGCCATGAAATCTGAAGTGAGGAGGTCTGGCTTTCATGCTTTTGGGTTTTGTTCCTTTGAGAAGCTTTCTCCTACCAAAAAAGAAAAAGGAAAATTGTGAACATAGATCTGAAAGGAAAGCATAGTGAGTAACTTAGGGCATCTCCAAGTGCTGTATTTCGTAACGCATACAACAATGAAGAAAATGATAACAAAACCATTTATGATTCAGGTATGATTTTGGGGGAAGCTTTAATTCATAGAAAACAAGTCTAACTAAACTGGAAAAGGCATTGTATTTACCAGCTTTATGTATCTCAATATGCTTTTCCACTACAGTATAGCAATCTGTTCTGCATCTGAGCAGCAAAATGGAGCGGTCTTTAGTGAGAACAACTGCAGCAAGCAGCATAAGAATCCTGCTAGAAACCAAAGATGATGAATTATTACTGTTGGATAATGTAACTTTTGTTTAATCTGTGCACTGATGAAAATGACAGCATTTGAAAGAAGTCCTTGAATGACCCGCTTCTTGAAGTAACCATCTCGGAATCAGAGGCTGAGATAAGGGAGCGGTGGGGTAAGGGGCATAATGGAGGATTAGCAGCAGTAGCACTGTTTGGAATGTGAAATCAGGTTATGGGGCGTCAGAATCAGGAGGACAGCAAAGGAGAGGAGGACTTTCAGGAGATATTCCCTGAAGGTGAAGTAATTGGAGTTTTGGATCACCCAGAGAAAGTATATAGATGTGTAGCCTCTTTTCAGTATAATTTGTTTTCTGATTTAAAAATAATAATGGTAATAAAGTCCTTATACATGTGATGTGTCTTTGCATGGAGGATCAGGACAAAGTGAGTACTCCAGTGCAGTCACACTTGATCTTCTCAAATCTAAGGATGTAGGAATTGTAAATCACGTACTTCTGAATTTTGCTGTTGCTGAATTGCTCCTTTCTGCCACCTACCTGGCAGAACGGAGAGGAAGATAACTAAATTGTTGCCGAAGTCTGAGGGCAGCTACACAGCCATGTGCAGTAGGATGATGCTTCTCAGCCTGGCGCAATGTCAGTGCATGAAGCTGGTGGGTGAGTCCTGGGGAGGCATCCAAGATCATGGGCTCTCTGGTATGTAGCCAGTTCTTCTATGGGAATAAATTGGTTTCTGTCTTAATAGCTCTTGTCTTGGCATGCTCGTAACCTCATAAATTAGTCAGGTATTTACTGAAATAGCATAATGTGCCCTGTGACTACAGAAATTCACACCTTTCTGTACAGGGCTTTGTATTAATGGAGAAGGATTGGTGGAAAAGAGCAGACTGAGACGCAATTCTTGAGGCAGCGTTTGGGCTGCCTGTGGTTACGCTACCGGTAACCATATAGCCATAGCCGTGGGGCTGTGGGTTCTGCAGACACCCTGGCTGCCCGTTCCTTCGTCGTGATCGTTTCCGCAATGCGGGAGGAGGATGCGGCAAGCACCTACCTCTTTGAAAGCCCACATATTTCTTTGATGTGTTTGTTACTCCTCAGGGTTGTTTTTTTTTCAGGAAGGAGAACAGAGAACATAATTTGTACTCATGAAGGCTAATTATAATTTTTTCCTCTACGGATCATTTCTTAGCTGTATGTTTAAAGAATTGCTGCTAACTCTTTTCTACATTACAGGTATGTTCCATATCCAGACAATGAAAGTCAAAACGTAGATTCTTTTGGCATCTGTTCCTGTTTGTGTTTATTTAATAACATACACTTGTGTCACGTCTTCTATTAACGTTGTCAGGCACTTCAAAGCCATCTGTAATAAAACTGCATCAGTATAAAAGTGTGTCAGAAAACAAGGCAGTAAAATATTGGCACTTCTTAACAAAACCTTTTATTGATTAAACAGCACGATTTCAATATGTGGAAAAATGAAATCAATTCTGATTACTTCAGTACTTTGAGAGCAACTGCAGTAATACCTGATTCTTGTCTAAAAAATGACAGCAGTCTGAGCAATTCAGTTGTGTATTATGAATGAATTCTATGGCATGGGAATGTGTTGCTAGATTTTCGTTGACTCAAGATCGTAACAAAGGAGGAGCATAAGTGACCCAAGGGCTTCTGATGCACAGTTAAATGTTCCCCTGGAATGTGTCATTTATTACCTATACTTAGTAGTTGGAATGAGGCTGGCGATGATGGTGTAACATACCAGTGCTCCTCAGAACATCAGCTGCATGTACAAGCAGTTTCAATATTCACTGCCAGACAAATGATTTTAATAAAAGGATTTTAGAAGCTCCATTTTTGACCTCTGATGGTTTATTTTGGGGCCAGTAACTTGAGGTGCAACTCTTACAAATCATTGGAAAACTGAGATAATTTCAAGTAGCCTTACAACCTCAGCAGAGAAAATAAAAAAATATGGGGGGGAGCTAATGTTTTATGCTTCTGGCAACAGCAGAGTGTGTGAAGTAAAGCACGCTGAAGTTAGGAGTCTTGCTGCGTCCTTAGGTGTAACGTACAAACAATGGATCTTCCTTAAAACCGCTCCATAGCCCTGAGTGAAAAGCGCAGGAAGTTAAATATTAGAGGAATTCACTGCAATCCTAATATAAACTCTTCTTTTGTTTTGTTTCTTGATGTATGTATTTCAAGCCGTCTCTAGCATTTGTCTCTGCCTCTTTCCTGGCTGTTTCCGCACATGCATGAATTGTCTCTGTTCTGCTCCTTGCATCCTCTGACCATTCTTCATACTGGGCCTTTGCTTTTGTAAGTTGTGCCCCTTGTGTGAACTTCTCTTTGTTAAACTGACCCTTCTGACTTTTCCTGGTTTTTCATCCTTTGTTCACATTTCCCAGCTTTTGTTTCTAGCCTCTGTCTACATCAGTTGCTTGCCTGTGTTTGAAATGGCTGAAAACTTTGATTTATTCGTCGTGTAATAGTGCACTTTTAAAAATAACTTATTTCTGTAGATATTTGGACAGTCAGTTTATAATAAAATGTCCTGTAAAGCATCCTGTCATCATTCAAAATACACCAGTTCCCGGATCTCTTGGACTTTGTTTCGGTATCTCTTAAGGAGGGAGTGCCAAAAGAGCTCTCATTGCATCTGTGAAACAAAAGGTTTTGTGGTGGAATCTAGAAGACCTTGTGCTTTTGAACTTCTTCATGTGCACAGCGCATATCAGCGTACCTGGGTCCCTTTGGGGTCTCCATTCAAATTCAGTAGCTCCGTAGAATCTTGTGCATGTCTGATGCTCCTGGGAAATAGTGTGACCTGAACTCTGTCTATTTATGTAGATTACTTTTTTCTTGGATTAGTTATATTTTCAATAAATTTCATGTTTGTCAGTTGCCTAGAAAATAAAGCATAATGGAAATTACACAAAATTAAATGCCTTTGACACTGTTGTCAAAGACTTTTTACGTGTTGGCTCTCTGACCTTTCAGGTGGACTGCTGTCTGTGGTGTGAGCAGATCCCACCAGCTAGCATAGCCCCTAACGTTGTGCAATGAAAGAGGAAAAATGGATGGAGTTCTTATGGGGAATTGTTTCATATCTGTGAACTTGTTGAATAAGCTTAGAAACTGCACCGAAAGGTGGAGGTTGTGTATTCTTCTCATAACTTTGATTGTAAGGATTGTGTAGCCACAGAATCTGTTCAAAAGTGGAGGAGACTGATGGATTTTAAAGATAGATGTCTTAGTTGGTAACTATCTGTCTACTTTTGAGGACCTATACTAAATACGTAATCCATTTTTGTGAAATGCTTATATAGAAGCTCTTGTAAAGACAGGGAAGTAAAAGAACTGTTGGCTGAAATTTGTCACTGAAATGGAAAACTGATGTGTTTGAAGGTGCATGGTTTGCTGCCATCATCTGAAAGCTGAAATTTTATTTTTCCTGGAAATCCAATCTTTTTTCCTATGTTTTGTTTCTCTCTCTTTTTTTAACCTCTTTTTATTCACCGTTGCTGAGATACAGCAGGAGAATCGCCTGTATTCAGCTGCCAATTAAGGATTTAATTCAGTTATTTGATTTTCAGTAATCTGATTGCCATTAGTGCCTAGTTCACTAATTGCCTGCTGTATTCTGTCAGTTTATTATGAAAGTAACATTCCGAGTATTCCAAAACCTAATAAAGAAATGATGGCAGCAGTCTGAACAGATGATGTATGGTAGTTATGAACTGATTTTTTTAATGGGTTAATCTCCAGACTGGTGGACAAGTCAACTCAGTTATCTCTTAAGCAGCATTGAACTGAAGAAATATTTCACCAGTTAAAGGCAAAATTCTGTGTTGTGTGGAGTCATTCCCTGTCTTAGAGGGATGTAATACAAACAAGTTGTTTAATCCACAAATGATCGTGCCAATTCTCTCCTCAACGTACTCAATTATAATTGAATTCTTGAGTTCAGTTGTTTGCCAAGGAGATGATCTGTGATTTTTTTAAAAGCATGTGCGTAAATGTCTGCAGTAGAAGAGAAGACTTGGAACACAGTGAAATGGGCTTGTTTTTTGACGTAGCCTATGTTTAAGTTGACTGAAGGAAAGCTCTTGATTTTTTGGACTTAATTCTCTAGTCTTAATCCTTGCAAATAAAGGCATGAAAATGTTACTCCATGTAACTGTGGTGCTCCAGCTCAGAGAAATATGCAACTGGAATCTGTTTCTGTTGCAGGAAGCTGGTATGGCTAGAAGGCCCTTCTGGAATGCTCATCCACATATTTTATGGTCACTTAAGTTTTAGATACAGCATTTATATTTCTGAGTAAAACCACGCTGGGATATTTCCCAAATGACTGTATTACTGGTCTGCTGCTGAACTGCCCTTCCAGTGCAGGGGGTAGAACAACTAGATTGCATTTGGAAGACAGACAGGCAAAACACTTGTTTTTAGCTTTCTGCTGAATTCAGACATTGGAAGAGGTGAACTCCTGTTAGGTAGAAAGGGAAGCTGCTCTACAGGTCACATTGCTTTGTGTTCTTCAGCCCACCAGAATGACTGTAGATGCGAAATGCAGGCTTGACAATCCCCGCTCTTGTGCTCACTAGTGTCAATGAAATGAAAAGAAATTTTATTGTTGAAAACTTTGTTTCCTGGCATTCTAGTCAAGACAAAATGTAAAAATACCCCAAACAAACCACTTAACATGAGGAGGATGGCACTGGGCTGGTACTCCTACAGTGAACAAGAGCACATGGCTCTGTAGGAGAGCTTCCTCCACTGATACCTAGCTGTAATGTGTGTGTGTGTGGGGGGAAAGTCTGGCAGTGGAGACCTGTTCCTCTCTGCCCTGCACAGGCTATAGGTGGTGGGTGTGATGGTCCTAAAATGCCTATTTACTTCAAGAAACAGAAGGAGACCCTTTTATAAATTAACTAGTCTGCCAAGAGAGAGGATGCGTTCGCTGCGTCGCTAGCAGAACAACAGGGCTACTGCCTTTTAAAGAGTGTTTTGTGGTACAGACAGTGAAATACCATGACAGGGTTGTTTCTTTTTTCAGGAAGAGGACAGATTTTCAGTACTTCCAAACGCCTGTCTGAGGTTATTTGGATAATTTGGGTTATTCTTTTCTGGTGAAGGCTTTTAAAAATATTTTATTTGTCTTAAAAAGGGGCCTTTCTGACAGTGGGAATAGCTACAAATTCACATGCTACAGATAGTATCAGTTGGCGAGCTGTATGCTGCACCAATATCCTCACAAAAACCAGCTTTCCCAAGAAATACATTTTCCAGAAGGCAAAGACAGACAAATGGGTGTGTTGTGAGTGAGCAGCATGAAACAGTTTCAAGAGGGAATGGTCTACCATGAGACAATAACTTGGAGAAAGATATTCGAGCAGTAGAAAACCCTATTGTTCAATTCTTTTATTTTTTTTTTTCTTCCTAACATTCTCCAGCACTGAGTTTCCTTTCCTCACATTCAGCTTTTAGAAGCGTGTATGCCCCCCGGGAAGGAGAATAGGCAGCAAGCCATCTCTCATCAGTATGAGACTTTTCAACAAAGATTCATTTGGGGAGTGAATAGAGGGAGAAAACAAAACAAAAGGGATTGTTTTTAAACAAAAATGCACTTTCAGCATCACTTGCACTCCCTGATGAAAAGTAATCTGTCCAAGCACTAACGGTGGCGATCCGAAGTAGGTCTGTACAACATGGTGGTGGTTGTACTACGTGGTAGACTGTGAAGATAAAACCCATGGTATAAATGAATATTCCTGGCAAGGCTTTGAAAAGCGAATTCTAACTCAGGTAATGAAAGCAGACGTTAAGTGAAATTGAGCTGGTTGGACTTACTGATTGCCTTGTTGGGTTTGCATTAATGCTCTGTAGTGTGCTTGGGGTGTACAGCTGATGTGCTCGAGCCTCAAGATACCCTAGAGAAATACTCCTGTGTAAGTGAAATATGAAAAGGCGGTTTGAGAAGTGTAGGCACTGCTTATCAGGCTAGTGGGAGAAATATGAAGAGCAGGAGTCCGCTTTCAATATTGCATTTGTTGTAAATAACTAAAATGCCATCACTATAGTGTTTAGGTGCCGATGTGACTACCTGTTTTTCCCTGTTTATTGTTAGTGTTATGATGCAGGCTTGCATGCTGCTTATTTCTCAGTTCGTTTCTCTTAGGAAATAAATCTGAGCCATTATTATAAATTACTTGTAAATGCTATTTCAGTCTAATTAGATTTATAACAAAATGAATCCTGTAGACAGAATTTTGCATAAATAAAAGCCTTTCTCTCACCCTTTTACTTTCCTGCCTACTATCTTGTAGTAGTAGTACCTAAAACAGTTTGATCCAGAGGCTACAGTTATTTGTAACGTGCTTCAGGACGTCATATAAAAGAAGCATGTAAGGTTTTTCCTGATTATTATTCCTATTAAAAATGCTGAACTTCTAGGTTTCTTGTTACATGCCCTGTATCTTCATTATTATAAGTCTAGAATATAAATACATAATATTTATATTATATATTTGTATATTATATATCTGTAATATACTTATGTGTAACACATATTCAGGGTTAGCCCTTGCCAGGATAGTTTTTCAAGCAATGTTTTGGGTTTTCTTTTTAAACCTGATGATATATACAAGTAAAAAGAATGCATCCACAAATGCCAGATTTAAGTGTTGCACACAGCTTTCACTTAAGTAGGCAGATCTTTGTTTTGCTGGTCAAAGTTTAATAGACAAAACATTTTGAGGGGGAAGCTTTTGACAAAGTTACAAAGTAGACATGACCTGTTTTGTTACAGGCATGTGGATTCCCCTCTTGTGCCTTTTATCTTCACTTTGTGCAGTGTTTATAAGAGGTCATCCCCCTTTAATAAACAATAATTATTTATAATTCCCTAGGCTAAGTACCATACAATGTTTCAAAAGTACTAGTTTTCCTGATACAGCTGTGATTCTAAAATAATTACTATTTAAAATGATTCCTGTATGTATGTGTTTTATTGTTAGAATGTAAATATTTTTCTAAACAGTTTAAGTACATAATGAAAATGTATGATACGGTAATGATTGTGTAGGTATACATAAGAACTTAATCACTTTTTACATCTCTCTTTGGACTTTGTAACTTCTATCTTGAGACTTACTTTGAGTTAGAATCTGTTGTGTCTCACCTGACAGGATTTTTCGTGTGGCTCTTATACAGAAGTGACTTAAAACCAGACACTGTCTGGTTTGCTGGGCTCTGTACGTGTGCAAGGTCCTGGCTTTCGCCTTTAAAGCTTCCACTGACTTCTGTGGCATCACAGTTTCACTCTGGGATGTGACCTGCACATCACTGAAGTTTGTGTACTGAGATGACTCTGTGTCACTGGCTTGTATGTGTAGGTGCTGCTTAGATCAGTGACTTTTGGATAAAAATATAAATTTTGATTTCTTCTTATTAAAGCACTTACTGGTTCTCATGGAACTGCTCCATGCCATTGCTTTTAGGCTTTTTTACAATCTTTCTCAGTGCTGCTGTAGGTTCGTTTCGAGGAGCAGTTGTGACTGCTGTGCAGCAGGTGCCCTCCTTTGTGCCAGTTTGCATCCCCTGTTTCCCTGCTTACTCAAGGAGGTACCAGCCATGGATGAGTGGCTGGGACAAGTGTGTTAATAGCTTTTCCAGTTTTGTTCTCAACATAAAAGAAGGATTTAATTTAAAACAGGAGTTATCCTTTTTCTTTTCCAGCTGCCCTGGAGCACTGTGCCTCTCCTGGTCTCCAAGTTTTCTCCTACTACTGGAAATTTTACAGTTTTCTGCTTGCTGCAGCTAGCTCTAGCCAGTGTTCCTCTTTTTGTTTTTAGTAACACCCTGTTTCTCTGCCCTTGAGTTCCTTTGTATTTTCTGGTATCATGAGATCACCCATTTCCCACACCTCTGTGAACCAGGGAACACTCCTGTGCCTATTCTGTCTTCCCTGACTGTGCAAGAGCAGCGTCCCTGTTACACAGAATTCTTTGTTTGCTTCTTTAAAAGTTTCTTACGTTGTTGAACATGTGTAATGCTTAAATTTTGCAAAAAACAGATGGCTAGAGGCATAAAGTCCAAAGCCAGATTTGGTAATAAAATAAGCCTGTGGCAGCAGTAAAACATTCATGTATTGAGCGTTAATTGGCTCTTTGAAAGGTAGGATTGCCTGATAAAACCTTTTATATCAGCCAGTAGAGCCGAAAGACAATGTTTTCTTACTATGGTGAAGTATAGATTGAGTTACAGGCTGTTGTGTTGGTTTTCTGATTGTCTGATGAGAATGTATATCCATTGTCTGAGGAGTTAAAAGTACACTTGCATTCAGTAGATTTATACATAGAGTGAGTCAGAAGCATAAATTGTCTTTCATGTGTGTCGCTATTTAGTCTGCAGGCATGTTTCTTTGGGACTTAATGCTGCAAAAAACTTAGGTCTGATCTGCTAAAACAGTTGTGAATGGTTTAGTGTCGACAGTGGTTACAGGACATCACTACCCGTTTGTTCCCAGTAGGATGACACTCAGCTGACATTATCTTCCACAGAACCATGTGAAAATAGATATGACTGCAATACAGTGACTTGTTTTGCCTTGTTTTACTCATGCCCGGATTTCTTGTGTGTACATACACACGTATGTATACACAACGCTCAGCTGTACTTCACTGCAACTACATTTTTGCCTTCGCTGTGGTCGTGAGCAGTACAACGGAGCAAAGATAGAAGGAAGGAGTAAAAATGATCAGGTTAAATTTAACCAGGTAAACTAATGGCATTTCTGATTCTTAAAAATCACACGTACACATTGGTTACGTACATGTGTAATATGGTGTTTGCCAAAAAGAAAAAGAAAAAAAATCGGCATTGTAATATCAGTTTTCATTTAAAAGGAAGAGCCCTAGTCAGGTCCTTTTGTTTCTTTATTTTCTAAAGATAGTCAGTCAAAGACTTCGAAGTGTCACATAAATATTCAGTCATTTCACCAAACTGGGGCAGTAAGAAGGGTCCAAAAACATGCATTTCAGGAGAGAGAGAGGTCTGTAAGTTTTATGGTACATCCTTGAGATCAGACTTCCCAAGAGACAGTCCACAGATGAAAAGCAAATTGACTCCCTTCAAGTTCCTAAAGGACCAAGAAAACAAAAATGTGGTAGTTGTAAGGCTTTTTACCATCCCTAGTTCACATCTGGAACCAATAATCTATAATATAAGAGCAAACCCAGAAACAATGAAAGAAAGCTCCAACCTGAGATACTCTCCTGGGAGGTAATTTTGAGTTTGGAACATACTCAGAGAAGTGCTTGGCAGAGGAACTAAAGACCATTGAAAGAAGTTTTACGTTGTGTCTCTTGAAACAGAAATAAATTTAATGTATTTAAATTATCCCTTGAGACCTCAGGCTTTATATTACTATGTAATTCTGTTCTTTTTTGATTTCCCTTTTTTCCCCCCATTTGAAATATCAGAGATTCCAACTAGGTATATGAAATCCGTTCTTGTACAGCACTGGTTCACATACTTGGGTTGATGTAAGTATTTAACGTATTAAGTCAACAAGCCTTTTTTCATAAGAGATAATAAAAACTGAAGAAGTCAATGTAAAAGAAAACTCCGGCCTTTTTTACTTTCACAGAATTTGAAAAAGTTGTTTAAATGCTTTGTCATATTTTGGTTAGTTTTGTCTGGTTGCTCATGCAAACAGTTTCATGTTTGGGCTTAAATGAGGAGAGATTTGATTTCAGTAGAAGGAGGCAGAGTATTTTCAGTATAGAAGAAGGTAAGCTGATCTCGAGGCCCCTAATAGGGCTTGTAATACATGGGTGGAATTACAGCCAGCAGCCACACAGGACTGTGGTGTGGGAGGGCTGGAACAGCAGCTTTGCCAATCACAACTTTAGCTGAAATGCTCCTAATTCTGCTGTGGCAAGGAGTCACTGCAGTCTGATATTTGAATCAATTGTTACAAGATATTAAATGATCACATACTGAGAAAATTACTTCCACTGAAATTGAAACGGGTTTCTCCTATTGCATTTGAACCCTTGGCAACCCAAATAAAGTGGTTAGCCAGAAGTTAAACACTTGAGAGATCTTCCTTACAGTACAGAGGGTAATAGTAAGGCATCTGGTAATGAAGGGAAAGGAAAGAATATCTTCTAGAGGAGGTCTTCTACTAGTGTGTACACTACCAGCAGTATGTAAGCCATCTTACAATGCTCTGAGTGATGCTTGGACAGCCAAGTGTTTTGTCTTTCTCCAGGGAGTGGCATATTAGTTTTTACGATGCCAGTGGTGGTACCCACCAAAAATATGGGAACCGCCTCTCTTCGTTATCTGTGCTCTGTCTGAGACTTCATGCTTCAGAAGTTCTTGTATTGAGAAGCCCTTTGAGGAGGAGAGAAGTCTTACAAATTGTTTTAAAAGCCTGATTCTAGCCTCCCTAATTGAATATCTGTAAGAGTTATATTTTGCAGTTGTGCCTAGAGTTTACAGCTGAGATCAAAGGCTTATTAAACTCTTCCCTTTTCAGTCTCACACGCTGAAAAAAGGGTCCTTTACAGGCATAGGTGGGAGGCAGAGGTAGAAATAGAAGCAGAGATCCACATTCATGTAGCCAGAGCATGGGAGGCAGATGCATTTTGTAGCATCACTGGTTTTTCTTTTTCATGAAGGTAAATCACATTCTTCCTAACAGTGAGTGAGAAAGCATTTCCCAATTAATGCATATCTTCAAATTGATACCTTTATTATGATATCGGTGAACCTAAACTTAGTTAATTGATTTGTGGAAAATTACATGAGTAAGAATACCTTTGAAACTCTTGTTTTACTTTGTTTTCTTTCTTGGTTTGGTTTTTTAATGCTGCCCAGTATTCTTGTCAATAATCTTAGTTCTGTATATCCTAAGATGACAGGAGTATTTCTAGGCAGCCTTGTAAATTGCAAACTAACATATCCCATTTATGCATGTGCAATGTACTGAAATGTCAGATACTTCATTTCTTAGGCTGTCCTAAGTATAAAAATGATTATACACCAGAGCTTCCAGAACAATCATACTCTTGTCATGCTCTGATGGTAGCCAGAACGTGAGAGATGCAAGATTTTTGGTAGAAGACAAGAATCAGGCCAATCCTGATAAGTATGAAAACTTCTCATCGTGGCACTCTGGTCTCACCACCTTCAAGCAGTGTGGATCAGAATCACACACGGTAGACAGAATATTTACAAGTGTTGGGTTTCTCCTTCACTGTTGGTTTTAAAACCATCACTGAAAAGATCCATCATTGCCTTCCTTCTGCCATGGCTATCCTTTCTTTGATTTTATAAAATTGGTGGCAAGCCACCTGCAGTGAAAGAAGCTTGATTCTGTAAATGTTTGTAGATAGGTAAATATTTTGGGACATGTTGGTTTTCTAAAACTAGAAGTTTTATTGGTCAAAGCAAGTATTTTTAAGAGAGATGTTGGTTTTGGTAGACTAGTATGACTAGAACAGGTTTCATTCAGTTGGCTTTACAGTGTGTCCTGCCTTGTGTCATTCTGAGTCGTCAAGCAACCAGTATGGATGCTGGAGGCTGGTTGGTCTGTCTCAGTATTTTTCTCCTCCAGTGCATTAGTATTTTGATTTCGTGAAGTCTAAATGTTTCCCAGAACAAAGGTTTCCAAGAAAGGTTTTTGAGAAAAGAGAAGGACCCTTTGTTGAACCTGATAGTTGAAATTTGGGCAGTTCTATCAGATAATATCTTTTGGGAGACCATTAATCTTTCAAATTCTAACCTTTAGTTGAATAACAAAAAATGCAACATGAGGCATAAATTAACATGCCAGCAATTACATTTGGCAGCTTTTGCACCTGTCTTTGGCTACAGTCATATACAAACGCAAAGAGCCTCAGACCTCCAGTTATTGTCTGGATTTAAGATGGTAGTGATGCAGGTAAGGATTGGGAAAAGTCAGATGTAGGAAAGAACATGAAAAAAAGCAGTAAACTCCCTCTCTATTCCTTGTTCTTCAAAGACTCTTCTGAAAGAAAAGCAGGTCTTTCTGACCCTTTTGTGGCTTTGAAATGTGAAGTTTCAGAAGGTAATAGTGTGTTTGGGTTTTTTGTAGAAGACAGACAAGGGAAGACTCTTCCAGTGGCTGGAACTTTCCTGTCTTTAGTTGCTGTGTGTGTACACAGGTGGGAAACTTGGGGTTGGGGGACGAACTGCAAAACTTAAATATAAAGGCAAAGCTCTTTGAGCAAAAGATAGTGGGGGCTTTGGGGGGTTTGTTTGTTGGGGTTTTTTTTGAGAATGATCTCCAAAGCTAGAAATGATAACGATTAGTATTCAGAATTGTAGTAGTATTTAAAGGGTTGGTCAGGTCCCACTGATTTAACTCTTGGGCAGTCTCACAGGCTTTGTCTGTACTGGGAAGATGAAAAGGGGATGGGAAAGTAATAAACATGCAAACTGAGTAAACAACATGTATCAGCAAATGTCATAAGAGTTACAAGGTGATGTCTTTTCATGTGGGCCATGAGGATGGGTTAGGCTGTAGACCTTGCGCCTGTCTCCTGGGGATAAGGAAAGAGGGAGCATTGCTTCCCTTTAGATTCAATTTGTCCATCTTCAGAATGCATTGTCACTCGGTGTTATTTTTGGTATCATACTGTTGTGGATGGAAGAATTTCCCTTTGGCCAGAGAAGATCTTACTGTGACCTGTTAATGGAAAATGTGAGGTCTTTAAGTTGACTGAGAGACACAGGTCTTCTTGTCTGGCTGCATCGTAACTGGGAACACGATAAAGGGGATCTGACTGTGTTGGTGTTAATGCGCGTTAGACGTGCCTTAGCAAAGTAGGGTGTAACACGGAGAGTGGATTTGCCTGCGTGGTATTTTAAAGGTGTATTAAGTACTTTTTTTCCTAATACCTGGTGCTCTCAGCTCTTTTTAAATACCAAGTTCACCACGGACTGAAATAACACATTGAAATGATAATATTCCTCCTCCTTTTTCTTGCCCTATTTCCCTGTATCTTTTCCTTTCTTTTCCTCCCTCATTTTTGAAACAAACAAGGAGATTAAGTACCAAAACTCCATTAGCACAACATTGCAGCTGAGAATGAAATTGTCAAGATGGCTGCTTATGGTTCCCACAACATTCATAACTAGGCTAAATTGCACGTATGTATTAAGACATAAAACATAGAATATAGCAATACCAAATATTCCTTATAACACATTATGCATGCTGTGGGAGCCATCACTTTGAAAATCTTGACTTCTGTGGTTTTAAAATCTCTTTTGAAATGTAACATTAATGTATTTTTTTCCTTTTGCATGTAAATTTTTTTCTGTACCCACCGGTGATAAAAATCAGGTCATGAATGCCATCTTGATATCCCTGTGAACTCTGCCTAGCAACCAGTCCTTCTCCTTCATTTAATGTGTTTGCAGTGAAAACTGATGCAAAAAGAAATAAAAAGAAATAAATAACAGCATGCAGTGAAATGAAAAGTGTAAAGCAGTGAGCCACATTACATCTCGGTAAGTTCCAAATGATTCCTCATAAATGTTTTTAGAAAAACAGACTGAAATATTACTTTATTGGTTTATAGACACACGTAAAAGGCCACTTAAATTACGTTTTTATTCTGCTGACTGGCAAGTGTGTATCATTTGGCAATCTAGCCAGCCTTTGGTTCTTGTACTGCTGTACAATTAACAGTTCCCGTGCCAAGGCTACACCATGCAGATGTCAGGGGGTCACTAAAACCCTGAACTGAGAGGGTGTGAAGTCGCAGTGACTGCTGAAGCTAACATCACCAAGCTGCTGTGGCAGCACAGCAAGCCTTGGTCTGTCCTCTAGCACAGTGCTGGGACTCGTGGGCTGTTGTCATCTCCTCTAGCCTACTTCCAGTCTCATCTGTCCTTTATCCTGTTTGATTTGGTTCTGATGTTTGAATGTTTTAGCTGTCAACCAAATGAAGACTTTCATATGAAACTTGCAGAGCCAGGAAGATTGACCTGAAACTGGTCATGCAAGGGTCTGATTATTTCTGCTCAGTTGAAGAAGATAGCTCCGTTTTCAGCATTCCTGTCATGCTTCAGGCTTTCTACCATCATCCTATTCTTACAACTCCCATTGAAATCGAGCAGAGTTTGTGTGGAGCAGCAGGATAGTTTGTAATCAACAGCAGGGTATTGCATTTACAATGATTTTCTTTAATTTGCTATAATTAAACAGGATTTCTGTATTTCAACTTCAGTTGTATCTTATTATGATAAGAAGTTGGAATTTTCATAAGGGTTTATGGTATTTTGGTGTCCAGCTTTCCTTGGAGGTTAATGAATGTTTAAAGAGTCTTTATTGTCCTACACTTTGGGCAACTGCAGTTTAACATTGATTAACAGAATGCTGATAGGACTTTTGCAGCTTTAATAGAGATTTGGTTTTGTACCTAAACATATATACCACATTCTTGTCTCATATTGGCTGGTGGACTTCTCTCCTGTATTATGGTAGCTCCAAGCTGGTCCTGTCAAAATTTAATGTGGAGGATGCTGGATAAACATAGATTTAAAAGTTTTCCCCTCATCAAACGGGATGTAATCAATTTCATTTTGTAATTCTAGTTAAAATGACAGATTAGACTTTAAAATCATGGCATTATCTGAAATACTTGAAAAGCAGCTACAGCTTTTCTTGGTTTCAGAGGTGTTATCTTTGCTGCTGCTGCTGCTGCTGACCTTGCATTAGTTTTGGAAGATGTACTGTGAGACAGTAGCTCTGACAGCCAAAACTTCAAGACTCCTTGCTTATAGGTCGAGATGATGTTGACTGTTAATAAAAACAAATATTTTTATGGTCATATACTAGCAGGGACGTCCCAACTTGTGTGTTTGTTTTCCATGAGCTGGCTGTCTAACTCAACGGCTCTCTTCAGGAGAACAGAGATTCAGAAGAGGGGTAGAAAGAAGAGAGAAATACTAACTACCCTTCTTTGGGGTTTTGTCTATTTAGTTGTTCTCTGATGCAAAAAGTACCCCTTAGATGTGACACTTGCTGAGATCATAGGCTTGAGGTGGGTTCAGATCTCCACGCATGCAGGAGTTTCTGAGGATCCAGGGCTTTTCTGGCATGATTCTCAACTCAAAACAAACCTAGTTCTGCTGGTGGTGTTTAGTTGAGCCATTAATCCATCAGAGCATGTGGTGCTGTTACGTGAGTTGCTGGTGGGTCCGTTCTTGGCCCTTCCTAAATTGTGGACATGTCCTAACGATAAGTTACTTAGATACTTAGAGGACAACCTATACTGTGCCCACAAGTTTTCTGACTCGTGACAGCTATGGACCTACTTAAAAGTAAGTTAGAGCACTGAACTGCTAGATACTTTATGTTTCGAGATATGCAACAGTTTTATTAACTTTTTTTTTTCTGTTGCACTTTTAGGGGAAGAAAAGGAAACTTGTCAGGTTGTTCTGTATATGTTGTATGTGCCTATAAAAGCCAATATTCATCTGTAAGAGCTGTGAAAAATCACCTGTGCAATACAGAAACCTGGGCAGTGGCAAAAGGAAGAAAACTGCAGCCCAGGCAATCCTGTTCAGCAAAAAGACTTCCAGGAATGTCAGTTGGATCCCAGGATTTTAAGAAGAGACATTGCTCAGAGAAACAACTCTTTTTACTTGAAGTATTTTGGAAAATAAGTAAACTCTCTAAGGCAGCTGAAGCTAATTTCAAATATGTTTCATTATAAAATTATTTCTACAAATCCTCCCTTAAGTTTCTTTTAAGATATTACCATAACTTTAATACTGTCAGGTGATTACTCATTTAGTCACAAAGAGAAATTTCATACAGTAAGAAAAGTGTTGGTATTTTAGACTGGGATTTTTTCATTTCTATAACGGGGTGAAAGATTTCACTCAGTCATACGGATCTGTTTGAAAGTCATGCATTATTGAAAGTCCAGTGACTCTCCAGCAGAGTTGCTAGTGTGTGATTATTTACACTTGCTCCTGCTGGTATCTGCTAAAACTTGGAATATCTGTAAGCTTGCTTATAATTAGTGCCTATATATAACGAGTCCCTGGGTGTTTTAACCACGTTTTCAAATGGAGCATATTTACTAGGGATTTTGTAGTTTGTTTTTGTTTTTTTTTTTTAACTAATACTTATAAACCAAATTTCATAATTGTTTTGTGTGATCTTAAGATATTGTAGCACTTATAGTATCATTTGTGGAGTTGTCCCTTTGCTTTATTCTTTTCTATGAAACTGTGATTCTTCCCTCTTTCCCTCTTCTCAGTGTTTCAGATTTTACAGTAGATACAGGTTTTTAAGCAGTATTTGATCAGAAGATTTGTTTCGCTATAGAGCGTGTCATAAATTAAGCAAAACATACAATAAGCTAGTTTTACTTTTGTTGCCTTTTGCATAAAGTTCTCAGGCAGATAATTTTTAATGTCAGAAGAAAAGACAAGGGCATAAATTCTTGCCATTGCACTTTGACACGTTACAATAAACCATGCAAAGGACAAGGTCTTTTTTATCAGGGAGGGTGGTTTGCAAGAAGGATTGCAGTTCCTCAGAACTTGAAGGTATCAAACTAAATCTCGAGGCTCAAATAGTGTAGAATTGCATATTAAGAAGTATCGACCAAACAGATTTTGTGTTTTATGCAGAACGGTGGTTTCAGTTCTTGCAAGGGGAAGGTCAGCCTAGACTCAAAATATGATTATATAGGTGAAAAATACCTTATTCACAGGTGGACTTTTTTAAATATTTAGAGGGGAAAAAAAAAAATCACTAGTTTACGTGGTTGAATACCACAAAGATATTCATAACCAGGCAATATGAAATTTCAGTTAAAGAATTTAGGGCAACTGAAGTTCCAAAGTACTCATTAAATTTGGAAATCTTAGAGGTACCTTCTTGAATTTTTATGAAAACCTTTTGTTTTTCCAAAGGCTATTAAATGAAAGTCCCATTTAAGAGTCTTGTTTAAGGTCCAGGCTGGGACCCAAGCCTGGAAATACATCTTTACTTTAAAGAATCTGTAGCATAGAGCTGTATTTGATACGTGTCAATTTGTCACAGTGAAGTCCAACCACCTCTATTTTTCTTCTTCAAATTTCATAAAATATATTCTCCTCTACCATTTCAGTGCTGTGCTTTATAATCATATTTTTGTTTACTCTCTGATACTGAACACAGCAATGAAAAAATGTGATGATATGGCCATTTTGCAATGGAAATCGAATATATTAAAGGCTATGGAACTTCAGTCCCACATTTCTCTCCTGTAATTTAAATCTCAATATTTTTAGATCATTGATGTAGTTAATGGTTTCTAGTGCCAACTAAGACAGATTGTTTCTCAGCAGGTAAACATGATTTTGGATATTATAGAAGTTTTCTTAAAATCATATTTGAACTTGTGGAGACTTCAATCTGTATAACAAGATTTAGAGTACTCAAAAAAACCTCACTGTTCTTCCGATTGTTTTTTGAATGTCTTTTTTGATTAAATAGGTATATTTTTCTAGTTTCAGTTTAATAGGGCATATTCCTTGGAGACATTGGCTCGAGTATTTGATTTCTGCTGTGTAGTCATTGTTCTCTTTTATTAGTTCGTGTGTCACGAAGCTTTCTGGCTGGGCGTATGCGGAGTGGCCAATTACATTTTTAACAAAAATGCTTAGCTGTTTCCCATACATATGTTGTAATTTCTTCCCTGAAAAACACAAACAGATATCGAAACACTTTTTCTGCCTTTTCTTTTGTTCACAATATCGCGTGGAGCCTGGAATTACCCACTGGAAAAGGCAAACATAATGCAGAAACCACAGGGTTTCTGGCAAGATATTGTCAGAAGCCAAAGCTGCAAATCTATGAACTGTCACTGCCAGTTCTGTAAACTTGGATTTCTGCCTTTTCTTTTGACTATTGTAACTGCTTTGGAAGAGGATTTCTTCCTCTCAGTGGTCATTAGGGTGACAGTATAAAATACCTGATTGGTATTTTATAGTTGGATTTTTTTTGTTTGTTTCTTCAGGAGTTGATTGCCATTTCTAGTATGTTGTACTGGTGCTGCCAATGAGGAAACGTGATATGTATCCGTCCATATCTTGAGATGGGTTTTAACACAGGGGAGAATCTCTAACAATGTTTTTTGGAGATGGCAAGGAATTGACAAAAGATATAAACGTTGATTTCTTTGTTATTGCTACAAGCATAAGCTGAGGATATCTGGCACTTCAGTTCTTGGCGCATCGTGCAGAAATGTGTAATGGTCTCATTGGCTTTTATAGCATGCATTTAATCATTAGGCATTTTAACTTCTAATTGGCATTTTTCTTCATTTTCTTTTGAAACCGTGGCAATATAGAGCGTTGAATACAATCCATAGCATGTTTAAGGCTTCTTTTTGTAATGTGTGGTATTTACTACTTAACTGCGTTTCCTGGGGCCAACAAAATGGGATTAATGTATTTACAGAAAAAAACAAATATGATATATTAAAATGTAAATATATATATATAAACTAAATACATAAAATGTACAATTTTTATATGAATATATAGATATTTATATCTATTGTATGTGTTTATAATTTCTGTATAGTATTAGGATGGTAAGACAATATCACTGCCTTAATTTTCTTCAGAAGGGCTTCAAACAATAAGAAAACAGGGGGGATGCGGATCTGACAAGAAAAAGTAGTCGTTCTCAGGAGATCAGCAGTTAAAAACAGGGAGCATCTCCAGATTGGATTGAAAATGGCCAAAATCTCCACACCTTTTGCAAGATTTTAGATAGAATAGTAGTGTCTGGCAAAATAAGCTTGTTTAATGAGGTGTTATCTACGTAAACTGCTCTCACTGGACGTTGCTCTCCTAAGTCTATTAACATCCAAAAGAAGCCGTCAACAAAGCATTTGTATTCCAATATATTTTCTGATAAACACAATCAAGAAGAAATTTTAGGAGTGTTCCTATGTTGATAAAGATATGTTATGAATTTAATTGATTAAGATTATTTTATGTTGGGAACTCTCAAAGGGTCGAGCCTTTGTTGCCTTTGGTAGAGGAGACTTGAGCTGTCACTATACAAATCGGTTGGAATGTGAGCTTGGAAAACTTACTCTGCTTTAAAACAAGCTTGATACCAATTGTCTTTGAATAAGGAGAGTATAATTGCACAGTATCTGAACAGCAAAGTTAAATAGGGAGGAAATATCTCATAATGTGTGGTGGTTTTGTTTTTTTTTATAAAAACCTTATATAGATTTCTGGCTTGCTTCCCCGCCCCGCACCTTCCTGGAAAGAAGAGTTTTTCTTTAGTTGCAGGCTAGTTTTGTTTCAGAAAATGGTATTAGGACAAATAGGAATAGCTACTATGTTTAATTCCAGTAATCAAAATAGACTTTGGGAGGGAAATGATGTATTTTTTTTTTCTTTCAGTTCTTGTGTAAAGCTTTTTGCTGTTTTGCAGTCAGTGTTTGTCCACTAAGGCAATTGTAGCTGTTTCATCAGCATAATGCTGCTTTGCTGTTAGCAATTAGTTTCTTTCAGGGTTTGCCAATTAAGCTAGCGCTGGTAGAAATGCACCTAATTTGTCAAGAAATGGCAGGATGAAATATAGGGGCCATTATACAAATTGGGAAAGAGGAAAAATTCAGGAAAAGCATATGTGAGACTTGCCAATACTTGGTCCATTCCTGCGGCATTTTCATTCTGGTTATGCCTCCATTCCCTGGTGGTGTTGGAATAAGTGTAAAGCAATTGGTCATAAGTTATGGATCATCCGTGTCCTGAGTATTATGTATTTAAAAAAATAAAAATTTTGCTTTGGGAGAAGCTGTGCAGAAGGTTTTGTGCAAAGACTATGTTAGCTGTGTGCAAAATTATTTTCTTTGTTTTGTGTTTTTTTTGTTTGTTGTTGTTTTGTTTTGTGGTTTTTGGGGGTTTTTTGGTTTTTTTTTCCCTCCTTGGACTCCACTGGTTTGTTTGGCACAATTGGTTACTAGTGAGTGAGGCATGATGGCTTAGCTGGCCGCTCGTTTATTACCTGCAGTCTGCTTAGACCGAATTCTTCAAAGGTTTGAGACCGAATTCTTCAAAGGTTTGTATGCTCAGAATGCAGATTTGTGGTGGTTGGGCTTTCTAGTAAAGTCCTTCAGCTTTAGGAGGAACTGAGTAAAGAAATAGGTTAAGTTGAGCTTATAGTTCCTATGTGTAAAGCAAAATGGACTTAATCCATGGTTGCCCGAGAGGATATAAATGTCAAAGAGAAGGCATTGAAGGAAGAAAGAGTAGGGGTGGCTTGACTTAGAGAAACAAAAAATGTTTCAAGAACTCCTGCATTAAACTGAAATATATATATATATATTAGACTACATGTAGACAGTAATGGAAATAGTGTATACCTGTTTAACTGGCAACTAGAAGGAATTGGCTTCTTTAAACCTAACAGCAAATAATGAGGTGACATACAGTTATTTCCCACAGGAAGAGAGAATTATTGAGAAATCAGGAAAGGTATTTGAAATAAAGAACAACTATTGGCACAAGAAGAAAAATGTACAGAATATTTGATATATACAATAGGGTAATGCCAGGGTCCTGGCAAGGGAGTGAGGTTCTTGAACATCCTTACGCTAAGATTACTAGAGCATCCTCCCTAGACCCCCTCTAATCTTAAAATAAAGCTATCAGCCTCTAAGGAGGACTTTGTGATACAGTTATCTTTGATAGCTGAGAAATGGACCTGATTACCTGGGAAGATGAGTTTCAGTCCCCTTTTCCTTTGAACTGTGTGTTTGCCTGTGTTGACTATTGTTTTTATTACAGGATTTGAGGAAAATGGACTTTTGTGTATTGCAAGGAGACTTGTGTGCGCTGACAGGATGGCTGGGAACCGCTGTGTCTCTGTGTTTGGAGTCACGAGAGCTGGGCTGCTTTCTACCACCTAACAGTTAGACTAATTAGTCTTTGATTTTAGGGAAATTTGTCAGATTTACGTCTGGGAATGAGGTACAACTTGGCGTACGTGTTTGAAATGCACGAGGCGATTGAAGGCTGGGTTAAAGCAAACAACTCATGCAGCAGGTGCTGGTTTGTACATCTGATTTCTTGGTAAAAGTTTGGGTGTTACTCAGTTCCTAGTAAACTCGTGTGATTGACATTTATTAGCCGGATCACTCAAAACCTCATGGCTTTTCGTGCTGATCCTGGAAGACTTCAAATGGTCATCGTGACAGATAAAAGAGCTTTTTTTGGGGGGGCCTTTTCTTAAGTATTAAACCCAAATAGGCTCTCCCTATAGGCCATCTATATTTATTTTCCTGGGTAAATCTTCTAGCTTTGCAGAAAAATAACAAGCTCGAGGGAACATCATCATTATTGCTTGGCTGAAGATGATGACATTGACATGAGGTCTTCTGACAGGGGATTAAAGTGGAAAATGTTGGTAGCAATCTGTTAGGAACAAGAGGATCCCTTTGAAAAAAGGAGTCGGGTGTAAAGCACAAAAAAAATTGCTTTGCCCCGTTTTCATCAAATTTTACCACCGTTGCCACTGATGGTTGTTTGCTGGCCAGCTTAAGGTGGGTCAGTGGCCTCTGTGCTGTTTCTTGTACACAGATGCTCGTGTTTCTGTAGTTCCTGTAAAAAAAATTGCGTCTGCTGACAGTCTCTGTTAAAGTGCCAACAGTAAATGAGTCTAAATAACATTTTACCCACAAAGACCTGTGGCATGTAGGAGCAGAAAATGTAGGCAATCACTATATCTGTTTTTGTTGTAGTGATGATGGAGAGGGGACAAAGTGAAGACAAGAGGAGGTGGGAAATAAAATAAGGCTTCAAACATTTCCTTTGAAAATACTTTTTGCCCTTCTTTTTAAGGTTTAATCTTCAGCCTTTTAACAACCAGTGAACTTGTAGGATTCCATGTATTTCACAGCCTAACTTTTTAGTTTAATTTTTTTTTCATACTAAAGCATTTTGGTGCGAGAGCTGGCATGGATTATTATCCTGCTATGCTAATACGCATCAGCAAACTTGGCTTCCAAGTGCACATGTGTATTTTTGTGGGAAATGTGGGAAAACGGTGAGAAGGAGCACACAGTACTGCCTGTCTGATCATGTAGGTCCTGAAGACTAAGACTGACAGCTGAGTAGTAGTGTGTTCAAACTAAAACTCTAGGATTTATTTTAATTGCCTTTTTTTGGGGGGTGATGTTGGGGTTTTTTGGTTGTGTTTGTTTTTTTTTTGTTGAACAATGGGTTTTATATCCTGACGATTTTCTTTGAAGCCACCAGAGAGATGAAGCTTTTGTTTTCACTGTGAAACCTGAGATTTCCGTAGATTTGCTTGATTGTAGGAACTGGAATTTTTAAGTAAATGTCAAATAATAGGAAGTTTATGCTTTAAGCCACAAGAGTTTGGCAACGTTGAGGGCTGTGTGTACTGATAATCTTAAGATAATGCCATCGTCCATTTCCAGTGGTTTCCTGGAATCTCATGAGTGAGTTAGCAATAATGAGTCAAAGCTGTCTGTATACGCATGGATGAGCTATAAATCGCATAGTGGAAATCAGGACTGATATCTGCTTCCAGCTTCTGGGCTTGTACCTGTGAGCCATTCATACAAGTGGAGAATCACTGTGGGGTGAGAAGGATCCTGACATGTAGGTACTGCCAACATCAGCCAGTTTTCAGTTGCAGGAGCCATTCAGGCTCAGATGATTTTACCTCTGTGCTTAGCAGCTTTATTTGGAGAAAAAAACCTCGGGTTTCACTCTGGCAGGTTTCAATCCTGCCTGTTGCTGTCTGCTCTTGGTTAAGAGTATGCTGTTTGGCCTTAAAATCTGCTCATCCCCCCTTCTGAGAGGGGACATGTTGATACTTACTAGAAGCTTACGGATCTCAAAATTCCTGCTTCAGTATGTGGTACCTCTGAGACCATCAAAACATTTCCTGATACATAATACAGACAGGGCCTACTCTCCTGTGGTGGGGTCTCAGGGCTTTGTCAGTTGTGTCTCTGTTTAATTTCAGTTGACAAGTCAGCTATCAAATGCTCATTCAGGAGGGCTTGCTAATGCTTTTGCTCTTTTTTCTATGCTGTGCTTTTTTTGACAGCTGGGTATAGTTTTTACACTTAATTTAATGTAAGAGTTTATTCCTTCCTACAGACTTCTCTTGGAATCTGCGTGGTATGCATCGTATGAACATACACGGCCGTGGGTGCCTTCTTCCCTCCTATCTCTTTGAGCTCTGGCAGTAGCTGCTCAAGCTCGGTAGTACCCTCAGCTTCTAAAGTGAGAATCCTGTTAATAAAGCAAGCAATTTAAGAAAAAAAAACAGCATTTCCATTCCACAGCGTATGCTGATCAGCTGGTGCTTATAAATTCTGTACAAACGGGTTATATTTCTGTTAAAGTGGTTCTATACATGGCTTGGTGGGCCACCCCTGTTTTCTGTTTTGTTGCTTTACGGAATTAGAGGCTGAAATTTTCCTGCAAGCTCCTTCTAAGATTCCAACACCCCTATGAAATTTTGCTCGCTTGCAAATAAAGGTGGTTTTTGCCTAGCAACAAACTTTGCTGTTTCTACCTGAGGATCAAAACCATAAGTGCATTCGTTCAGCCTTTTGCGTCACTTTGGTACTGAAGATTTTGACAGTCAAATCATTGCTGACATTTCTGTTGATGTGCAAGGAAGAGAATAATCCAGGATGTTTTTCCATAGCAGTGTCGCCACGGCAGGACTGACAACAATAAAAAGTGCATTGATCACTGAATAACCAGATATTCTGGAAATGCATAGAAAACGGAGACGTATTTTCAATCAAAATGTCTCACTCTTAATGTTTATTTTCTGACTGATTCCTTTTTGCTATTTATACTCTCCCTGAAGTATTTTGTGGAAACCTGAGTCCCTTTGAGAACCCACCGAAACAACCAGAAGTGTATTTTATGTATTGTAGGATGTAAATGATTAGTCATCACTTGTAAATTGCCTAATGGAGGAGGAGGAGGAGGAAATTTATATTAAGGGAAGGTGAGAAGCTCGATTGTGACTGCTATATGTCTTGGTTCTTCCTGCCCTTCCCATGAAAATAATTATGAAGGATTTTTTTTTATTTTAAATCATCCTAAGAAACACTGTCAGCAAGGTTGGAAAATGGTAGCTGCATACTGTAAGCTGCTTCTCCACTTGCTTATGTATTCTTGGGGAAATTTATGGGGGGGTTTAGTTCGTTTAATTTAAGGTTCTGTGGTCTTCTCATACATTGCCAATGAAAAATGATGTTGGCATCAGAGATCTTAAGTGCAACAATATGGGAAACTCGGTTTATGAAGAAATATGTCTTTGGTAAAGCATGATGAGATTATGTTGAGCATCTGTGACACAAGACCAGAAATGGTGTTTATTGGAGTCTTGGCAGATCTCTTCAGTTGCTGGATATGATACCCTTTGTTTGTTGTCTGGTTTTTGTTCTGCTCCGGTTGTTTGTCGTATGAATAGTTAATTCACAACACATGGTAACACTGAAGAATCCAGAAATAATTTTTGTGTGTGTGTCCTAATTTTGGTACAGCTGTCTTAGTTTTCGGTTAGTTTTGGAGGGTTTTCTTTGCAACAGTCTGTCACCTGGCTGGCCCTTTCCCAGGTGAAACTGTAATGCACTGTATTTCCTTGGATTTTTTGGTTGAAGGTTTTTAAGTCAGTGGCTTATTCACTCTTTTCCCTCTGAGTACTGGCTCTGTGAAATACATTTGCATGTGCTTGAGTGCTTAGGCACTTGATTTTTAGTTTGGGGTGGTTTTTTTGGTGTGTGTTTTTTTTCCCTCAAGTAGGATGATGCATGTTTCCTCCTATTTGCTGCTTTTGTGTATTTCCAATAATTGCTTCAACCCCGATTCACGTGCAAGCCTTAAGAGGTGCCCATTGTATCAAGACAGTTTGACATATGGCCATGGCTTGTAAATCATTCTGACCCATCCCAAAATGCTCCTTTTCTGTCGGATCAGCTATTCAGCTGGCAAACGCAATCCTAATGAACAGTGTAAATCGCACTGCTGAGGCAACTCTTTCTTCAGGTTTATTTTCCGAATCATAACCTGGAGATCTCCTTTTTCCTTCTCATACGGTGCCTCAACAGAAAGGTTTTCTGGTGGCCGTTGTTCAGGGAACAGGATTTCTTCCTTCTCCTCCTCCTATTCTTGATCACTTCAACTTTTATTCAGATTATTAAATGAACATCTCGATTGACTACCCTGGCAAAGCAGGTCACTTTCTAAAAGCACCCACCTAGCTTCTTTTTCAATAGTGTTTGACTATTGAAATTTTAATTGGAGCAGAAGCTGTAGTTAAAAAGCAGGCAGGTCCTTTTTCCTCGTACCCTCATTGATTTCTGTTGAAGCAACCAGATGAGCTTCTATATAAATATGTATATGTGCTTTTTTTAATGCAAAGTGCTGGAATTCACTAAAAAAGGTTAAAATTGAAATGAGTAATCTTCAGTGCATAATGCAATTGTTAATTTTAGCTCCTTGCGTAGGAGCTGTTATGACTTGAACAGCCGGCTCGAGCCTTCATTAGAGAAGAAGCAGGCAGTTTTGAGACAGGTGGAGCTGGATCAAGCTGTGACAGTGATTTGCCTGAAACTGGTCATTAGTGTTAGAAATCCCGTCCTATCTGTTGCATCCTTGTACCATGGTTGTTCCCGTTGTTGTTATTTACTTTTCATCTTTTTCCAGGTTGACTATGATCCGTCCAACCCTCTGAAGGACCAGCATGGCGATTGGCACTCTGAACTGTTAATGGGGACATGGGACTCACGTTGTCATTGATAATTTGTGTGGACTTAACCAGCGAAAAGCAACAGAAGACCCTAGAAAGACAGTGGGAATTATAGCAGTGTTTCAGGTAAATGGCTTCTTTGGTGCAGCTGCTAAACTGTGATTGGTTTTGTGAACGCTGTGTAAGCGTGTAGATGAGCTGCGGGGTGATAAGCCCATGAAGGACTTGTGCGTGCATTTCTTGATGAAAATCCTTAACAAATTAAGGGTTATTTAACAGACCATTCACCGTGTTTTGAATTTTTAGCAAAGCAGTTCAAGTCTCAGTTGGAGCTGCAGAATAGCCAATGCCACGGGACTTCCTGGGGAGGGCGGTGGGAGAAAGGGAGAGCAACGTGAAGCTTGACTCGGCTTACTGTGAGCTAATTGGTGAGGTTCGTATTCCAGTCGGTTTGTTTATGAACCGTGTGGCTTCATTTCTTGTGAAATCCACAATCCTTCTCAAATGGGAAGATTATCTAGAAAAGGTTTTATTGTTTTATTTGCTTACAATGCCAAAACAAAAGCAAAAATTGGAAGAAATAAGTTTTTACAACTCAGTAGGTGTTATCTTTTCACTTAAAACGTAGCTTAAAAAATGAAGGTAAGTGATGTCAGATCTGTTGAATGTTAATTACAAGCTGTGAAAAGAAACATGGCAAAGTGTGGCTTTGCCTAATAGCCACTGTTTCATTGTTGAGAAGGGGCAAGGTAGTGCAAAAGACCCTTTCTGAAAGAACTCCCTTTTTCAGCCACAGTTGTTTTTCCTGAAGATACTTCACAAGCCAAATGGATGGGGAAAGAAAAGTTAAATTATTCATGAGTCTAATTTGACAAATGATCAGTGGGGGAGGCTTCAAGAGGGAGCTGGGGGGAGAGAGAGAGAAAGAGAGAGAAAATAATAATAGGCTTTAATTTTGAAAAGCCTTTAAAGCTGCTGTACAACAACCCATTGTGAGCTGAGAGTAAATGTGGTTCAGTTAAGATATCTTCATTAGAAATACCTGCCAAGGGCTTCCTGTAGGATTTTCGTAGTGCTGGAGAGTGACATGGCGTTTGGGAAGAGGCATTATGATTTTAATAATGGAGCTGTCAGTTTGATGCCTGAAGATGTTGACCCTGAGAGCTTTATTGCCAAATTTAGATTTCATAGTTATATTGAATTATTGCCTCTTCAAATACATATATATATGTTTTTTAAACTGGTAGTGAGCACCATGGGCTTCTGCTACGTACAGAAAACATGGTTGAGTGCTAAAAACAGTGCTGTTGCTCACGCTTTTTATTTCTGTTTGTTTGTTTGGCTATTCTTTTTTATTTAAAAAAAAAAAACCTAAGGGAAAAAAGATGTCGAGAGATGCCAGAGACCTGGAAGTCTGAATGGGTCCTTCTTGCCTGGTGCTGCTGAGCTCTGTAGCAGAGTCCCTCACCGTCCCTGCCTGCACTCCTGGGGCTGGGCTGGGAGAGACAGGGCTGGGGAGTCACAGCACCTTCTCTTAAATCTGCTCAGATCGGAGCTCTGCTTGTTTAACCTGACACAAGTCTGCTGTTTTCCAATATTGTCGATTCAGTACGTCTCTTCAGCTGGGACGTACATAGCTTTCCATTCCTGAGCTGCATATTTTGGTTTGTTTATCAAAGGAAATTAAATTACTTGGGAATTGAAATAAATAAATAAATAAAAATTCACCCCCAGTGTTTTGTGTGTGTGTGTGTGTGTCTGTTTGTGTTGTGATATCTTGACTTTTCAGGTCACCAAATCTTGTTATTTTAATTTCTGTCTGGAAGAATGTCTGAGCAAGGTAAATTGAACCAGGAGACAGCGGAGGATACTGCAAAAGAGCAGGAGTCTGCCGTCTCCGAAGCGAACCCGGACAACTGTATCCTTAGTAAATCTGAAAGCTCAGAAGTAGAGGAGAAGGAAGAGAAGCTGAGCGATGCCAAGACAGAGCTGCAGGTAAGACAGGAACACGTTAAATGTCAGTGTGTTACCATCGCCTTTCCATTTCTGTGATCTCTTTCATTGCCTATGCTTTCCCTGTTTTTTCTCTCATAATTTTGAGACTCTCTCTGTTTTTTAAAAATTATTATTTTTACATTATTTTGGGTCTTTTTATCTCCCTATAAAATAAATGCTGTTATTTGTTATACCTTTCAAGCTCTTTAGGCTGCTGCCCATGTTATTAATTTTTCTGAGAAGTTAATTCCTAGATGTCTGTGTTAAAGCTTGGTGAAATATTTTGACTGTTTTCACTCTTTGGGGATTTAGAAAACTACCTTGATCTCATGAATTTACAGGTAATACTAATGAATAATTACTTAATGTGTGGTTTGGTTTGTAGGTGTTACTGCCAACAAAAAGTTGTTATGCAAAGCCTAAGAAGGTAATTTGATAAGAAGACTTTATCGGATGAGGGGGTTTTAATCCTTGTTGCTCAATCGAATATAAAAATAAAGGGGGAGACTACAATTTAAGAGGAATTTGGAGAGGGGGAGCATTTACTTAAGTATGCCTTTTCTTACATTTTTATTATATGCAAAATTACAGAACACTCTGCAATGTGTTTTTGTTGTTTATACCTGTTCTTAACATGAATGAAGTGAGCAGAGATGATTCTTGGTTTTCCCTGCTTTCCAGACTGGGTTTGGGAAAGTTGTTTTTGCAGTCAGCAACTGATTAAAATATCATTTGAGGAGTGATTTAATCTCTGTATTTATTGGTGATGCTCGTCACGCACATTTTCCACTGAAGTGATAACTGCTTCTCTTTTTTTGCTATACCCAGAAACGAGGTGCAAATCAGAACCAGCAGAAAAAGAGATCCAAGGTAAGGGTCCATCTCTGTTTGGAATTGCATGTCATGGCAGCATAACGAATTTCAATCACCGGTCTGTCTGCAATTCAAGTGATGCTCTTTCATCACTTGTGTGCTGGTTGGGGTTTTTTGTTTGTGTTTTTTTTTCCCTCTCCCTTACCCCATAATCTCATTGCACAAAGGCAGAGGAGTTCCTCTAGGTAAAATGTGTCAGGCTCCCCTTTATTTATCTATCATACTTTCATGCTGCTGGGCTTGCTGTGTGCTTGTGTTAGCATATGTGCTTGTATACACCACTGGGGAAGGAAAAAGCTCGTTTCTTTTCCTTTAGTAATTAACATTTTTGTTTGAATTTTATTTTAATGGACTAATCTTGACATAAAGAAGCAGAGATTGACTAGCTCTAAGGGACGGGGGAGAGAGAAGGAGCTTCTGGGAACAAAAGAAAAAACAAACCCCAAACCTTCTTTTAATTTTCCAATCCATGAAACTTGCACATTTCATTGTCCGTGCTCCTTGGATATAATACTACTAGAAGAAGAGAAGGGGGGGGGAAAAGCCAACCCAAAACAAGCAAACCCCAAAACCAAATGACAGAAGGAAACTTTGAGTTTAACTTTATATTAAATTACCTTCAGTATTGGATTATCTATTCTTTGCTATTGTGATTTTTGGTGGAAGTGAGTGAACTGTAGCAGAAATGATTAAAAGCAAAAAGAAACCTCCTATCTCCCCTGCGTGGCAAATGTCTCATTGCTTAGAATCCTTTCTTGTCTGCGTCGAAGGCAGATACAATTTTGCTGGCTGGGTGGGTAGTAATTATTTGGGATATTTAGGGACAGCTGATGTGTGCAGCTTATGTGACTTGGGGTCAGTAGTAGTGTTCTCTGTTTTGTTTTCATTCTCTCTTATTCAGTCAGGAGCTAAAGGAAAACTCGTCCGGAGTCTTGCTGTGTGTGAAGAGTCATCCCCTCGCCCTGGAGCGGAAAATCTTCATGATAATCAGGTACACTTGCAATCATCGCTGTTAGCTGCATGGTTGACCTCCACGTTCAGTTGCATGATTGTGTTACTTAATTGGGCATTTAACAATGTCTTTCTTGGGGGAAGAATTACATCCGACAGTGAACACTTTTTTTTTATGAAGTTGTCTGGTTTAGCGTGATCTTTATTTTGAAATGTTAGTTTTATACTATATCACAGGGTGTTGTTTGCTTTTTTTTCCAGACCCCCTGAAAATTTCAGCAAATGGAAAAGAATTCAAAAGAATTCAGATTTTAAAATTAAAAAA
This sequence comes from Nyctibius grandis, assembly GCF_013368605.1. NCBI lineage: Eukaryota > Metazoa > Chordata > Aves > Nyctibiiformes > Nyctibiidae > Nyctibius > Nyctibius grandis. The sequence goes on from NC_090664.1 coordinate 1,884,364, forward strand.
AAAATAGTAACGATCAAAAAGAATATTAATATGTTCTTTTCTCTAAGGCTATCTTTTTCGAGGCTGCACCAGATACAGTTATGAATACGCTGTGGTTTCTGGTTCTCTGAGATGCCAGTTCATACCAGTGTCCCCCTTCACACAAAATTCACAGGTCCTTCGCTCTCTAAGATACTTTGGTAGAGCCAAGGACGCCTCCTACTGAGTGGCATTTGTTTTCTAAACTCTTGGTGTAGATTTTCCGGTATCGAAAAGTGTGTATCTGAGTTTATCTGTACTGGTAGTGTTGTATTCCCAGCAGCTGGTAGAGTTCTGTCCCCTGCACCCCTCCCCTTGGACAATAACACTGGTGGCAGTCTTTGTAGACTAACTTCAAAAAATACCCCAAAAAGCCAAAGTAAAAACCTCAAATACTCCTCTGTGCTTGCCTGATAAGAGCAAGGCTTAAAAAAAAAAAACCAAAACCAAAATATCATGAGCACTGCCTATAATTTATGAAATGTTTTATGTGCAAATGAGATCAGCCGTTGAGAGCTTGAGCAAGTGTCTTCTTGTGAGCTTAGCACAGAAACAAAAAATCACATTTAAGTGTACTTTCTTACTGTTTCCTCTATTGACTTGAAATGAAACAAATCCAGCTCTCCTCTTAGCTCTGAAGTACGGAGAGGTTTTTCTATTTTTTTAAATTTTTTTTTTGAAAGACCAAAAACCAGGTTGTTTAGCAGGGGGACGTCTACATGTTCTACTGCTCTACAATGATGCTTATGCAGTAGATGGGCAGGTTATTGTATCGGTGGTTCTGTCGTAGGTATACGCTTTCTGCTTAGCTCGCGTTACTCGAGATGCGTGGCTTTTGTTCTGCTTCCATTTGTATTTTCTATTGTTTAACGGAGAATGAAAAGGAGAACAATATAAAGAGATTGTATTAAGCATTGCACTGTAGTTTATAATGTACTGCGCAGGACCTGTATTAAACGTCAGAGACTGGCAGGTTTTGAGGGAAAATCCCTGTCCGGATTGCACCCCGACGCCAGGCAGAGGAGGGGTTCCTCTTACAGCCTCTGGTCTTACCTGGCTTGGACCAGGTGCAGCAAAGATTTCTTCGACCGTATCAAAACTTTTACGGGAGATAAAATGCCTCCCTGGACCGCAGCATCCATTTCCTAAAGACACAATTGGCTTGGTGTAATTAATTAGAGAGGAATTGTGCTTTTGCTGTTGCTTTTACTAATGAACGTGGCTCAGCTTTGCCATGGAAAGCTGGACCTCAGGCTCCTCCTTGGACTGGCTGAAGGATACAGCAAGTTTTGTGCCAACCGAATTGCTTTGCTTTCACTTTAAAGAAGAAAAAGCTTATTTTTAGTTTGGATTTTTTTTTTTAATTAATATTTTATCTTAATGGTTTACAAAGCACAGGGAATTAATTACCAGAGAATGTACGGTACATTGCCAGAACTACTGAGTATGGATTGTACTGCAGACTTGATGTTTGTATTTATATTTGAATACTTGCCTTCATTTTCCTGTATAGGGAAAAAAAAAACCTTGTTTACCTGTATTACTTGATCTTGAACGCTTACCTGATGGTTCACTATGTCCTTACTTAAAAGGAATGTTGCCTTTAATGTTATACTATTGACCAAGAAGTGTATTATTGCAATTGGAACATTTATTTTGTTGTTCACTATACTTACCTTGTATCACTGTATTTATTAACATTGTATTTTATTATTGAGAAAAATCAATAAAAATCTAAGAAAATATACAGTAGCTTGCTTCCACGACTCTACAGCCCTTTCGTGTGTTTCTTCCAGTGCAAATATCTAAGTATTATGTTACATGTAAGACAGTATCTACTGTATGTTCATACGTGTGCTTATGTGTAAAGTCTGTTGTTTTCCTTTTCATAAGTGCATTTTAACAACCACTGTGAAGGTTAGGATTCATGTCCTGGGAACAACGTGGCCAGTTACATTTTTCTCCTGTTTTGTGAAGCGAGCAGCACAGTCGCTCTGCTCCGGGCAGGGCAGGGAATCAGTTATCCTTCGGGGTCTTCTGGCAGTGATTGATCCAAAGTTTGTTGTTTGAATGAGAAATCGAACTGCCATTTGAAGTGAAAGAAAACAGGCATAATGTTAATTCTCTGGGTGCAACTGAGCAGGTTAGCAAACATTTTTCTATGTATCCTTACCTCAGTTGACCAGGAGTTCCCACTGTCCCTCTGAACGCTCAGTTTTTGGCTAATACTGTCAGCCAAACTAACAGAATTAGGGATTAAGGATGGTAGGTCAGGTTAAATTTTGGCTCTAGGGCTTTGTTTCTCTTTTACAGTGCTTTTCATCTCGAGTCTTTTGTGCCACATTCAAACTTCACAAAAATTCAGTGATGATTAAGCTGAGAAATTACCTATTTCTGTCTTACTGTGGCATGTTTACGCTGATACCTTGTTCTGTTAGGATCTTGTCTTACATGTGTTGTGGTGGCTGATTTGTAGTTCTTTAAAAAAAATTCTGAAACCTAAGATTTGTGATAATTATTGAAAGCATCTTTTGAATTCATAATGGTCTTAAAAAAACATCCCTTGCTTTAAAGTTTTGTATTGATCTTTCGGTATGCTTTGAAAAATTGTGAAGGAAGGGAATTTACTAGCGTTCAAGAAACTCTGATTTTCTCCAGTACTGGTGAATTTGGTTTTCATTAACAGGATGCCAAAAAATTATCAGGCATACAGGACTCTCTTCTGTTAAAGAAAACTGCATTACCAGGGAGTTTTGTGACAGCTTAATTCAAATGTGCATTTTTACACTACTTAAGCATATAGTATTATTTTGGCCGTTTTTTCTTCAAAAGAATAAGAACACAGAAGTATGCTTCCTTCAACTTTGTCCAACCAGACTGGTATTGAAATATATAAATTATGCCATGGTAACTTCAAAAGAAAACAATTTCTGTTTCGTTAAAACAAAGCCAATATAAAGTGATGTTGTAAGTGGAGAATCACAAGTTCTTTAAAGCAAATCAGAACATGCAAACTAGCGTGAATTCTCAGTTTTAATTAACTTTTTAAAGCTGAAGCATGCTTTCAAAGGGACTCGTAGTCTCTGAAATACTGAATTTTTGAGGACAAAACTTGGAGAAGTTCACTTACCACAGCTTGTTTGAAAATCGCAGTGCACATTTCACCACTTTTCCTAAAGGCGTGTTTGCATGTCTAAATACAAAGTACCTGATAAGTTAGTAAGCGCTCCTGAATACAACTAAATTTATAATTTGCTGGCATTCTTTTGTCAGAGCCTGGAAGCTCAGTCTAGCTTGATACTGCCCTTACATGTGCAAAACAGTTCATAAGAACCTGCAGGCTTTTTAGTGAGGGGGGGAAAAAAGTTATGTTTTTCAGACATCTATCCATCAATCATCACTTAACATGTGTAGTATTAATTAAATTATAGAATGACTTAAGCAAGCCCATATAAAATGTATTTCACTGTTCTAGTAAGTCTTAAGTGAGAATTACTAAAGTGTAGAAATAATATAGTGTCTTTAATATCGATAGACTAAAAGTTTATAGTATTCAAATTTTAGGGAAGAAATACACTTACCACTAGAATTTGGCCTTTAAGATGTCATTCTCCTGGAAAAAGAAAAAATTCAAATAGGAAAGAAATGTATCTGGCTTCAGCTTTTCTAGCTACACATAGTTTAACGCAAATCTCTGCAGGTTGGAAGCCATGGGAAGTTTACTGATTCTGGCCCTAAATTTATTTTTCTTTTTTTCCCAACAGGAATCAATCCAACTACAGCTTTCAAGTTTTCCTAGCTTGCAAGAGGAGGATAAATCTAGTAAAGATGACCCCGAGAAAGAAAAAGAGAAGGACAAAAATAAAGAAAAAGATAAAAACAATGAAAAAAACAAGATCAGAACGTTATCAAAAGGTGAACTTGAAAATATTCAAATTGCTATAATTACTGTTATGAAAAGGATTGTTTTTATAAGCATTCATGTCTTTATTTGTGTATAAATACACAGTAGAAGCGTTCTCATACATTGAGAAAATTCAGAACCTGAAATGTGTGTGCATGACAGTGTTTTTCATAGAAACATCGGGCTTTGAAAGTGAAGAAACCTTCCAAACTGAGGTTTGGTATTAGAGGTTATTAATTTTCTTCAGTATAAAATCATTCTTCTGAGTTCTTAACATATATGTAAATATGTGTGCTTATATAAGAAGTGTAAGACTCTAATACACTTTTTCCCCTATTAATGCTAATATATTGGCATGTCACTTTTGCAGTGTAGGCAGTAGAGAGTAATCCTCTTCGCTTATTGCTCCTCTTCCATGGAGAATTTATCTTAAATGCTGTAAGGAAATCCATCCATGACCTTTAACCTGCATTGCAATCTACTATTATCAACTACTAAGACTCCTTCAGAAAAGATCTTGTATCTAAAGTTGGTATTTTTTTAAAAAAATCTTTTTATTAATCCACGGTATAAAGCTGTAGTGTAATCTCCCCAAAATAAGCATTGCCTACCTGGGTGTGGATCTGCAGCTGGTGTGAATTGTCAGTTGGCTTCAATGGACCTCTCACAGTTCACGCCAGCTTGAGGATCCGTGTGTACTTTTGAGTCAGGCGATACAGCAGTGCTGAAAAATCAGTTCTGACTCGTGTCACGCATCCCTGTTACCCGCCCACTCGCGGGCGTCACTGGATTGCAGTCTGTTCATGCAGATAGAATTCCACTGGCACGATGCCTCTGGCCGTGTGTACAGCATTTATTAAGCGATGCAAAGAGACACTGATGAACAAAACGTTTTTTTTCTATTTTTAAAAATTTTATTTAGTAGTTTAAAGGAAGAACTTAGCAGAGTCTTGAGTGGCATTGAAGGTTTCCTGTGATTTTTTTTCAAATGACCACCAGTTTCTGTCGGTGCCTAGTTTTGGTGCTGCTTTCTCCAGAGGAACCATGAACGTCCACCTGAAGCTTCCGAGTGTAGATCTTTCTTGGCTGAGCTCCAAATGAACATTTTCTTTCAGAGCATATGCTTTCAGATTGTTGCTGAAAAATGGATTTTGATTTATAGCATCGCTTAATTGTAACTGTTGAAATGAAATAAATGGGGGGGGGGTATGTGTGTTTGTTTTTATTTTTCAGATTGCAGTCAGGAGTATACTGACTCAACAGGCATAGATTTACATGAGTTTCTCATTAACACATTAAAGAATAACCCCAGGTAGGTATTTTCTGCATTAGAGCTGGCACTCCTGAAATTCTAGCGGGCAGTCTTCGAGTTCCAGTAACTGTACACTGAGTTTTATTAGTTCTGGAGGTGGTTATGAGGGAAAATGTAAAGGAAGTAGGCTGTTAACTGAGCAAAAAGCTATAAAAAGTCATCAACTTCTGCTCCCCCGTCCAGTCACCCATTGCTTAATTTCACTTTCAGCGACATCTGGTCTTTGTCCTTACCTTCTTGCATCTACATGATGTTAGCAGTAATATATTATAACCATTGCAGTTGGAGATTTGTGTATGAATATAAAGTAGCTTCCTTTTGGCAATGCTATACACAATTAAAATCCTGTGCACAGTGCCAAATTCTGCTCTCTGTATTCCTGTAGCTTTTATTTGAATCAACAAGCTCATCTCATTGTTAAATTTGCCTCTAAATGTCTAAGGAAGGATCTGTATGTTGTGATTGTTAATGTTCAATTGAATTTGATAAGTAGGTACCACGTAATTCCACAACTGGAGGAGAACTAGGAATGATTGGGTACCTAACAGCTTGCGTAACCTCTTGTATAGATGATGGAAGGTCCTTGAATTGTTTTATCTGCACAAAATGAGAAAGTTCAGAAGAACTAAGGAGTGATGGACTCTGTCAAGCTTAGGAAAAAATGTATGTGTGGAAATAGGCTGGGAGATTTTTCAATGCTCTTGGCAGGAGAGGTGGGGGAGTAAGGAACATCTGAGACCTTCCATTTGAAAACAGCATTTTGGCTGAGAAATGCTGTGGCATTGCCTCCTGGGAGCCGTAGGTCAAAGGCCTTGTTCTCCATTGTGCTCTCTGACTACATTAGATACGCCCAGACTTCTCGCCTGCAGATCAACGCCTTGTAAAAGATACGTCTCAGAGAAGCTGTTGAAAATTTCTGTGGGTAGCAGCTCTCCTCACGAAAGAGCTAGGTTTGCTGGAAATCTCCTTTTTCATCAAACCAGGGTGGAAAAGGACCAAAGCTATCCATAGGAGTCAGTCTTTCTATGCAACGCGTTGATCACAGCCTGCCGTGGCTGGAAGCACTCTCAGACCACAGCTGAGCTCAAGGAAGAGCTAAATCTGTCGTGTATGTCAGCGAAGCTGCAGCAGAGCAGGCTGTGCTCTTCTGCAGATGTGCAGGGCAGAGCATGTTTCATTTTTAATCAGGATGGCTGACAACGCTTGCAAAATCGCCTTACAAACTTTGATATATTCATCTTTTTCATCTAAAATGTCTGTTGGTTGATGTTACAAATCCTTGCGTTTCTTTTTGACAGGGACAGAATGATACTCTTGAAAATGGAACAGGAAATTATTGATTTTATTAGTGACAACAAGTAAGTCGAGTTCCACACTTGGTTATTAAGTCACGCGTGCGTGTAGCAACGCGAGTGCACGAGGGATACGCTCACGTGGACCGCAGCGCTCCTGAGCGCCGTTACTGGCACGCTGCAAGATCAGGCTTTTATCTCCTGACGCATAGCGATACTGCTTAAAATACAATAGATGTAAATGAAAACCTTTTTCTTTTCATGGTGTCATAATTGCACTGGCTCTTCTCGTTTAGGTTCAAAAAATATAATTAAAGCTTTCAGTGCAGAGGATGATCAAATATGCTGCCTCACAGGTTTATGTTATTCTAATGCGTTGGAAAATAAAGCTGAACTTGGGCGGAGGGATTCTTGCTACCACGTGCTCTTTATAATAAAATGTTTCAGCAGCTTTAAAATATAGTGTCAGAATAACAGCGGAGGAAGAAATTATGCTGATGGGAAATAAGCATTTTGTCAGTACGAGAGAAAAAAGGAGTATTTGCCAAACTAGATCTTTCCAGCATCGCCCTGCATCTGACCTCTGGGGGAAAGGCAGAAAGCTGTTGCCAGTGTCTCAGCAAATCTGCAGGGTTGTTTGTGCAGGGAGCGTGAGTGTGTGTGCAGGGTTGTGGGGTGACTTCTTCCCAATACACAGAATACTCAGTAGATATCATGAAGTGTGAGCTTTGTTTGTCCTAATGGAGCACACAGCAATGTGCTTATTAGAAACTCCAAAAAGAATTCATTTCTTCTTTCTGCCTTCTTGTAGCAAACATTTATATGTAAATACACAAGGGAGAAGCTTTCGGTTAGATTTCTGTCCGCTGATTTATCAAATGTATTGCTCTTTTCATTTAAATATAGCTCAGAGGGAAATGTAATTATCAATGCGACTTGTTTTCTTTTTTTCCAGTAATCACTATAAAAAGTTCCCTCAGATGTCTTCGTATCAGAGGATGTTAGTGCACAGAGTGGCAGCTTACTTTGGAATGGATCACAATGTGGATCAGACTGGAAAATCTGTAATTATCAACAAGACCAGCAATACAAGAATGTAAGTAGCAACACTGTTGTGTTTTTCCTTGTTCCCTTTCACAAGAGCTGGTTTGTACCACGACTGTGTGGTGGGTGTTTTTAAAAGGGTTTTTTTTGGGGGGTTGTTTTGGCTTTTTTTTTTTTAAAGTTTTTATAGCAAGAGTGAGTGCTGTTTATTGCTTTCTAGGGTGGGAGGGGAGGACAGGGCTCACATTGTGAGGTTATTTAAGGATATAAAGTTGAATAAGGAGAAATCAACCCAATTTGTCTCTTGCAAGAAACTTAACACAGTGGCTTGGAATGTTACTTTTCGTGACTCTGTAGTGCCACCACTTTGCTACAGACATGAGCTCGTTGCTTTACATCTCACCTGCTACCACGTGGCTATATTCCTAAATAACCCAGACATATTTGGAGGATTGCCTCTTCCCTTCTTCTGGCTTTCCCTGCTTCAAGGGTCACTTTCTGCCCAACCTGATTATTTAGGATTTGGTTCCCCTCCACCACCTGCCACCGTTCGTTCCCTTTTCCTCCTCTTCTCCCCGCCTTGATTGCACTTTATTTTCTTGTCAAACCTCATAGTCTGGCCACAGAGTTTTTGTGGGATATAAATTCCTTCCGGTGGTTCAAATGCATTGCCAAATTCCTGGCAGGTTCAACTTGTGCTGGCACGCTTTCTGCTCTCCTCCACGACCCTGTATCAAGCTAGCAAAAGCTCGGTACGAAGTTCCCTGGCTAATTGAGCAAACGTGCAGTCAGGTGTCCTGGCCTAAGCAGCATCACTCGCTCTGCTGCGTGCCAAGCACGTGTGTATTAACCATCATGATCTGTAGCCTTCCTCTCCTCCTTTACCTATAAACTACATAATGAAGAGGAAGTAATTACCACTGGGTAATGAAGTTTTGGTATCTGGTATTGGAACAGGAAAGCCTCAATTGAAAATTGTGTACTTCCTGTATTCAATTAGGAGGAGAAATAAAAACAATTATTTCATTTACATATCCAGTAGTTAAGTGATTTAGTTAGGCTCGGTTGCAGAGACTATTTTTTTGATTTTAATGTCATTCGCTTCTCCTGTGGAAGGCTAGAAGGACTACCTAATTTTGCAAGATCAAAACCTGAGGCAAACACGTTGGTATTTGTTGTTTCACTGAGCCCTAAAAATCTTCTGTGTGTGAAGTAAATTTAAGATCGTGGATAATTTATTGTAGATTCTTTTCATGAGCTATCCCTGAGATACTCAGGCATCTGTAAAACAACACTTAGACATCAATGTTTTTAAAGGTTTGAATAAAGCATGCACTAACAATCTGATTTTCAGAAGTCAAGAGAATTATAGTGGCTTGATAAAGCTAACACTCAGGCTCCCAAGTCTTAGCCTCAGTGTCTGCTAACACCTGCCTCTGTGCAAGGGCTATGTTTGGGTATGAATAAGAAAAAGCTGGGTATGCAGCAAACTGGTGTTCATTTTTGAGCTGTAAATGAGGAAAAAAAAATAAGTCTCCTCTTAAACAAAACACAATCAATCGTATTTGAACACTTTTTAGGCATTCTTCTCTACAGTTCTCCCTTTTCCCTTCACATCTGTGTCGCCTCTGTAGTGCACCAGCTGCTACAGATCTTTCCTCACAGCATTGCCTTCTCATGGTTGACTTGATAATGTGAGAATAGCGCACCAATATCTGATGATGCCTTGCTTGGTTGTGTGGCTGCTCATCACCGAGATGGGCGGCACTGGAAGCGCTGTTGGAAACGCTTGCACGGCGCTTCTGGAGAGGACACTGTAGTCGCCTTCAACAGTCAAAACTTTCTCCAAGCGCTCTGGTGAAGCTGTGGCTTCTTGCGTGGTGGGAATGAGCAAGCGAGGCTGTTTGCCAGGCGTGAACTGGCATCCTTGTGGGCAAGCTCAGCGGGGTGTAACGGATCGAATGACCGTTTCAGCTGTGGAGGTGGTCTTGCAAGCTGGAGGTGAGGCACGCAACCAGACAAATGGGTTCTGACACCATTCCTGTGTAAATCTTACAGAAGTAAACACAGGGCTTTGCCCCTCTGTGGACTGTGAATACAGCTGTTCTGTAAGCACCACGCGAACTGTGGATTTTTTCGCTTCTGCAGTGATTTGGTGGTAGGTAACTGGATTATGTGAAGCTCGTATTGCATCATGGTGCTGCCAGTGTGTTATTTACGTTATTTTGATACTGCTGTAAAATAAAGCTTTGTAGAAGTAGCTCTTTCTTTTCATAATTGGAGGAGATGGCATGTTTTTTTTTTTTTTCTAAAACGTCCCTGGCTCTGACAGAAAATAGCTTGAATAAGGGCTGATGAGATTTTATTATCCGCAGCAAATACTGTGTAAGTTCCACATCTGAAAGCGTCCGATGTGATTTCATGTGTTCTGCATTTCAGTACTCTCCGAGGAGACAATTTTCTGTGGTTCAGAATCGACACCAAATACTGGGAATGTGTTGACTCTATTAATTACTACTTGGACAGTATCCAGAATACCAGAGAATCTGGAGAGCAGCTGAAATGCTGTTCAATGTGGTTCTGCTGTGCTGGAAGCCTGAGCCTTGATAGTTTTATGCGAATTTATGGAGGGGCCCCATAGCCAGATGTTCTGAAGATTTGCATTTTGACAATAAATTATCTCTTTATGGCATATGGTTTCCAAAGTACTTTAGCTGCATACCGTCGAGAGGGAAGAACATGCTTGCATACTCAAGCATTTGTAAGTTCTGCACTGGCTGTGACTCCTCTGTGCATGTGCCTGTTTGGGAAGATCACATTGACTGTGGAGTCGCCGTGTGGGCTTGAATAAGCACCACGTGGCTTATTTCTCTGGCCGAGTGAGGGTTCATGTCTCATCTCTGCTCACGCTTGCAGGCGATGAGTTGTTCCCTGGCTCCGGGCAGTGAAGTGCATTTATTCTGTTTAGCAGAGACCTCCCGTGCTCGCTGCCCGCAGGTGCTTGGAGGCACAAGTGTCAGGAGAGTTAATGGCTTTGAGATGAATGGGCTGGTTGGGAAAATCTGATAACGCTGCCTTAGAGGTGCCGTGGTATGGAGTAGGTCTGTCAAAGAAGGGACTAGGGTATGAACGGAGTGGATGGGGACATTTAATTTCTTTTATCAGTTGGCCATCTTAGGGCAATGTATATCCACTTCTGCCTGTGAGAGTACCTGTGTTTTGGGGGCTTGGAATTTGAGAAAGTGCTTGTTGAAGAGGTTGCAGCTGGAAAGAGGACAGTGGCTTGTCTGGTCAACTGTGCTGCCTTATGGAGAGGTGAGCACATAGTGAAAATGCACTAGGACTTGAATCTCTCCAGGGTTGCAATCCTGGAGCTTAGTGAACTCTCAGTGAAGTCTCCCTTGAAAATACAGTCAGACCATAATGACAATTTTGTAGTCTGAAGACTATTTATGATGAGGAGCTTAATCTAAGGTGCCTTTTTTTGTTGTTGTTTATTGGAATATGAACAAGTCATACTGTTTGAAGCTTTCTTATGAAATGAAATTGTAAAACACAGAAAGATGACCTCAACTGCCCAAACGTTTGTTAACCTTCATAAAGTTAAGTCTCTGATCTAGCTCTCATTACAGAATAGTGGATTTTAAAAACAAATTACCTTTCCATATGATTTTTGAAATTAAGACTAGATTAAAAAAGGAGAACGATTTCACAAAAGAAATAGCATTTTTCATGGTCTCATATCTTACAAAACCCTGCCTAATTAAATTGTCCAACTTAAAAAAATCTTATTCTCAGCAGTATACATGAGAAAAGTTGATCAGAAAATGAGGGGGGGGTTTGCTGTTTTGTTTTTTAATCAAATTGCTCAAATACTACTCAAAAAGGGAAGTCTGCTTTGTTCAATATGAAACTGCTCTTGTGTCTCCATTGTAATGTATATTTGTCTGTCATCTGTGTCTGTCTGTCATGTATCTAAAGATATACTGAAACGTACAGGGAACTTAAGACAGTGAAATATGATATAAACAGAAGGTTGGAATTGAGGCAATATGTTAGACAGGGCATCCCAAATTGGAGCAAAAAAAACCTGCATGTGCCACTTTCTATTCCGTATATTCCTCATAATTCCCATCAAACAACTGGCAGCACTGCAGAGCTTTTTGCAGAAGTGTTCATATTATTACACATACCAGTTCAAACAGATTCATTAACTTGATTATCTGTAGATAGGTGGAGAAACGCAGGGGAAGAGTGTTTGGTGTGCTTAGTAAATGAAAAGGGTTTTCATTTGGTTGAGATCATCACCCGTGTGACAAGGATGTCTGTAGCACAGCCCACACATGCATTCACGTACATTTTTATATAAGCGTGAGTAGCAGGGCTCATCAGAACTGAGAAGGTGGAGTGCTTATCATAGATAATGGTTGTATTTAGACATTTTCATACATTCTGAGGGTGTAACATACCTATTACGAACTTTATACCAATACTCACATCTTCAGTTATGAATAAATTTTTTTTCAAGAGCATCGTGGCTTATGATCCTTGTAATATTTGGTTTTCTTCTTACTCTGTTAATATGTGAATGTTAATATAATATTGGCCCAGTCAGAAAGTTTTTTGGTGCCTTTGAGATGCATCAAAAACTTTGCCCAAGAGTAAGATATTAGGTGTGTTACAGGGGTTCCTTATAATCTAGGGTTGAACTGCATCAGCAGGAGACATCCTGTACAGTATGTACTTTGAGTAACCATAGAATCACAGAATGGTTTGGGTTGGAAGGGACCTTAAAGATCATCTAGTTCCAACCCCCCTGCCACAGGCAGGGACACCTTCCACTAGACCAGGTTGCTCCAAGCCCCATCCAACGTGGCCTTGAACACTGCCAGGGAGGGGGCAGCCACAGCTTCTCTGGGCAACCTGGGCCAGGGTCTCACCACCCTCACTGTAAAGAATTTCTTCCTAATATCTAATCTAAATCCCCCCTCTCTCAGTTTAAAACCATTCCCCCTCATCCCATCACTCCATGCCCTTGTAAAAAGCCCCTCTCCCACGTTCCTGTAGCCCCTTCAGGTACTGGAAGGTGCTAGAAGGTCTCCCTGGAGCCTTCTCTTCTCCAGGCTGAACAGCCCCAACTCTCTCAGCCTGTCTTCATAGGAGAGGTCACCTACAAGACCTTCGTAGTTGTGATGTACAATCTGTGTTATTCTGTCTCCTCTGTGGTGGTTTGAATCATAAACAGAGAAGAAAAGTTCTCGTTAGGTTTCTATTGTTTATACACCGAGTGATCTTGTAGATAACATCTGTGCTAGTAGAGGTGCACTGTGCCAATTTCACCATCTTAAGATAAGAATCTGGACTTTGGTATCCTACAGACATGTCAGTAAAATGGCATTCACTGAACATTGGCAATTTCAGTGAGGAATAGTTTCTAGAATTTTTTTTTACCCTAGGCTAAGGTTTATGGTCGTAGTTAGAACTGTGTACCTGGATGCGGATATCTTATTTTTTGTAAAATCTCAGTCAGAGCAATTCAATGTTTGCCAGAGAGTTTGAAGCACACTTTTGGGTTCCCCCCCATTGTAATATGGAATAGTTATCTGGCAAATGGTTTGCTGTATGGTCTTGCATCTGCAGTTAAACACCTTATGCTATCCTTGATTATCGTATACGTACACAGAGTAATGATCTCATGAGACAGAATCACTTTTATGAGCCGTATGATGCAGGAAAACATGTGAACACCATTATTTCTGGTTTTATTTTTTTTCCTTGGAGTCTTGCATTACTTTTCTTCAAGGGGCTATGGAGTCCGCTCCATTCCTGTTTCCTCTTGTAGTTACCTCTTTCCCATCTTCACTACAGAACAGTTGGTCCTTGAGTACTGAGAAATAAGCAGAAGCTGGGGATATCTATACTTTCCTTCTGTTTTACAATTGCTGTTGCCCAGTCAGTACACCAGTGTCATATGTTACAAATGTGTGGAGAAATATAAGGGTGCATGGTAGATGTGTGCAACTAAAATGGAAAAACTGAATAACTGAGAAATAACACTGTAACTGGCTGAGACATTTTGTTCCAGTTTAAGATGAACTAATACATTATGCAACTAAGAATTTAGTAAGAGCATATATAAAACAATAACGTATAATAATAATTATGAGCTTATGTAACTATGTAGTAACATATGTAGCATTTAAGTGACAAATTATGTTGGTTTTCATGGATTTTATTTCTTGACCTTTTCGTACAAAAATAATCTGTTTATTTCAATCTGGGATTAAACTAGGAAGATGATTAAGAAAAAACTTTTTTTCAGTGCAATAGTAATGGTGTTTAGGATGCAAGAGCTTGGGGTCTCAGCAGTCATTGCTGTGGTGCTTAGGTTTTAGCCTGTAGGTCCTTCCTGGCCTTTCCTGCTCCGGCTGGAGCTGCAGCCCAGAGCTGGGCAGTGCATCCCTGCATGCTGAGCAGGGCAAGGCTTTCACATCCAAGAAGGAGCGGGGAACTTCCCCCAAAATGCTTCAAAAAAGCATTAAGGGGAATTGGATGTTTCATGTTGAGGTTCAGGAAACGTCTGCCTCCAGCACTGGCCTGAGTCTCCTCGTGAGACCCACCTAACATGGAGGAATTGCTTTTCTTTTCTACAGGCACATGGCGATTGGAGAAGTAATTCAGGGTGTACATGTATTAATAATTTCTAGGGATTTTAGCAATATCTTAATATTATGCTGTGTACCAAATACTTGGTATGCTTGAGGATGAGCTGAGGATGACCCTTAAATACTGGCTTCATTCTTACTTCCATCAGTGTAAGGCATATAGTGGACCCATGGAAATGACTTACTTTGTAAATGAGATGTTAGGGTTAATGAACCAGTTCTAATAGCTCCAATATTAAATTTTCATCTAATGTAATTTATCAAAACTAAGTTGTTTATAATTAAGGTGGACATGTACTTTACAGCTGTTCTATACTGTAATGAAATACTAGTTAAGTATTAATCAGAGGACATCTATGGTATTTCTCTTTTTTTTTTTTTTTTTTTTTTTAATCCTTGCAATCACACCACTGAATAGTATAAGTTTGGATAAACCTGGAAGGTTATCGTCACCTGCTCTGTGTAGGGAGATGGGAGGTTACCCAGGGAGAGAGGGCTATGGAATAGCAAGTAGGTAATTCGGTTGAGGGAAGCTCTTCCTTGCACGGGTAATTAACCAGTGTCTTTATGTGTTCATCCAAGCTGTAGCAGGGAAGTGCCCGTTAATCAAGCTGCTGTTTGGTCATTTATATTTTTAAATCACTGGAGGCAGATCTGGAGATCTGAAATGGCCCCTGTCCTTTCCTCAGAGGTAGCTGTACGTCAGCAGTAGGTGAAAGAATGTCTTTAAATCTGGTCATTTCAGAAATAAGGTGTTGATATATGAGCAAGTGAATTTTAGAGGTGGTCCAAATTGGTTTTAGTAATTGCCTTTTACACTTCTGTTGCCTGCCTCATGTTTAATGTAGGAAATATGAAATGATCACTAGAAATGAAAAAAGTATTGTGAATTTTGAGAAGTTTGTGTGTTTATAAGCTAAGGCAGTTGCTTCTGTTTGCCCTTTCCAAGGTAGCCTTGCGAGGCTGTCTGTGATGGGTTATTAAAAACAGGTGGTCTTCTTCAGGGCAGTGATTGTTCATGGGATGACCTCTGATCCATGAGTCTTCCTCCTGGAGATGGGAAAAATGTTCATGGCCTGAAGTAGAAGTAAGCGCAAGAATTTATTATGGTATTAATTTGTATGCGTGGGGCATTTCAAGAGGCCTAATGGTTTCTTCATTAGATGGTCGGTTTTTGGGGAACCATCTTGCCTTCATTGGTAGTCTTTGAATCTTGAATTCGCTTCCTTTTATCTTTCTCTCTTCCTTGTTAATTTTTGAACTTCTAGGATAGAAAAATGTAATTTTAAATAGATCACAGCAGTTATGCAACACTGTAATTTTCAGCCGCTTACAGAGTATGCCACATCCTTAAAATCAAATATTAATGAATTCTGTAATAAACTATGCTATCACTTACAGGCCTCTACTAGCTGGAAATAAATTGGTGTTGTGCAAAATGTTCAGTCTCGATAGACATCCTGAATATCAAGAATTAAATCAAATCCAGGGGAGTGGGCGCAGGAGAAGCAGGTCCCTCAGGTACAGAAATAATCTTAGTTTGATCACGGGAGGACAGCAGAGCATTCTGAAGCTCCTAAAATGAGCCCTGTCTGATAGAGGCCTTTGTGCTTCAGCCCCGTCTAGCAGAAGAGCTGGTATTTCAGCGTGGCCTTGGCCTGCCAGTTTCTCCCCTGAGTTCAGAGCTAGATTCCTGTGTTCTGGGCCCAAAATACTGTGCCAAATATTGAAGCCTGTACTCAAGCAGACTCTCGGGGAGTCAAGATGTACTGTGTTTTTGCATCCATATATTAAAACAGGATGACTTTCTGGAATTAAGCTTCAGGAAAGCTTGTGAGGGTCATGAGTTGTGCTATGATACCTCAATATCAAATCAGGTTCTTTAAATACCGTATACTCTGAAAGCCTTCAGGATCTGGCCCTTTGCTTCGTCCTCACACAGAATAACTTGGCGTGGAAGATATTCGGTGTTCTCTATCCACCCTGCGGCCTTCAGCTTCACCATGGTTTTTGTAATGGGAAAACAGTACTGGTGCCAGCCCCTCTGAAATCGTGCTGCTGAGGTACTGGGACTGATCATCTTGAAGGGGTGGGTGAGAATGACAGAATGAACCTCACTCTCAACAAAAAACCCAAGGGGATGTGGCTTCCATGTAGCATTACCTGCTACGTGGAAGCAGGTAGTTCCTTTCAGTCCTGCCAGACGTGGTGCAGCCGCAATTAGAGGGGGAGAATGCCTCTCAGAATGACTTGTGACTCTTCACATCCTTGTTGTTTAGTAATAAATACAGAACATGTTTAGAGTCCAGATGCTGTTCTGAAAAAAAAAAAAGTTAAAGAATATACAGTCTTTAACCAGGAAAAATGTAGCATTTGGTGTGTGAGTGTTTTTTCCCCTGTGCTACAGAGAAGGCAGCACCTTGAAGGGATTGTCTTGTACAGGGTTGATTTTTTTTTTGAATGGCTTTCAATGTGCTGTTATTATCATAACAGAAGTTCTTCGTGACTCATACCATAAAAGCAGCAATCTGTTAATGAGGCATTTACCTTCAAATGCTTGAAATGCCATCTTGAGTGGCTTTCAGTATTAAGCTGTGATAATATAACTGCACTGTACTTTAACAATTATCTGTATTTAAATTCCAACTCTGACTTTTTTAAACTGTGTTTTAGCATCCATCAGCCCCTAAATACACGAAACCTATTTGAAGGCTGTAATTCTGGGCCCTCATTCTTGAAAAACGTTGTTCTAAGATAATTTAATCAAATAATTTAACATGTAGGGCTGAAATGCTGCCTTTTATCAGTCATTTGTACTGCAGATAATAGAGTTTTGGCCCACAAGGTAAAGCAAAGAAACAGTAATGCTTACGTAGGTTTACTGTGGCAGCAATGCAGAGCCCTAGGAGAGCTTCCAGCATAAAACCAAACAAAAAAGCCCAGTGGGCAGATGTAGTAGACATTCACAACCTAGCAAACCAAGAAAAGCCACCATACTGTGTCCCAGCGTGCCCTCGAGATGGAGGCCAACATGATGTTGGACTGAGCAGTCCGTTTAATTAAAGACAAGTACAAATAACAAGAAAACGTTGTTAGACCATCAGAATGCCTCCATAAGAGTGCCCTAAATCTTCACAACTTCTCTGAATCCTGCCGGCAGCAGTGCTTCTTCCCCGCTCTCACCATCCCTGACGGCATGCTTGTGTAAGAACATTTTGTCGGATATTCATTTTGTTTGCCAGACGATGATCCTGCAGGTACCCAGGGGTGATGTTTTGCCCGTTCCTAGCCCCATTACCCTACTTATCTTTCACTCTGTGTTGCCATTCATTCAGGAGGGGAATATTAACACGCTCTCCCCCATTATGTGTGTTAAATGACTGTGGCTTTGCAAATACAAAGTTCTTTTTTTTTTTTAGACTCATGCACACTGCAGCAATCTCCACTTTTGAACTTGCTTTTCTGTGCTGCCTTCCTACAAACAGCTGCTTCACTATTACCTGTGAGGCTTTTGCAGATGACATGCACTACAGCACTTGCTAGATTTTTAACCACGTCAGGCGCTGTACCGGCAAAACCATCTTTTCCACACATGGTGAGGTTGTTGCTTCTTTTGAAAGGCATCTTGCAACAGCCTGTGTGCTGTGGTGCTGTCGGAAACATATGCCTCATAATAAAGATTTACGTGCTGTATACGTGTCAGCCCTGCCAATCCCAGACTGTTTGTGTGCTTTGCTAATAACAGCGACTAAGTCCTCAAAACCGTAACATTCAAAGCTCCTACTTGTATCTCTCCATTTGTCCTTTTGGTGTGGTATCCGTGTTTCCTGTTTCTTAGCCAGTTGTTTCAGAGGTAATTAACTTATTTTAAATGAGTGCAGATTTTCCCCTGCCCCCGGTATTTCCTTTTTTATCTCCCATGCAAATACAATGTATGAAACTGCATTAGTTTGCTTCTAAACGTGGCAGATGCAAGGAAATGCCCTGTGACTTTCTTTGTGTATACTGATAGCTACTACCACTCTGCAATATGTTTGTAAAATCTGTCATTTGATTAAATAGCAAATACCTGGTTAAGGTACTTTGGGTTTTGGGTTTTTTTTCAGTACTATTTACAATGATTGACTTGGAATCAAAAGCATGAAATGAGCATGCAATGAGGAATTCTCCTTAAAGAGTCCATGTAAAAAATATGCCTGAGGGACAAACTCTGTTTTCTGTCATACTGAGATGAATTGAGAGGAACTCTGTTGCAGTGAATAGAAGTAGCTCACATTAAAATCACCATAATGATACTAGAAAAAAAATCTCATAGTGGCTGTTGCTATCAAAATCTTAACTTTTTTTTTTTTCCTTTCTGACACGCAGAAATGTTTTCCTGCTTATTCCAGCTTTACCATTTCCAAAATATAGGCTTCATTGTAAGGAATGAGTCCAGAAAAGTGTCTTTTGTTAGGGACTTGCTTAAGGTGTAACTATAAAATGAGAATAGTAAATGATAACGGCCAACTTGCAAAACAGAAAGCAGACACAAAAAAAACATCTAAAACAGGTAATGATGGAGCTTTGTTCTGCTATAGATTAGTTACTATATATCTGACTTAATGTTTCACCAAATGACAGCATGGTTGAGGTTGGAGGAGGCTTCTGGAGGTCATCTTGTCCGACCCCCTGCTCAAGCAGGGCCATCTAGAGCCAATGGCCCAGGACCACATCCAGATGGGTTTTGAATATCTCCTCTTAGTAGTGGGCTTTGAGGTTCTCATGGGATCTACTGATTCCAGCTATGGGGGCTAAATGAAATAGTGAATATCGTACATGTGGGCAGCACTCTTGGTAAGCCTACATTTGCAAGTCTTTTCTTGCAACCTGTTGTTAGGATGTAGATGGGTATACTGTGTGGCCACCAATATAGGATAGGTATTGTATGTTGGTTTGTTTGGGTTTGTTTTTTGCAGAAGATCCCTAAAGAGAGTACTCGAGCTAATGATACGGTCTTTAGAAGTACTCAGTGTCTCTTTAAAAAGGCTACACAAATCCCATTTTTACCACTTAAAATTAAACTGAGGTGTGGTTAGCATTTGAAGGTGTAAATTAGGTAGCTAGTGTGATCAGGGCTAAAAAAGCTTAGAAGTAAATGTGCTTCTTATTCATTTAGGACTCACATGTGATGAATTCACTGTATCTGCTGTGTTACTGTAGTTATATATTGACGGTATACTGCATCTTACTCAAAATTACATTTTTTTTTCCCATTTTCAAGCAGTTGATTCACCTGCAAATTCATGAATTAATGCAACAGATTTCCACAGAGTAACCACAATGGTTCTGCTTCATTTTAGCAAATACATTACACAGTTATAGGGGACTTTAAAGCTATGAATGTGGAACTTGCACTGACTTCCATCGGAGGACCAGACTCAAATCTTAGCAGATTCAACCTCTTCTCTACCCAAATGATTAGAGCATTTGGTTCTACTTATTGGGTTTAAGCTTTTTTTGCCATCTGTATCCTACCAATAATATATTTTTGCAATAGATGCAAATATTTGTGGATTCTGGTATCTTCTTTAAAATAGTCCTTAGGTTCCGTTCCTCTCAACTGGATGTCGTGCCCTGATTTTGAACATCTGAGCACTTACTGAGGGAGGCCTGCAGGTCGGCGTGCCTGAAGAGGTTTGTTGCTGTGGCACCCTGTTTCTCACTTGACATTCTTCCCTCAGTCTTTGCATCCTTATTAACAGAGCTGGTCGTGCATTTTGCAGCCTCACTGGTGACAGTGACCTGGAGTTGCAGCGACAACTGGGAAGGAAGGATTTTCTCATGGTGCTCGTAGTAGTGCAGCACTCCATAATGCTCTGCACATTTGCAGAGTCTCTCTCTGCCCAGGCAAACTTCTTTTCACAACTGGAGATTAATCACCTGCTGGGCTTGTAGATTAATTTTATTAACAGGCACATACCGGATCATTAGTTCAGGCTCATGGCTTGATCTCATGCTTCTCCTATTCTCTCTGACAAGCGGAAACATTTTATAAATAGTAAATGAAGTGAAAATGGGATTAAAAGTGAAAATAATGCTATCAAGTATGCAAATCATGTTGTTGTTTAAACAAGTTAGTAGTTAGAGGAGACATTTTACCGAATTGCTTTTTCAAGCTTGTTTTCTATCTAATTGTTGATTACATTTCTTTTTCCTCTGCATTTTAAAATCCCAGTTATTTATTATGCTCGGTATATAGTTTCTTAGATGTTCAGCAGATAGTTTACAACTACAAATTTTACACTGATAGTACAATTGCAGAAGCTTTGTTTGTGTGTTAGGATGTAAAACCAGAAAAATAACATTCCTCAGCTGGTCCTGTCGAAGCAGAATATTTGAGAGAATGAATCTTCATTTCTGGCTGTGCAGGCACAGTTCTTGTTAATGGGAACAAAGGCAGAACAACTCACCTAGCAATCTACTAACAGGGCTTTGTAGCCATCCTGTTTAAGAGCAAACATCACTAATGACCCATTAGGCTAGAAAACGATGCAGAGACATTGCCGACAAGAGGGCTAGTAAGGTGTTGGTAGAGTCTGCTGGCTTTCATCTGATGGGCCCTGTATCTGTTAGTGCTAGCACCTATGGGTGATGGACAAAGGTTTCCCGGATTCTAAAAATCTTTGGAAATCAGGCTGGTATGTGTGTCACTTTGTCAGAAAAACGCAAATTGTGAGCAGAAGTGGGAGTCCTTCAAACTCGTACAGAAAGCGAGGCAGGAGGGCTGCTGTCTCGTAATATTGTATTTCTAACAGTTCATCACAAATGTTTCCTGCACATCTGACAATGGTTTGTAATGGACTGTAACTATGGCATGAATATGTGCTGTATTTTGATTTGAAATCCATTGCTAATTAGTTAAGTGGAAATCTGAACACCGTAACAACAAAACGGTGGCTGATTTATGCATCTGGTTTAATTTTCTGTTCTGAGATAAGATGAAGCTGAGATTTTTATTTTGAAGTTTACAGTGGACTTTTAAAAATTATTTATGAAGTCACTGACTTGGGTAAATTCTACCTTTTGACTTCTTCACAACTGGCCCGTTACTGTCAGTGGAAGCTTCGTGTCTCGTTTGTGTAGGTCTCCACGTAGGTACGAGCAGCTCCTACTGCGAGGAGCTCAGTGCAGAGCACAAGGTTTGCGTTCCCTGATAGAAACCTCACGGCGTGACACGGTGTGTTAGTGCTTTTATAAACCAGCTTGTGCGTTAGCAGTGCCTCAGCTGGGTGATAGCAGCATGTGAATCCCAGCTCACTTCTCCAGGTCACTGCTTGCCCTGTTGACATCAGTGGGGCTTAAAACATTACCAGGAGTGGGGCAGGCTGGAGTGTTATTTATGACAGCTACAAGACCTTGGTAGTGACCAGCTCGGTGACATGAGATGATGCTTAAAATTTGCTTTTTGTGCAAGGTGTGAACGTGGAACAGCATCCTGCCAGCTTATGAAAATGTTGAGCTTTTAATCAGTGGGTTTTGGCTTTTAAAAATAAATAAATAAATGTCTGGATGGGTTTAAATTGGTGAAGTAATTGATACTCTGTGATTGTTCCTGAGTGTTTTCCCCCACTTCATACTATTATGTTAAAGCAAAACACCATCAGTCCCTCGAATTATCAGGTTTGTTTATTAGGAGTGAGGAAACTCTTGGTTTTGGTTTTTAAGATTTCTTTCAGTTCTTCCTTACTTTTAAAGGTCGATAGGCTTCACTAAGCGGCACAGCTACTGAAGGAAGCAAATTAACATGCAGTATGCTAATTTGTTTTCCCTGTCCTTCCGTCACAGTGAGGAGAGTCTAAATATTTCAGTGACTGAGACTGTGGATTCCTGCTCCTTGCTCCACAACAACAACAAAAGCTATTTATAGCAATAACAGTTTGCAGCGATACAGCAGCCTCAGACAGCTATAGGCAGCGTCCCGCCACGACCACAAATGTTAACTGCTTTTGCACTGAAATGCCTCTGTGAAAACAAAGAGCACTAGAAATAAAGATCAAAGCGAAACCAAAAGAAAGATTTTTTTATTGCTATGTTTTACTTTGCTGGCAGACCAGAGCAAAGGTTTTCTGAACATTTAAAAGATGAAAAAGGTGAAGAATCCCAGAAGCGATTTATCTTGAAGCGAGATAACTCTAGTATTGATAAAGAAGACAATCAGGTTGGTTCTCGGTTCGAGAGTTGCTGAAATTTGTTCTGTTTTTGAAGGTGGGCTGACTGATGTTATTGTTGTTCTTTTGTTGTTGCTCTCCTCCTCCCCTGCCCTCCCGCCCCCTCCCCGCCTCCGCTGGCGTACGTACCACCGTGGGTAGCATCGAGCCCCGGCGTGGCCGCTTCAGCCGTGGCAGTGTGGGGGTTTGCATGGGTGGTTTGCTTGGCGCAGGACTTGCTGCATGCCCAGGGAGGGGGAATGCCGGCGGCTCCGGGCTGCGTGGAAGGCTGTGTCAGTCGCATTTCTCAATGTCTCGCCTAACTATGGCAGTTGTTCCGCTCCCTACAGCTTGCTCCCTCCGTTGTACCCATCCGGAGTTGGATTTCAGTATGGACCGATGATAAACTGATGTAGCCCAAAAAGGAGAGGGGGGAAAAAAGAATTAAAAAAAAAAAAAAGCCCCAAAAAACAGGTGATGGAGAGGCCAGGTTGATTTTATTTTTTTTTTTAAACCATCCTAAATCAAGTTTTGACCAAAAATAAATCAGTTTCATCTTCTAGTTCCCTCCCTCCTCTTGTGCCCTCACCACCTTTTACTGTCTGTGTAACTTACTTGCTTGTCGTGCATGTACTGTGGCAGACGTGCCCCCCTCTGTGTTGCCTGTGCTGTAACACCTTAGGTAAGCCCGAGGAGTAGGGGAGCGCCAGGGAAATACGTGTGTTTGTGCTGCCTTTAAAAGCGGGTGTTGTGCTGTTTAAATCCGGTGCAAGCCGTGCATATGGAATATATTAACCAAAAAAAAAATCAAAAAGGGTTCTAATGTGAACTGCTTGTATGAGAAAATTCTTACAGGTAAGAAGACAGCGTATGCTTTCTTTGCTTAGGTTATATTTGTGGATGGACCTGCCAGTGGGTCTCTCATTGCCACTCTCCTTCATGTTCTCAGTAAAAGACTGATTTTTCCTTCCTTTTTTTTCCTTTTTTTCCCTTTTTTCTTTGACTTGGCTTCAAAAACAAAACCCACACGTTTTCAGGGTGTGATGAACATGGGGATCAGCCAAAGGAAAGCAGCATGACCTATCTCACCAGGTGCTGGGATGCAGGGGGAGAAGGAGCAGTGCTTGAAACCCAACTGCCAATGAAGCATTTCTTGCTGGGGGTCCTCTTCTCCTCTCCTCCCTCCCATGGCACAGCCATTTCCAGCACTGTGGTTTACAGAGAGGCACAAATGGCCGTTCTTTTCCCAGCAAAACTCAAGAAGTGGGTTCCTTTGTAGTGTGGAAATGGTTAAAACTGTCGTGCTGAATATTTGGGACTTCTCTTCCTCATGCACGTAGACTTTGGTGGGTTTCTTCTAGGGTTTGCAGCTTAGCTCTTACCGCCTAGTCTCCCTCTTTTCTTCCTGGATTGCGTAGGTAACACAGCGCTGCCTGCCCTCCCGCTCCTCGCAGCCGGTAGGAGAGTCGAGGAATCCCGGCAGTGGAGAGCAGTGGCACTTAGGCTTGGGGTGAGAACGCCCAGTTTTAGGACGGCGGGTCCACAAAAGCCGTGCAGAAAGCCTAGTGTCAGCCACTCCCTCTGCAAACCCCCGAGCAGTGTCTCACTGGAAGCCCTCGGGTGCCCAGCCTCGCGGGGCGCTTCGTGCAGGAACGACAGCTATCGTTTTCATGCTTGGTTTGTTTAAGTGAACATTTATTATTCTCAGCTGACAGTTACTTAATGGCAGTTTTTAACAGCTCAACTTATATAACCCTCCTGGTTTTCTTTCTGCTCAGCAAAACAGAATTCTTCCATTTAGAGATGACAGACGAAGTAAATCAATTGAAGAGAGAGAAGAGGAGTATCAGAGAGTGAGGGAGAGAATATTTGCACAAGATGTGAGTAGTTGTTTTAATTGCCTCTTTAGTGCCATACCTTCGCCGGTAGTCAGACAGTCTTGCCCCCCTCCGACACGAACGCCGCAGCTGGACTTGCCCTGTGGAGCTGGAGGCGACAGGGAAGGGCGATTGGTGCAGAGGGTCCGAGAGGAGCTCCAGAGGTGTGGAGGTTGGTGTCTGGAGAAGGAGGTGATGAGAGTTGCAGGGAGAAGGGTAGAGGAGAGATCAGGCCCAGCATGTTGTCTGGGGAGTGCTTATCCTGTTCCTTTGAATGTTCGTGTCCATGTGGTCTAGGGTTCGTTCTTTTCTCCTTCTCTTTTGCCACCCAAAGAGCAGTGGTTTAAATGGACACTCTCAATAATTTCAGATAGCTGTGTTCTTTCGTATTTGTTTTGAAGTGGATCAGATTTTGTAAGTGTCCTTCTGCAGAGCCTCCTCATGGTTTTGTTTCTTTGGACACTAAGAACAAAGAAAAGCCCGAGGTTAAACATGGAATTGGATGAGTTTTTTGAAATGACCGATTAAGGAACTGTGTTTCTGCCATCAGAAAGAGTTGGTCACATTGCTGATGATTTTATTTTGAAAGGAATAAAATGAAATAGGCATTATAATTCCTACCTTTACCAAAAAAAATTAGAAATTGCACAACAAGCTGTGTGGCTAGAGGAAAACATTTAAATATGAAACATCTGTGAGCAATATCTCATGTTCCTGAAAAAGGTACAAAATCATAATTTGCTATAATACTGTAATGATGGGGTCCTAAAAGGAAAAAAAGGAAAAGTCAATTTTTTATTGTTTTATCTCACATCTCAGTGGGAGCTCTGCCACTTAGAGGAATATGGGAATAAACCCAATTAAAACTATTACTGAAAATCACACTTGGCAGTGTCCTTTTAAATCAGAACTGTTCATATGTTGCAGGGCAAGCAGTGTGATTTTAGATATCCTTTTATTTTGCTCTGGTTGGAGTTGCATCCATCCAAGTTATTTTTCTTTAGCAGAATATATTGTATAGTTTTAAGGTGTGCGTTGTCTCATTTTTGATAAGTAATTTTGCTTGTTGATTAGTAGCTTGCCACATCTAAATGCTTTTAGCCTGGTGTTTTCTTTGTTGACTAAAAGCAGAGGCCCTGTGGTTTACGTTTTGTTTTCAGCATGTAGGTCTGATGTCACGGTGTATATAGGAGAGTTATCAAGTAGTTCAAGGGCTGCAGAAGCCTCTTGGAACCTGTCTTCTCTACGAAAGGTGCTGTTTCTGGCTTATTGACTTTAAAAATAAGGCAAAATGTTGTTTAAAAAATACCAGATGGAAAGTTGTTGCCAAAATAATGCAGTTTCTATCACAGGCAGCAGCTAGAAATGCCAGGCTGGGAAAGGGAGGTGGCTGGAGAAGTGTGCTGAAACTCGCTCCGCAATGGGATGCTGTTTTTATCTTTGGGTACTTGAGTTTTAAAGTGGTGAGCATTTTAATTGCTCGCAGCAGGAGGTGGTTGTGGTCCATTGGGTTAGCATCTCTGAGCAGGGAGGCCTGAGTAACGGTGTGGTTTATGGCAGGCATTTTAAATGGATTGGGAGTGAGCGTTTTTAAAGATCAGCGATGTTAGATATCTCTCCCTCTCTCTCTCATAGCCACTCATTTGCTCTCTCTCCCTGCTATTGCAGGTGTTAGTGAGCATCATGGTGCAGTGAATTTCAGCAAGCTGTACTACCATTATTAACAGGAATATATGTCTTAGCTGAGCTTTTTTGAGTGGAGCACTGCTCACGGATATGAGGTGGTTTGGGGATGATGTCAGTGGTTCTGGTGGTGGACAATGTCATTTTTTTTTCAATTTTAGGAAAGAGAGCAATGGCTTCCTATTATAGGTAGCCACTTAGAGCATGTAAGTGTAGTTTTAAAGCCCTCTGCAATCATCAATAAATCCAATTCTCCCCAGGTTTCTCTGAAGGAGGTACCTAAGTCTTGTTATCCTGCAAATTATAGATGAAGAAAGAGAGGCAGGCAGGGATTAATCATGTAGTATTTTTATTATTTCTATGCTTTTTACACTGCTGTAGTCAAGCCTTTATCGGTGCCGTGCTTATGAACCTTAGAAAATGGATTATAGATACTTCACTTCTAATTAGAATATGCATGAAGAGAGCTTGCATGAGAGGTCTCCAAAGGACAGCCAGCAAGGTCAAGAGTACTGCCATAACTTTTTGCACCTAGCACCCCCTCTCTAAACATGTTTGAGGTACCCATAACTCTTTGGATAACGTATCAGCCCAAGAGTCAGTACTTTGGACAAAATTTAGGAGGAAAAAAAATTCTGTGCATGTTTCAAGTGCTGTGAAAGATGTCTTAACCTGGACCCCACATACCAGCCAACAGAAAGGTCGCTTGCCCTTCCTTTGGTTTTGCAGCACTCTAGTGCACCAGATATCTTCCTTTCCAAGTGGGAAGGTTTTAATGAAATAAATATGTTTGTGAATAATGCCATCATTATGATAGTCCTTATGATGATTAGTCTGATATTAGTCAGTTTAAATTATCCTTTCTGGCAAGTTTTCCATCCGCTGTGTTGGCTATCATAAATTTTCACAAGGGGAGCTGGAGGTTTTAATGACTCCTGTCATGTGTAGAGTCATAGCAAGTGGCAGGGATTGAGAAGCACATTAATGTGGTATCTTAATAAAAGGATTGGTGAAGAAATAAATAGTTATTAAATGTGATTGTTCCAGCTCACTGAAATAAGAACTACAAAGTGCACCTCAAACTTGTCAGGCTGCTAACCATAAAACAGTGCTGCGTGAGCTCTGTTATGCTTAAAGCTATTTTCAAGGTTATTCTTTAATTGCAGGGTCTACAACATTCCTTTTTAAAATATGTTTTTTATTGGAAACTTAGTTTTGCAACAATTTGTGAATTTTACAACTAAGTGCACTGGATCAGAGGACCTGGAGTATCTGGGTCTTGCAAAGAATTTGTTTCTTGTCTGAACTGCTTTAGTTGCTCTGAGCAGGTTGAAAAGTAAATGTCCAAGAAAGACAAAGAACAGTCTAAAAGAATAAAAAGAAATATGTCGTTCTTTCCCTGCGTGTTAATTCAAACTGTAGATTTAACTGAGAATCCTCAGTTATGCAGAAAATTGATTCTAAAGACTAACAAGCAAATTACGTAGGGGAAATTTCATTCTTTGAGGTTAATGCAATGTATAACCTCATGAGCCAGAATCACGTAAGGACCATCCATTGTTCATAAATGTATTTTCTAGTAATCATTGTGTATTCACTGAAAAATGTAGATGTTTTATTACTTACACAAATGCTAGAACTGCCCATGGTACACATGGAACTTATTAAAGGAAATGCACCATGCTTTTTATTTTTTGGTTGTTAATTGTAATTGCTATTTTTGACTAAGGAGTGTATTCTGAAGAGCCAGATCCTTTAGATAAAATAAATCATGATTCCTCTACTTAAGAAAACACTGAAGATCTTTATCACACTCTGATTGCCAAGAAAGAAATATTTGAAAAGGTGGCTTCAGCCTGTCCTAGCCTTCCAGTAGGAAAAGATTAGGAAGAAGAGGGTTTAAAATTAATAAAAACAAAATGGACATGCCTCGTATTGGCTACCATAAACCTGCAGATACTAAAACACCCGTAACTGCTGTGCAGAGCCTTTGTTTGTGGCTGCAGATCAAGCACTGAGCATTAGTTGGAACCCTGAGATCTATCCCATCTTATTAACTGAGGTGAAAATGCTTACCTGATGGTATCCACTGCAGGATATTGCTGCATGTTAATAGTTGTCTGTGTTGGCTAACGTAATTAAAAACAAGAGCAACAACCCTAGCAGTATAGCTAGTGCAGACAGAGCTGATGCACGCTTTCCAGTTGAGACTTTAAAAGGTTCTGGGAAGTTGGAAGAGTGAAATACTCGTTTCATAAATGGCAGTTAGTCACACAGGGCACCCTAATGGAAGTCTTGCATGCGAAGGTCTCCGAGGAGGTGAATTTGTAGGTAATCTTGCATAACTTTTTTCCTTTTGTAGATTTGTTGTCAGTGTCCTCAACGAGTATGCAAGAGCCAAATGTTTTAAGAATGTTTTTGAGAACAGCTCTGCTGTGTACTTAAACTTTCCTGGTGCTTTAACTTGAGCATTATTGATGCTAGAGATCAGGAAAGTGAGTTCTGACCTTGTAGTAGCTAAATTGCTATCCAAGAGCTGCTTAGCCATCTGATTTTTAACAGTAAGAATAATATAATAGAAAAGTGCCTGTCTTCTCTGCCTCTCAGCCTCACACCTGCACTGAAAAATAGTTTCCAGGGATTGTGTGGCCCTGTGCCAGTATCGTCAGCCAGGAAGACAAATGGAGTTATTACAAACTCTGTCTTTAAGTCTATAATGCTGTTGATATTGGTTCCCACCAAGACACTGAAAAGGGACCAGACCTCTCCACTTGCTTGATAAAATATAAATTCCAGGCACTTATTCTGCTTTACGCCTCAATCCTCTTAAAAACTTGAAAAAACAAAAGAATTATTATTTTTTTTTAAATTCCAGACAGGTACATGCCCTTTTGCTTTTGTAACTTTGTGGGGACACAGACCAATACTCTGGTTTTGGCAAAGGTTTTTACTTGCTTGTTCTGGAAGAGTAGCTATAATGCTGCTTTGGAAATGTGACTGCAGTGAAGTCAATGCACAAATGCCTATCATGAACTTCACAGTGGAGACAGCCCCACAGTTGAGGTTGTACAAGCCCACGGGGTGGTTTCACTACGCTCGTAGGTAGGTAGAGTACGCTGGAGTCTGCACAGCCTCGTGTGTTAATGAAACCTTGTGAGTAAGGTACATAAAGTGAGAAAAGAGGCAGTGTCGTAGTTGTACAAAGGATCCCAGTGGTTTTAGGTGGAACAGTTTGTGTCTCCTCTTGGCCTGAGGTGAAACCCTAAGTCTGCTGTGGCTGGTGGGAATTTGGTGAGAACTTGTTCCTGATGCCCCGAGGCTTTGCGCTAAGAAGAGATGCACTTGCCACCGGTGCAGCCCAGAGCTTTGGGTGTTTAGTTGGAGCGCAGGGTGGGAGTTCGCCTGGGAAGCCCACAGAGCTGTCAGATGTTCCCTGATGTGGATGCTGGGTGGGCGAATTACAGCTTTAACAAGAAGCCGCGTGCCTTCTCAGGGCTGAATTCCTTCCTTGTCTAAACTGATGGGGTGGTACTGGCGGCGGTGTCAAGGGAAAACTTGGCCCACGCATCTGCTGGAGCACTGGGAATGAGCAGGGTGTTGCTTCTGGTGTTGGCCAACGCTCTTTGAGTTGATCATTAGCTCACCCTTTTCAAACAGAAACGTCCCAAATCTGTGCATATCCCATACCATCAAAATCTGACGCAGCTGATGATGGCATCGCGTTATTCTTTGAGGTGAGCCTCGTTGTTACAGAAGTGATGGGCATGATCTCTGGTGCCTGCCTTTTGTTTAAATTCAGTGCAAGTACTGGCTGTCCTTTCTTCTGTACCTCATGGACTTATAACCCAGTGACAGCTATGAGGCACTTTGTGTAGTGAACATGAAATAGGAGGGAAATGAAAAAATCAAAGCGGGAGAATTATTCATGGGAAATTGAGCACAGCTTCATTTCTCTGCATAAAAAATTAAGTAACACTAAAAGAGTTATACACTTGCCGACAGGATTTATTTCTTCCGAGCCCTTCACCTTTCTCGGGATCTAAGTCCTCCAGCAGAGAACCTTTTTGCAATAGGCTGTTATTGTTGTTAGTATTATTATTAAGATGATTATCATCATTTAATATTTCAGTGTAGGTATGACTGCTTCCAACCATAAAATGTGAAATCATGTAGTATTTCCAAGTACTGCAGTATCTTCTCTCCCTTTGAAGAGCTTTGTCAGTTCTGCATGCTTTCCTCCTGTTTGTCCTTCCTACCTGCAGCTCTGTGCTATTCTGCAATCTTATTTTGAGGTGGTAGGGCAGACCAGTGGAACCTTATATGATGTAGGAAAAACGTTTTTCCCCCTCGAATTGCCAGTATTTCGCACATACCGCCTTCTTCTGATCTCAGGACTGAGAAGTTTCAGTTTGTTTCCAAACTGAGACCCCTCATTGGCAATGTGTTGTAATGCATGGAATTTATTTTACTGGCCTGACCTTATTCTTGACCTTTTTTCCCTCTTGTCTTCTGCAAATGCAAATGATGCATGAATTGAAATCCCCGTAAGCCTGAACAGGGGAGATAATTCTAAAATCAAGGAAGGAATTGGAACAGCAGAGCATATCTAGAACGTCTGATACAATGCCTTTTTTATTTTTCAGTCAGTTTGCTCCCAGGAAAACCTTTTTGTGGAAAACAGGTAAAAAAATAGCTTTTTTTGTGTGTGTGTGTTGAATTTAGCTGTTTCTCTCTCATATTATTTTGTCTATCTACAGTTGTTTATCCTAATGCAAAGGCTGTTGAGCAAATTTGTAATCCATGTTATCTGCAGTGTTTTTCTACTTTAAGAGGGGGGGAAAAGAGATTGCCTTGCAGTATTGTATCTGAGCAGATAAGGTGTTGCTGCTGCTTTGCCAAGACTTTGCATTTCAGCTTAAAAAGCAGACTGGGGTATGGGGAGCGGGGTGGAACCCACTTAATGTTTCATTTCCAATGCCCAACCTGTCCATGGAGTGCCTTTAGAATTTAACTTATTGATCTTTAAAAAGCACTCTGGCAGTGGCTGGAGGATGGTATTTGTGAAGCACCACGCTTGTGTTTCTGTTGTTTAAGCTGCTCTCCTGTGGGGCTGTGCGGCAGCACTGACTTCACTTGTTGCTCATGAAGGCTCCCAAGTCCCCCTGGACCAGACCTGCTTCACTGCTGCATTGTAGTAATGAAATGGTGATACCTGAGCCAACTCCTACCTCGTGTTACTGTGGGATAGTTCTTACGGGTGTTCGTTTTATCATAATAAATCCATTTAAAGCAAAGGGAAGCAGAGACTGTGCTAAACTAAGATCTACAAAATACAAAGTGTTAGCTCCATAGCAGCCATAAATAGCTTAGCTGTGTTGAAGATCTTAGAAGCTGTGCACCTTTATGGCAGATAAGAATTTGAACCAAAATGCTGAGAGTTTCACTGGTGAGCGTTTGAGCAGTGCTAGCCCAAGTCTGTCCTGTGCAGGTTTTAAGTGTTTATCATCCCCTTGAAGAAGGGGAGGTTATCTTTCACAGTATTCCTATCTCTGTCCATCTCTACATCTGTCAGATGCATTTATGGGTAAGGCTGTTCCCACAGAAAATGACTCCACAGTAATGGTACAAACCAGCTTTTCCGATGGACAGTCCTGAAAGTGGAATGAGGGAAGTCCCTCAGGAGGTACTAGCCACTTTGACCTAACTACCTTGTGTTCTGAGAGCCAAGAATACTTCTTCAGCTGCTGCTTCTGTGTCATGACTGTAGAGATATGTTTTATCAGAATAAATAAAAAATGCAACAGAGGAACCCAAAAAGCAAAAAGAAGATGGTCCCATAAAGCTACTTTTCCCTCTCTGGAGAGAATGGGACAATAAAGGTGACGTAGTTGTTCGTGTTCCCAAGTCAGTATGGAAAGTGCTCAGACACTGCGTTGCTGAGGACCTTTATGGGATAAACCATGAACTTCATCGCCAGGCCTCTGCTGGTTGATGCACTCAGTCCCACACCCGCATGCAGAAGAACGTGGCCAGTTCTGGTGTTAGCACTTGGTTCGCTTTGCTCAAACCCGTGAGCTGGCTGACCAGCTTTCCCAGCGTGAGTCTGCATAGCCAAGTGGAGACTAGTCAAAGGCCAGGTTGGAAACTGGGCTCTGTCACTGCCTGCGCTGCTGTTGTCAGGAGGGATACAACCGTGTTCCTCAGAGCACTGCTTTTCCTTGCTGCATGCTTTCCAGCCTCCGATCAGGTGAAGCGCTTAAACTTCTACTTAGCTCTGCACACATGAGCAACGGTGTTGCTTTGCTGTGTTGGAGGTTAGGTATGTGGTTAAATGCTTTGCCTTTCTTTTCCATCAGAGAACCTGAGCATTTCTCTGAGCCGCAGAGATTTCCAAGCAACTTAGCAAGTGCTTAAAATTATGTATGCAGTATTTTACTGGCTTGCATTTTTTTATGTTTTTATTAGGTGATATTTTTATGAATTTTCTTTTGGGTGTAGATGTATGGTTCCTTGGCTTCTGAGAATTACCTTGCTTGGTAACAGGAAATGTTGAATGGCCTTCAGCCTCCCTGGCTGACATTTCTTATGTTCAGTTGACTGTGCAGAGCTGGGGGAGGGACAGACACAATTTTAGCTTTTTTTTTTTTAAAAACTAGGAATCTAGCTCAAGTTGGAAGTTGTTGCTAGAAATTAAATATAGCTTTACAGATAAGATAAATATGAATTACCATGTCTGTTACCATAATCTTTCTTTTCATTTTTCAGTAGGCTGTTGGAAGACAGTAGTATATGCAATGATACCCATAAGAAGAGACAGCTGTTTAGGTTTGTATGACTTTATTTAATATTCATTTCCCAGTAACTATAACTCGTGATTCTATCCATGTCCTTGCTGAGGGAGACCTTGACGGGTGTGGGTATGTAATTTTTCTGCAGCACTGTTTTGAAACTTTTTCTCTGTGACCTTTGTCTTCCAAACACTGATTCCTTCTGCCCAAACAACATTCAGATGTATCCCAGATCGCACCCCAGGGCACAGGGAACCAGTAGGACACACTGGCTCAGTGGAAGACCTAACCTGGTGGCGACAGCAGTCCTCTGAGAGGCTTAGGAAGGCGCTCTTCCCACACCCCCAGGCTCAGTTCAGATCGACCAGAGCTGAGCATGGCAAACTGCTTTGGAAGTCAATCTTTCCAATTAAATCTTAAGGACAATTTATTTTAAAATCTTTTTCCTTTTTTCACTTTGTTGCTTCTGTGCTGTTTCTCTTCGTGCTTTCCCAGTGTCTGGGTCTAGCAAAGATCAACATGTTAATACTGCTGATCACATCTGTGTGAGACTCTGATCACAGGCAAGGAACACACCAGCCTGATCCCATCTTTGGCACGCTGCTCCTTCACATCCCGAGTGACACAGCTCAGCAGGTTCTCCAAATAAAAAGCAGGAGCCGTGTTCACAAGGAGAAAGGGGACCAAAAAAAAAAAGATACAGTCCCATCCTTTTCATTTGTAGAAAGAGCTTTGAGCCTGCAAGGTATTATACGGTAAAATAAGACAGAGGGGTGGCAAATGTCTTCTAAAAGCCTTCCAAAAGCCAATGTTGTTGGCATCAGTTGGGATAATGGTCACGGTGCACCAAGCTGTGGTAGGCATGCTGGTCTTGTCAGTTTAGCAGCACATTCTAAGCTGTTCACCATAAATAAGCCAAATTCTTCTCTGGTTTCTAGTCACAGTTAACTGTGTTGTCGCTCGCAATACACTGGGTAATCTGCAAATGTTCAAGGACAGAGAATCTCTACCCAGAGGTGTTTACAATTAATGTATGGAGAGGGGAAAAAAAACCCTAACTGGGGTGTTTCTTAAATGGAGTATTAGCATTGAAGAGTTTGGGGTCATGCTGGGAGGACGCGTGTTTAGGGGGAGGCTTTGGGTGATTTTGCAGAGCAGATGATGAGTGGGGACAAGGTGCAATAGAAATAAACAGGAGGGATGTGAAGACAAAAGTAGAAGGGGAAGTTAGTGAGAAAAACTTTACAGGTGATGGACAGCAAAGGGAGAGGTAGCGAGGGGTTTGCTGGGGGAAGAGACCAGTCAACAGGCAACCGAAATACTACGTCCATGCTGCGTAATATTGCTACATCAGTCCTGTCTGGTGAAGTGCTCTTGGGATATGTGCAAAAGGGGAGCAGTGGCGAGTACTGTGCATGTAGAAGGGTATAACAATATTTACTTGCTGGAGGCAGATGAGTATTGGGGTCAAATCCCCTCTTTCAGGCATGCTTTTGTAAATGCAGAGTATTTCCTTTTTATTTTTTAGGCTTGCTGCAGGGTAATCAAGGATAGATTCTGCCCTGACGTGTTTTTGTTGGTGTATAAATCTTTGTTTCCTGGTGTCCGTAGGGGTAACAGAGACAGCACGGGGAAGGCATCTGGCAGTCGGCAGAGCAGTACGGAGAACGAATTGAAGTGGACAGACCACCAGAGACCATGGAGCAGCACAGACTCAGACAGCTCAAATCGCAATTTGAAGCCAGCCATAACAAAGACAGCCAGTTTTGGTGGGATAACCGTCCTGACAAGAGGAGATAGCTCATCAAGTAACAGAAGTACCGGCAAACTGTCTAAAACAGGTAGCTAGTACTGTATTGGGTTCACAGGACTTCTTGGGTGGGGATAAAGGGCGATACTGGTACTTGTCTGAGTGTGGTATATCACAGAATGGTTTGGGTTGGAAGGGACCTTCAGAGATCATCTAGTCCAACCCCTGTGGTTGGACCATGTGGTGAACTACAGGAACAGTTGTATTCCCTGTGCATAGCAGATGTGTCTGTCCATCTCTGTATACTAGTATCTGGGTACCTGGTGTTGAGGTCTTAGGAATCAAGAAGAAAACCAGGTGCCTGAGGTTTGCAAATTGTAGGTAAGGTGGGCTTTTTTGTGGAATAAGTATGGGCGCATCCTATTTGAAACACTCTCTGCAATTGTAGCCTGAAAAGATGGTAATCCTTTCAGACAAAGCACAGATTTTACCTTTTTATTAATCTTACGCTTTTTGAATCGTGAAGAATTAAATGTCATGTATCCGATGAGAAGTCCAAGAACATTTTGTTGTTGTTAAAATGCAAACCATCTGTATCTTGGAGCACAGCCTTTCCCTTGCTGCTGGCAGATGAGGCAGCGTGCTGTGGTGGAAGCAGCCAGAAGCGCCGGATTCACGGAGGTCCCGCAATCTCTCCATTTTCTTGTTTAGTTCCCATTAAATGAAAGCATGATTTAAGGGGACTGCGAACCTGGTGGGAATTCTGCATTTATTTGCATTAACTTCACTGGTACATTAACATATGAGTGAGTCACAGGGTCTGGATCTAAGTAATTTCAAGCCATGCCATTAAGCTACTCTATTATATTTTTGTGTAAAAGTGCATAATAAATAATGAGCCCATCAGGTGATTCCATCAGTTTGGTTCATTTGATAAATATAGTCCAGGACAAGTGGTAATCAATACTTAGCACTTAGTGCTTTTTCAGCTTGAGAGTGCTTTATGGACGGTACTTAATTTAAACCCAGCGTATCAAACCTGGGATGGTCAGATTTCACTTTTATTCCCAAAATTGTATGGTAGCCTTTGCCCATGATTCAGGATTGTGGGGAATGGAGTTTTCAGAATAAATCGAGAAGACCTTTGACTTGGTAACTACATTCTGGACCTCTGGATCTTGAACGTAGTTTAAAATCTTGTTGTATTTTACAGCTGTAAAGGAACCTCGCTGGTTGGAAAGCTGCTCTTTCAAACCCTGCTGGTCATAAATCTGCTGGGAGCATTTGGAATATCCTGCCTCTTCTTCTTAATGCTTCTATGTTATGTTTCTTTTGAGACCCTAGACAAATATTGGGTTTGTTAATCTTAAGATTCATGGAATCATAGAATATCTCAAGTTGGGACCCATGAGGATCCCTTCCTAAGACAAGATTCTCCTTTGGTTTTACTACATCCTTATGTATGTGAAATCCTGTGGAATTAAGACATTAATTTCACTTTGAAAATTAGTACAGTATAGTTGTTTACCTCTGGCTTGTTCCTGGCATGAGCATATGCAACATAGCAAAACCAGTGTATAGTAGTTTTGCAACTGTGCTCTCCTGTATTTTTTTATTTGTATAAAGGCTGAATAGGCTGTACAGTGGGGCCTGAAGTATGTGGTAGAGCATGTTTTTACCTCCAGATTTCTATGCCTCCAGCAAACTTTTCCATTGCATCAGAATTCAATTTGATATGCATGAATTAGGGAGGAGGCACAGGTTCCTGGTGTACTTTTTTCATATCATTCACCTTCAGCAGAGTGCAGGTAAAAGTGTTTCTCTGCAGCATTGTATTGCAGAGGTGCAGAGCACTTAAAATGGTGTCAGGGAAATCCAGTTTGGAGGGTTGAGACATCTAATTGCAAGTGTTAGTGTTAAAATCAAGCATGTTAAAGGGTGCACTTAGAAAATGTATTAAAGGCAGGATCTCTGAAGCATGCCAATACTTGTAAATGCATCTGCACTCCGTGTGCACCAAACCCAAAGTTGCTTTCAAATGGAAGCTCTTCTAATACATTTTTAAAACATCAGAGATACTAAAATTCCATGTTCTTTGCAGAGCAATTACATATTGTAAGTACTGTGACCTTTTTTAAGCAATTTGAAAGCTAGTTGATGCACAGAAAGGGTAAAAAAAGAAAATATAAAAGGAAGAGGTGAGGAAAAAGAGCAAGGCTGGATCTCAAAACCAACGTACACCTTCAAAGCCAGGACACAAAGTCAAGCTGTCAGTCAGCCTGAGGAAAGTCAGAGGAAATAATATCTGAATCGCTATTTATTGAATGGCATTAAAGGAGAAAAGAATGACTGTTCAAAAAATAATAGGGAAATATGCCTTGATGAAGTGTTCTCCCTTCACCAAAAAATGCTGAGTGCATTCATACAGCTGTCAGAGCCCCCACGTGCTATTTGCATGTGCTGTCTAAGGTACATTAGGTACCAAGCAACACTTCATTGTGCATGTTTTTGGGTTAGATCTTCATTCTGTACTCCAGTCATAGGCAGGGCTGGGCATTCCATAGCTCAGTACACATTTAAAGCTTGATCCTGTTTTTATTTTGGGAGATTTTGTTTGTTTATTCAGTCACAATACAGTGATTGAAGTGGGATTGCAGAGGTGTAGCTACGAACACCAGCATGAAGTCAGCAGTAGGCCAAAGTGTTCTTCATTGGCTAAACGATGGAAAATGTTTGTGACCATTTTAAATGTGAAAAATATTCTACGTATATGACATTGATCCAGAAGCATTGTCCAACATGTTTGTTGAACGTGGAAATACTAAGACTTGAAGGATTTTCACTGATGGCTCACAGCTGTGTTTGAGAGTATATATAGTGATGCAATATTAGCGCTGTAGCCTTTCTGGATCATTTTTAATATTGTTGCCAAAATTAAACGTTCTGCCCTTAACCTTAACTTCTGATAAATCAGTAATTAATGGTACATAGCAGACAAACAGAAACTGAAGCACAGAAAGATGTTAGCCTTCCCTTAGGCAAAGACAGGTCATAGAACGTGCTGTTCTCTGCAGTAGGGTCCAGTATTGTCAATTAGTCTTAGACTTTAATTGCATTTAGCTGCACAGGAATTAGAGCTTAGCAAAGGAATTATGTTACCTCATTCTTGCAAACTTCACAAAAGGGGTTGTTTTGTGATACATGGTTATCTTGCTGGTTCTGATGGTTGTTTTCATGCACCTGTTGGTTGTTTAGGAAGCCCTGTTCCACTGAAAAGCACAGATTGTATATTGCACATAAAATTTTCTGCTCTGGTATTCTGAAGCTTAGTAGATATCTAGAGATGTATTACGTTATAATTCAATATTGAATGGGGAGTTAATAATTGAACAAATTGCAATCCAATTGTATTCCTAGTTGTAGGAACTGTACAAATTGTAGTCCTACTTAGGACATCATACAAAACCTTGGTTAGTTTAGATTTCCAGCAATATAGTGGACTTTCCAGGATTGACTAAGCATGGAGAGTGGTAAGTGAAATAGATGTCCCTGTAGGCATCACAGATGTACCTGTTCAGTCTCTAATACACCCATGAAGAGAGAATCTAGGTTATCAACTACCACGTTATTTTCACCGACACATTACAACAGGTTTTCTATACATTGTTAGGAGGGAAGACAAGACGTGTTTCAAAGAAATGTCCTCTGTGTATCTACATATCTGTTTAAATAATTGTTGGAAGACTTCAGAGGTGCATCTATTGCATCTTTAGCTTCTCTTAATGCATTTTCCATTCAGTGGAACGCACATCTGTTGGAGTGTGTTTCTTTCCCTTCCATTTACGAAGAACTGGCTGCGTTGGGGTATCAGCTGTGTTGACACAGATCTGTAGGGATCCTTAACTTCCTTGGCGGGGCTCCAAGTCATCGGAGCCACAATCTGATCTCTCCTGTTAGATGTTCATTGCTACCCCTCTTGGGAAAAGACGATTATAGTGCAGGCATTTCAATATGTTAACCTTTTTTTATTTTTTTTAATGTAAAGTATCCTGTAAATTATAATTTTGTCACTTAGTTTCGGAACTGTATTTCTGCTTGTTTATGATTTCCTTTAATTGGGCATTAGCCTGATGGACCTTGTGAGTCCAAGAGAAACTGTAGGAATGTTGATGCATGGGGGCAATAAATCATGAGCCAACTGCTTCCAGTCATACTCTTTCTGCCAGCCAACTGGGCTGAAACATAAGTCTTATTTTTAAAAGTGCAGCTTGCAGAGGAATTGTTGTGTTCACATGAGCATGTACCATTATTATAAAAAAAAAAGGAAATACATTGTAACATACAGAAATGCGAGTGACTTATGAAAGTAGCAGATAAATATCCCTAAGCCAAGAAACTTTATCCAAGACAAAAATACTTCCAGAGGTGATCAGCACTGTACTGCTCCTAAAAAATTGACTGTCTGGAGCAAGTAGTGAGGAGATCTTGAGAGTCCAGTCAATAAGAAAGAAAGAATTTACCTCAGACTTGGAAAGTGGAATGAATAGAGATGTTCAAAGTCATCAGATACTGAACGCTGACCCAAAGAAAATAGAGCAAGACGTGTTGCATCACTTACTATCACTCAGGATATTGGAAAACTAATGGGACCTCCATGCTCTCCCTCTGCAAACCCACTAAGCTATTAAGGCTTTGTGGTGATTTTCTGTCTTCTTTTCTTTTACCACTCTTTGAACTGCTGTATCTCTCAGAATACTTTAAAAATATATTAATGGAAAATGATGAGAATATGAAGGTTATTATTATGTCAACTGTGAAGCAGCAAGAAAATTACAGAAGAATCTAGAGGAAGTAGCCATCATTACATACTGAAAAAAAAAGAGGCTGGATTGTGTAATGGGGGCAAAAATCTCATTTAGTCAAAGTTCCTTTCGAAAGTCTTTAGCAAGACATCTTTTAATGTGAATCAGAATAAAGTCAGATAGTTCCTTTTTTTCATATGCTGCAGTACTGAATTCATTATGTGGTGATTTCTTATTCCAAATTTAGCCACCGTGAAAACAGCTAATCGAAGCTACAAAGACAAGATTAATTGGTGTTAATTTCCAAACATTAGTGTTGGAATTTACTTGGCTTAATATGTCTAGACTTAAAATGGTAGGAAATAAGTTGTAGTGATGTAAAAAAATTAAAATATATCATTCTTATACAGGATAAATGGGGGCAAAATTGGTTAAGTAATAATTTCTGGGTTTTTTTTTTTTTAAATATTCAGAAAATTCTGAAATGGTTTTGTGTCGTATTTGTGTTCTTCCAAAATCACCAAACTGATCTTCTGACATAGGAGAGCAGATCTCTGATCTTCTAAGGCAGACGTTTCAAAGCTGTCGTCTTGGCCAATGTGTGGTGACAGCTCCAGAGGTCGTTCCACTGCTTCTGCCTACCGTTTGATGGGTACATCTGAATTTATTGCGGTCCTTTGGCTTTTAACATTCAGAAGCTGGTAAAGATCAGTCCGTGATTCTGCCATAAAAACAGCTGAAAGGGGGAAAAGAAAAAAAAAACAATTGAATGTCAGAGCTGCAATCTTCTTTTACACTAACGGCGTTTCTTCAGAATAGCACAAAATGGGGAGAGAGAGAGAGGTCTGAACTCAGGCTTGGTGCTACTTACAGGCTTCAAAGTAATACTGGGAGGCTTATGAAATCTAATCATTGCTCCTGCATCTCCAAAGTAATACTGGGAGGCTTATGAAATCTAATCATTGCTCCTGCATCTCCAAATAGTTTTCTAACCCATTGAATTCAGTAGGTGATGGAAAAGAGGAGAAAGTAAAGTAAGAACTCAAAAAAGCAACATGATGTGCATGCAGAAGGACCAGAGAAAGGCAGGAAGGGACCTGGTAACTGCTGTAGAAAGAAAATGAAACTCATGCGCTTGCATTTACATTTAGGAGGAAGATGCCAAGTACTGCTTGCAGCTTGATAAGGGTGACCTCCAGGAATATCCCTGCAATTTGTAGAAACAGTGAAATCTGAAATAATCCAATAAATAAAACCACCCCTGCAGGAATAATCTTTCTGAATTCCCAACCTCAGTCTACAAGGAGGGGAAAAATACAGCAACTAATACAACTTAAGTATGTCTATAGAAATTAAAAATTTCTTCTGAAATCTCTATTACTTTCTTGATTAGATGCTGGAGAAGCAGAGTTAGGGTCCTGCTGATGGCAAATAGTGCGCAGTTCATAAAGAGGACTGTCTCTGTAGTAGCAGCCGTACGGATAAGAAGTTTGAAGAAGATGGATAAAAATGTGTTTTACACAGCAAACCACAGTAATATGTGGAAAGACCCTTCTATTTGTTAAGTAACAGGATGCTGCTATGATTTTCTTCAAAGGAAACCTGTTTTGCTTTAATTATGAGGAAATAAATGAATTCCAATATGGATTTGACTGAAAATGAATCCAAGGCTCTAAGCAGTCTAATGCAGGGTCCTCCTGTAGTATCTCAGATATGAAGGTATTAATTTGCCCTCTAAGAAAGAAGTTTGCTGAAACCCAAGTCTCGAGTTCTGTCTTTTCTTTTAGTCTACACCTGCAGGAGGCCACTAAGGAGGTTAGTAATTAACGTAAGATGCACAGACAGTGCACAGAAGTAAAAGAAGTTGCGATTAAAATATACTTTCTTTTTGGAAGGAAGCATCCATACGGACATTTGCTTTCACACCTCCCTTATATTTGCCTTAACATCCTGCTTTTTAAGGAAGCTGTTCGTCTGAGCCTTACACTCTCAGAGATTCTTGTCGTTTTTACGTGAAGCAAATTGAAATCTAATCAAGTAAAATGTCTGAAGTTTGGAAATTATATTTGGTTTTTAAAATAATGCATCTCGACATCCTTCCAGGCACAAACGTGTTTTAGCACACTTGATTTATCTTGATTGATTCATTTTTAATAAGCTAGGTGCTGAAAAATCAAAGTGGCAGATGTCTTAGGTAGCGTCCTAGGTAGCTCTAAGTTAATATGTGTATGGCACAGGTACCTTGTTACTTGACTGACAGCTCAGTTGCTGGTTTAGTTTTTTTTCTTACAGAAAATGTTTGGTGTTTTTTGGTGGTTTTTTTTTTCTTCTTTTTCATTTACAAACCCTGTGTTTAGTTTTTATACCTTGTGAACCAATACTTTGGCATTATAAATACATGCTGAGCGTTTTGTGTTCTGTTTGACAAAGCTATTTGCTGGCTGGGGGGAAGCAGATGTTGCAGGAGGAAAGTGGTCTTTTGAATTGTAGAAGCACCACTGGATACTGAGCTCAGTAGGGAGTGAAGACCCCACTCCTACTAGCTGAGCATGGACTAGTGCTTGCTTTTGCAGTCTGTGAAGGCTGTCCTCGCGTGCGTGCCGTGTCTGATGGGGACTGGGGTCCCTTGTAACGCTCCCGCTGCGGTTGTGTCTCTCCCTTAGGCTCAGAGTCTTCCAGCAGCGCTGGCTCCTCAGGATCCCTGTCACGAATACATCAGCCTCTCCAAAGTGCATCTCTTGTACCCGGGGCGACGGCCAGCCCTTCAGGCAATGTGTCCTACCCTGAGAACGGGATGAGCGGCCAGGTGGCCCCCAGCAACACCAGCTATATCATTCTTCCACTTGAAGCTGCAGGGATACCGCCTGGCAGTATCCTTCTCAACCCGCACACAGGTCAGTATGATGCTCTCCTGCCTGGTACTGCCCTTCAGTGTTTCCAGTGTCATCTGGGGAACTGGCAAATTTCACATTTCTAGAGATACTTTCCTTGAGGCATTTTGTGAGGAAGCAAGCAGCGAATATATGCAGAAATGACATTTGGCAGGTTGTTTTTCCGAATCTGCAGGCAAAGCTGGATTGGCTTTCTGAGGCTGTTGTGGTATAGCCGGTGGGCAGCGATGCACAAGACACTCGTGCAGTCCCAGAGAGGATGAGTCCTGGCACTCCCTGGCTGTGAATCCTCTGACATCCCATTAGCTTCAGTAAGGACAGACGTTCTTCCATATCAAGTGTGCTGAGATACGGTGCAGCTGAACCACGATGCTCAAAGTTTGAGAGCTTGTGCTTAACAGCAGAAGAATTTCAAAAGGCTTAGAAGCTGCATTTGAATTAAGACTTCAGAGTTTATTTTCTTATGTGATTAGCAATTGTATTTAAATCAGAAGTTTTGTGATAAGAGAAAGTCGTAATCTCTTCAGTTCTGCGTCGTGGCCCTGGTAGTCAGCAGCACTGCGGCGCTTGGACGTGGCATTTGCAGTCACCCAAGCATTGTGGATGCTTCAAAAACCACTCAGCTTGAACCTGAGTGCTTGCTGAAAGTTCAAGGCAATTTGTTACCTTCTTGGTCCAGATGAAGTCCAGATAATGTTGCGCTATTACTCCCCACAGTATTGTACTGACAGCATTAAAAAGGTTTTCAGGGAGGTTGAGGCTGTGATGCTTCTTCAGTGATTTGGACTATTTCAGTGACCGTGACTAGCTGTGCTGTCAACCTTAGCTGAGTTATGCTGGGTTTAAAATAACAAAGTGCAATGTATTTTCCATTATACTGGAAGCTAAGAGTTGAACTCCAAAATATTTTTCCCAAAGTCCTTAATAGAGCATTCAGGAGCTTTTTATTTGGGGATTTTTATTTATAACCAGTATTTTATTTATATTACACCCCCGTGTTCCAGTATTTTGGTGCAAATGCATAAAGCTTATTTGCGAGTCCACTGCTAAAAATACTTTTGTAGTCAGAATGCAATCAAGAAAAACTGAAAGTTGCAGCGTTTAAGAAAAACACAGCCTTGACAAACTATTAAACCCAACTTTCCACAGACATTTAGAGGTAGTAGTATCTGCGGCTGATCAATATATATCAGCACGTATAAAATCAGGGAGGAGGAGTTCTTTGTTTAGATTCAAATGTGATAAGTTCTTCCCAGAGAGATGACTTAGAAAAGTACACATTTGTGCGAGTTACTAAAGCCTTTACTATTTATGTGTACTTTTTTCCCAAGCTTTTACATTATTGACATGAGAGCCTAATGCTGTCAGCATAAGTGGGGATTTTAGTCATTTCCTAAAATGCCTCAGGGGAGAGAACAGAATGGGAGGTGGGCACAAGACAAAGCCCATCATTATTAATTTACTTATTTCTGTTGTTCTGGTAGTTGACGGGTCTGTCTGTATTGACCCAGAAATTCCAGTGCTACAGAAGGCGGCATTTTGTGTGCTCTGTGGTCGCCTCCCATACAGAGCTCAGCAGGCCTGGGCAGAAGTCCATCCATGATTCAGGTGATAGGACTGAGAGAAACAAATGAAAGGAATCACTGCTGCTGAGCCCACCAACAGCTGCGAGGTTGTGCTCACTCCTGGCCGTGGCAAGGACCCACGCAGCAGCCCACCACACCTGCAAGCCAGAAGAGCTGTTTAAGAGGAACATCTCCTACATCTGTTCTGTCAATTTGGCAGTTTGCAGCGGTAGCTCATATTTTTCCCTGGTAGCTAGGGAGTCTTTGTCTACGTATAATGTCTACGTGTGCCGTAAGTATAATGCCTTTCAATACCATCACTAGACCAGAGTACCTGGCCTTCCCTCCTAGCGTGCCTCATTGTCTGCAGAGGCGTAATCGAGAGCTCCGTGTGTATGTTTAATATTCAGGGAGCAAGTGGT
The DNA here is from genome assembly GCF_013368605.1 of Nyctibius grandis. Lineage (NCBI taxonomy): Eukaryota > Metazoa > Chordata > Aves > Nyctibiiformes > Nyctibiidae > Nyctibius > Nyctibius grandis. Next base: position 1,928,566 of record NC_090664.1, read on the forward strand.
TTTGTTTACATATAATTTAGTGTTCCTTTCAAACAGCATGTTTTGTTTCTGTAGCTCCCTTGTAAATACATACATAATGAAGAAAATAGAGGGAGCGGATTCTTGTAAAGATGGAAATTCTTGTCTCAGATGTATAGCTTCATGCTGCTACCTGTGCTGGAAGTCAGGCTATGCTGTAGCATCTACCGTGTTTTTAACATGCAGCAAAATACACGCTGCAGATTTGCCACTCTTTGGGCTCGGAATCTTTGCATCTTATTAAGGTAATGTTACAAAAGAAGCTCTGTAGGGAGGAGACTTAGATTGCTAGATGCTGTGATCGGCTATCAAAGTGATGGATGCTGTCAGAAACATAGATGAAGAGAAGACAGGTTAAAGAAAAGGAGAAAGGAGCTTTGTTTCCTGTAATGAATAGATTTTTTTCCCTATGTATCACCGTTCTTTAGCTCTTTCTTCTCGTCTTGCAGAGGGGTTATTTCCAGTCTTTTTCTCTCTTTTGATCATAACGCTGTGTCCTTTAAAGATCTTTGTTTTCTTTCCCACTACATAGTCACTGACTGTGCAAGCCTCTAATGACATCTACAGATGCTTTCAGTGTCTCCCTGCTCTGATTATACCTCTCAGCTCCTTCTCAGGTGTTGGCAGTCCACGCTTTCTTTTCCATATCCGCAGTTTCCTTTGTTTCTTCTCCTTCCCCAGACAGAGAAACTTCTTGCTTGCTTTGGGAAAGGACCAGTTATGTGGCTATCCTGTTTTACTCTCCATTTTACCTGCTTCAACAGTCTGGTTTACCCTTTAAAGGATTCCTCTTGACAAGTTCTCTGACTTAACCCCTTTGACAGTTTAAGAGCATTTACGTTGCATTCTTACTCCTGTAAATGACATCGCAGTTTTTGCCCTTTTGTCAGGGCCACAATTCATAACTTACAAATGTCTTCCCTGTTACCATCTGATCTCTCCATTTCTTATTTCATTTCTTCCTGAAAGGTCTTTTTTTTCTTTTATCTTTAAAAGCATTGCTGGACCTTTTCTCTTTCAGTTCTGTCATCTTTCGCTAAGCCACGGGAAATGCTCTTTACGGCTTCCCTTGATCATCTGGCGCAGGCTTCGGGAAGCTGTTATCCCACTCCCCCAGTCTGACTTCCCCAGTCTCCTGAAGCACTTCTGAAGCCTGAGACTCCCAAATCTAGAGAGTCCATGCCATGGTCACCCAGTGTGTTCACAGCAAGAAGCTGGAAATCAGCTAGTGGACAGAACTGCCCCGTGCTTCTCTTCTGCTCACTCTAATCATGACCTTTGTCACTGGGAGTGTGAGACATGCCCCGTGTAATATGGCAACTTCATCCAGAAAGTCTTCATGCTTTAAAGACAGAAGGCAAGGTTTCTTTATCTGGTGTTCCTCATACATTTCTGACCATGATTAATAAGATGGAGGAACTGAAAGGCTGAGGAGTAGATAGAACAGGTAGAGACACTTGTGAAGCATCAGATAATCATCATTTCACTATTGCTGTCAGTCACCAAATTCTTCCAGATCTCTCTTCTTGTCTCAGATGTTCATACTTTAGTTACCTACTTCAAATGTTATCACTTCATTGCTAAAATCCCTTTTCACGGAAGCATCTGTAATTCTTTTGATTTATGAATCTATGACAGAAGTGAAAAGAGAACTGACGTCCTGGAAAACATTTTTTCCTGCAGAGAAATACCATTTCCTTTTTGTTTGTAAGACAGTGACTTGGGTAAAGGTTTTTTTGTTTGTTTGTTTGTTTTTTTAAACAAACATTGCTTTTGCAAGGTTACGTCCCCCAACTAAAATATCTGAAGCAAAAAGAGTTCAGCAACTTAGTAGAACTTTGGACAGAATTTGTCCTATATATAAGAGATTTTCAAAGACATCTTGTGTGTTTCGTCCTTGATAACTTGCAGTAGTGCTTCTTCAAATTACATTGGTCACAGCTCTCAAAAGTACAGCTCTATGTTATTAGAATGTGTAAATAAATTAGTAACAAGGGTGGGTTTGTTTTTTTTCCTTTCCATACAATCGACAGTGTGTCAGGAGTAGTTGTGTACGTTTGACTGCTATTGCGTGACAATCAAATGTACATGAATATTCTCTGCCTCCAGTGTTTGCCTCAGAGTTCAATTGTAGCATTAATTGATTCATCATTGAATGACTTCAAGTAACCATAGCACCTGCATTATCTTATAGCCATGGTAACCTTCCACCCATTCCTTGCAAAGTCATACTGCCAAAACAAGTAAAAAAAAAAAAAGAAAAAAAAAAAGATGGCTGATGCTGTAATGAGGCATTGAGAGTGACAAGCAGTTCAGCAAAGGCAACATGTTTTGTTTCAGGTCAACCGTTTGTAAATCCTGATGGGACGCCGGCAATATACAATCCTCCCAGTGGCCAGCAGACGATGAGGAGCCAGATGGTGGGACAGTCTCAGCAGCAGCCTTCATCCCAGCAGCCTCAGCAGGTTCAACAGCCACAGCAGCAAATGGCAAGTCACCTTGTCACACAGGTAGGTGTGGTGGCCATTGGAAAAAGAGAAGAAGCTCTCAGGGATACAAAGGATGACCTAAAGGACAGGAGGGAAGGATGCAGCTAGACAAAATATCAGAATATTCTTGTTTTCTTTCGAAACAAATGAGGCCCGTGATCTGTATTTTCAATGTGGGTGAAACAGATGGAGAGGGAAGATTCCTTTTTCAGTGCCATCTAAAGGATGGTTTCATTTGGAAAAGGACTGTTAAGTGAGTTGGTGTATGTCCACATAAATTTATTTTGCAAAAATCACCTGTAAGTGAAAGCTGAAACATTGGTTCTCAGACTAGTGCAGTCAGTAATTCTCTCCAAAGAGCTGGGGGATGTTTCCCTGTCCCTCTCGACAGCAGTGGGGTTGAGTCGAAGAGTCAAGGACAGAGCAGGGCTCTACAAACTCTTCCGTGTCCGGTTATATCAGGCCCGAGCTGTGGGTAGCCCACTCTCCAAGCACCCCTGCCCCAGACCACGGGTCTTCTGCCTGCGCCCCATGTTCTGGCCATGACCCTGCTCTGAGCTAGAAGCTCTGGAGCTACAGCAGGAGAGGGGGGAGAGCAGCGTGGTTTGGGCACAGTGCCACGGTATGTCGGCTCTCTGGCCCTTGGGCTGGCCGTGGCGTGCGGCCAGCTGTGGCTGAGCATGGGCAGCAGGGTTTGGGTCTGGTTCAAACTTAATTTTGTGGATTGCGTGCCTGTTCTCCCAGAGCAGAGCAGGCGGAGGAAACTACTCAAGCGTGAATCCTACATCCTGCTTACTCGCAGAGCAGCCAAGATCTACTGTGGTTCTTGTGCAGTTTTATAATTTGGCACAGTTTCATCCTAGGATACCCCGAAATACAATGCTTAAATTCAGTGAAGTTGCTTTGATTTTACTGGGACTTATGTGTTTGTGGCTCTCATTTCTTGGTTTGGTCTTAGCAGTTTTAGAAGACAGAGGTAGTACCAAACCCTGTGTAAGACTCAAGTTAAATGAGAGATTAAAACGAAAGGAATAGTAAAGCTCTTCCAAGATAATAGTGTTGTAGAAAAGTGTTCTTTCACTTAGGTAAACATCTGCTCCAAGCTGACAGGCCTGCCTCTGTTGTTAATTCACAGCCTGTTCTTTGTCAATTTTTTTAGCTATTGTGTTCTGCCAAAGTAGCTGTAAAATCATTATTCCTTTGCCTGTGACACACTCAGAGTTAAATCAGTCATTATCAGCAAAATTCATATATACGCTTACACTGTGCTGCTCTTCCTTTTTATCTCTGTAAATTAAATGTAGAATCATAATTTGGCTTTGCCTCACATCAGTAACAGGAAGGTGTAGCTGTGGCTTTATTTAATCTAACAGCCATTACATACATGAAAATAGGCAGAAAAATCTGTAATAAAGAACCGTTTGGCATAAAGCTGAAATAAAGACTAAAATCACAGTACCTGACCCCTTGTATTTGGGCTGGCAATGAGTCACCTGCATTTTCAGGGCTGTGTTTGTGATCTTTGTTCTCAGTGACGGAGTTTGTTGTTGACGTTGTTATCTGTCTCTCTAAGTAGGCTGTATTTATTGTCTTCTCCTGTGTTTATTTTGCAGCCTGTTCAGGCAATGCAGCCATCTTCTCAGTCAGTCCAATATCCAGCAGTCTCTTATCCTCCCCAGCATCTCCTGCCGGTCTCTCCAACGCAGCAGTTTTCTGTGGTACTAAAGATTTTCTTTTTTTTTTTTTTTCCTCCTCCTTTCCTCGAAGTTGGGTGTGTGAGCATGAGTATACCCGAGAGCCTCTGGGGAGTGGTGTCCCATGTGAGAGCCCCATTTAAATCCCCCTTTGCCTTAACACTTTGGGTACTGACAAGCATTTTGTAAGAGCGTTCCCACTGATTCTGGTTATCTAACCTGAAGGATGGTGTTAGGAGCAGGGCTCTCTACCTGGTTAGTAGACCCTCCAGAAAAATGTTTTTTTTTTTTGTGCCTGTGATAGGAGCTTGTGTTTTCCCACTTTATGTCAAGGGAGCTTAAATTGCTAACTTGGGCACTTGAGATTTGGGTTATCCCCCCTTTATGTCCACAAAGACTGGAGAAGAGACCTCGAGAAATCATTATTTTTTATTGTATATTATTTTATCAGTATACTAGATCCACTGCCTGGATTTACTCCCTGATGATACCAGAGTAGCAGTGAAACAGCTGCAGAAGGTGTGGCACGCTATGCATCATGACAAAGCACCGATGGACATGTATAATAAAAATAAATAGAGTGCTCTTCTGGAGTCTGAATCTGGCTTGGTGCTTACAGGGCTAAGATTGCACTGTTGTAAGATGAAGCTGACATTTTAAGAGGCACTACAAGATTTTTTTCTGTTATTTTTCTCTCTTGCTCTGGTAATCTTGTTTATGACTGTTTTGGCTTTTTTTTTTCCCAAGGTAGAGATGCCACGTAGTTACAGTTAAGACATGGAAACAAAGCTGAATGGATCATTGCAGCTAAAATAATGTTATTAATTCCTGGTAGATGAGCGGTACCATTTAAAGGACAATAAAAAATGTTCCATGCTGAACAGAAGTTGCATATCTCAGTGCTAATTCATAGGATCATAGAATGGTTTGGGTTGGAAGGAATCTTAAAGATCATCTGGTTCCAACCCCCTGCCATGTCTTGCAGGCATCTCAGGTTGTTCTAGCAATGGTCATAGGAATGCTGATATTTTTAGTGGCTAATTTAATAGTGAAACTTCACCTGAATTAATGTCTTCAATGTACATTACGTTATACACACAATATATAAATTATAGGGTTTTGAAGCTCTTTGTTGTGCAAATCCAGAGACATTACAGGCTCTACAAGTTTCTTGTAGAATCTGTTGGTAGTCATTTGCCATCCAGGTAACAAATATCGTAGCTTTTTAAAGAAACAACTTCAGACAGACAACTTATGTGCCAGAACATGGATGTAGGATGATGGTAAGGTTAACAGCATTACTTTCTTACACAACCCGAAGATCTGCCAGGAGTGTTTAAAATGTTGGCCCATGGTATCTGCTGTCAGAGTGGAAGGGTGAGTCTCTGTGCAGTCTCTCGCAGTGCTTTCCAGAAACATTTTTTTTTTTTTTCCTATTTTGAAGTTTCCTGCCAATAAATATATTGTGCAGGATGGTTTTGGAGAATGAACACCACGGGGATGCGAACAAAATCAGAGACTCGTTTTAAAAACTAGCATGGATGTTCTAAGTGAAAAGCATTTTTATAGTGCTTATTCCTTATCCATGAGGAGGTGTAAGAAAGGGACCATAATCTGCATATTAGCACACGATGGAGTTTTATGCTGGATTTATTGCTGTATAGAGTACGTTGTAATGTTGAGTATTTAAAAGTCTTATGATATGGGCACAAGTGAAGATTCATAGAACCACATATGTAAACCTTCGACCTTCACAGAATGAACTTGAGAGCATCGATTAGGATGGATCTTTGTGCAAGACTGAACAGATACTGTCTAGAATCCTTGTGTCATTGCTAGCCCATAATGAGACTTAGGTCCATTGACTTTATTTGGTACGTTCATCCTACTATAGATTTATTTTTTTTTCCCCCTCCAGTCAAATAAAGTACTTGTTTCTTTCCAACACTGAATAAAAAGCCTTGAACTAGCAACTGAAGGCTTAGCTTTTTTCCACCTTCTCTATGTTTACAACCTTGGATTTTCTAAACAGTCTAAAAAGGAAAAGGTCTGCACCTGAATCCTACTGAATTCCTCTTGGGATCATTTTGAAACACAGGTGAAATTAACAGCATGTGTTTGGTTGAGGAATTCTGTGTTTGGGAGAAGAGATATTCATAACATTATTTTCATGCCTTTATATTTAAAATGTCTTCTTTTGAACATTGTAAAGTTCACTTGTCGTTTTGGAATAAAAGCTGGGGTGGAGCAGGCTAAAAGCCAAAATAATTGGCTTTTGTGCCAAGCGATGCCATTCACCTTGCAGTCTGGAAGTCTCTGTCAAAGCATTTATAGTGATTTTTCATTTTATTCGCCTCCATTTTTGTAGATACCCATGCAAAGTTTGGTGCATATTTGAGCCGAGTGATTCCTATCCCCCTCATGCTCTGTTTGAACCTATTTGGTTTTGCTAATTTGTGTGTCTACTGCAGCCATCATGTCCACGTTATTTTCTGCTGCCTTTTGCCCTGCAGCGAGATGACATGACAACACAGTTTAACCAGATGAGCTTGAGTCGTCAATCATCAGGAGACAACCCTGAATCGCCTTCTGGTCCTGTCTACCCGTCGCCTCTCTTGCAGCAGCCTGCCCAGCAGACAGGCTACATTATGGCTTCCCCAAGTCAGCAGCTTCCCCCAGGAGGCTTTACAGGTTCAGGGCCACCAGTATCCCAGCAAGTGCTGCAGCCGCCGCCGCCCCAGGGCTTTGTGCAACAACCACCGCCACCTGCTCAGGTAGGCACGACCTTCACTACTGGTTTGGCATGGTGCTCGTCGTAACATGAGAAAGAGAATATAAAAAAATTATCCAGATTCTAGATTATTTTTTTTTCCCCCCTGGTAAAAGCTTAGCAGATTTTTAAGCAGCAGGAAACTTGCAAAGCCTCTATCGTTTCCTGAGTTTCAGCAATTCCTTCCCTATCCTCAAACCTTTTTCTGAGCAGATGTTCATACTCCAGAACACATCTGCACATGAATATGAAGGAGGAGGGTGAGTAAATATCCATAGTCCTTTTTTCCTGTATATATACCAAAAGAGCTACATGCACATCAGCCCAGGTAGTCATTAATCATATTTAATTGACTTGAACATGTGAGATGTCACAGATCAGTAATTTTAACTGTCTTCCTGAAGACTGATTATGTTTTACTGTTCACTACCAAACATCTCTACTTGTCTCCTGGGTACCTTTACAGAATATTGGAAGTGATTACTGTCAAGAAGTAAAATGCACAGATGACTTTCTGGCCCATTTTCAAGGCATACACTTTAAAAAGCCAAATTTCTTTATCCAATTATAGATAACTTCATTTAAACTCTACTTTAAACTGGTAATAATAGTATTTATCCTGTTTTCATTCTATCCTTTGGAAGAAAGTATATAAAAAATAAAGTAAAAAAACTTCACCATTTCTTTTAATGTAAAAGTAGTGTAAAACTGACTGGGTTTTTTGTTTGCAACTTCTTACTGAAAATCTCCAATTGTTTGTTAATGGGATTCTGTATTGCCACAGTAATGAAGGATTTAAACTGTTACGATGTTCTAAGTGGGCTAGAGATCTAGTTAATTAGATCACTAATTAACAATAAAAGAAACCTGAAGACTACTGGATGCTCACATCCCATAGAGGACTGTGACATCCATAGTTTCTGTACTTATCAGCCATTTTTTTTCTGAGGAAGAGAAGGCCTGCAAAAAATAATTTTTGAGGAGCTGAAGATCAATATGATGTGATTTTTTTAATTGAAAATATTGTTAGAAAAAGATTTCACTGTTTGCCAAATGTAGCATTTAAAAAAAAAAAATTTGGGGGAGGAAAAACCGACCTGAAGAGCAGAATCCCCTGATGAACCCGTCTCCCCATCTAGACTGTGTCTCCTGAGCAAGTAAGTAGAGGCTGTCAGGGCTTCTCTCCTCATGTACAACCCCCCGGTGCTTTCGGTGTTTTCAAGGATCATTTAATCAAACCTCATGACACTTGTAGTGAACCAGATAAACACGAGCACCTCCATTTTATCAGCTGTCACCGCAGCAGGCCAGGCGATGCGTTTCCCAGCCGTGCTGGCCGGGCTTTGCTGCAGGAGCTGAGGGGGCTGCGGCATCAGGCTGCCTGCCACAGCGGGGCCCCATGCCGCCTCCTCTCCCCCCTTGGGTGAGAGCAGGTTTGCAGCCCACCCTGGGGGCTAGATGCCCCCTCATTTGACTTTGCAGTCAAAAAAAAACCTCCCACGGTTTGCCCGCAGCTCCTGCGGGCCTGTGGCTGAGCCTTCATCACCCTTGGATCTCACCCTTGCGTGTGCAGCGGGGTGCAGGGTTTTCGCTCAGTCTGGCGTAGCATTATTTTTGTGAAGCTGTTTTCCCTCGTTACTACTTGCTCTGGTGCTACCCGAAAGGCAGATGAACTACTTCAGGGGACAAGTGATGACGAGGTGCCTTTTCATTCGTAGGCTGCTGTGGGACCAGTGCTGTACTGGTGTGTCTAATGGCCACTGTGTCTGTGTCCCTACCGCAAATATGGTACTTAGGGGCGCTTTCCTCCTACATTGTAACAAAGTGGAAAGTTACCCAGAGCAGAAAAATACCTTCTGGGTTTGTAGCAAGTTCAATTATTTCACTAGGGAATGGTTTGTCCTCGGGTGTGTAGAAAGGTGAGAAATTCAACGCTGTCAGCTGCGTGTGCTGCACCGTGCACACCATTCGTCTCCAGCTTGTCGCTATTCCAAAAAAATCCTTGTCAGATACCTGTGTGGAAGAGGGCACGGGGAGGGCGTCAGTCCCTGCTGCCCATGTCCCTGTGCCAGGAAAGCACAGTGGCCTTGGTCTGCTGGCAGGGAGAGGGGGCAGCAGCTCTCTGCGTCCGCTTGCGCAGATGGGAACTTCTGATGGATGTTTCATGTTTTAATTAATTCTTTTCAGCTCTAGAATGTGGCACGGTGGTTTGGATACCACTTGTAGCATGTGTGTGGCAAATAGGGGATCCCTCTTATAAAAAAAGATGAGCGAAGCCTTGGGAAATAGGAATTTCTCTGCCCTAACAGCTCACCTTTCTGTGCGGGGCAGCTAGACCCTGACTCCCTGTCCTGCCCGTGGCAAAACTTCACTGTGGCAGTGGTTATTGGCAATCTTAATCACATGTTACTCTTTTGGGCTTAGATGCATTAGTAAGGCTGCTCTCAGATGCCAAAGCAGGTGGTCTGAGGCAAGCTTAAAAAAAAAAAAAGAGCAATAAAGATGGTAATGCATGCAAAACATTGCATGATGCGTTAATGCAATCAGTGTAAAAGCACTTTATATCTTAAATGTTTCTATTGAATTTATACCAGTAAAAAAGAGTGTTGACTCTAACGGCTAATTAGTTCCTGTAAATGCATTGCTGATAAGGTTCTAGTAGCTTGGCTGTGGTGCCCTGTGTGCTGTTGGAAAATAGCAGTGAAATCTTGGATGGAGGTCCTGGGACTACAATCGTTTCCTTTGGGAGCTGAAAGGAGGAGAAAGAAATGCTCTCAAAGCCTACAGACCCAATGGTACTGCATTAAAATTATTAGCTTTTGTATTAAAGTTCAATTAAACGTGGCTCTGCAGCTGCTCTCCAAGATCTCTCTCCCAGGCTGTATCAAAGCAGAAGCAGACTGAGTTTGAAATGACGTGCCGAAGAAGTGGTGAGAGGAGCCCATACGTTTATGTTGCTGCTTCTTTCATCACAGCTATTCCCCAACTTGACAACAGTCATGATTTAATAACCTGAAAATAATGATCTTTGTTCAGACAATTGTAAAAAAACCAAACAAACAACAAAACAACCATTAGTCTGGCTTTGCTGAAAGGAACTTTTAGTTACAAATGCCTGTTTGCTTTCTGTATCACAAATAGCAAACATATATCTTTACTTTCTCTATTTTCTCCTATTTTCAATTTTCTTCTCTTTCCAATGGTTCTTCTGTAGCATTCATGGGCCCAGGAACTTCAACAAGGGTCCACATTCGGTTTTTGCAGCAGTGTCTCAATGGTGCTTGTCACTGCTCTGCTTCTACAAATGAAGAAATGGGAAAACTGCAAGTATTATGCCAATGGGAAAGGATGTGCTCCCTTAAAAGTTATTTTCACCTCTGACTCATTCTTCCTGGAAGGTATACTGGAAAATTATGTCCAAAAATGAGATGGCATGAATTCTTGGGAGAGGCTTGGAGAAGTAATACACACGTTGAGTGATTTTTCAACTGAATTAATTTTGTGTCATCATAAATTTTAGCTGTCTCTTTGTCGAAGCCCCCTCCTAGAGAGTCCATAGCTACCCTAAGACAAAATCTTTATTCATAGCATGTCTCCTCTAGCAAGCTTGTTAAGAAGAAGGCTGGGGTGTCACTGCAAGTGAGTGCATCTTTCCTTGATGATCTCAGAAAATTATATTGGAGGACATCCTACAGTTGTACACAAGCCATTATTTTTTGTTACTGTTATTGGGGGGTGAGAAAAATCCTTGAAGAATGACTGATCCCAGTCAGTTAGATATTGGGAAGCAGTGGTACCTCCATGTGTCCATACATCACTGTGGTTTCTGTTGTCTTCACTCCCACTTATGCAACTGTAGCTGCCATTAGCAATAGTGCCAGCATCACTAATCATCTGGATGAAGGTGTTAATCCAAACCTAACTGGGTATCAGCAATGTTAAGAGAAGGTAGAATACCTGTCTGATGGCAGAATCAAGCTGTAGGTCAATGGGGAGATAGTTTAGGAAAGTAAAATCAGCCTGAAAGATGTGTGGAATCCTATTCCTACCATGAGGAAATAACATACCGGTGAGTTTAAAGGATGCTGCTAGAGAGCAGTCTGAGGGAGACCTTTTTTTTTTTTTTTTTTTAGGATAACCATATAGCTGTGTTGGCATGCTTGTTAGTGCAGTGGAAACTTCCTAGTTCTGTAAATGAAATATGTTATACAAGCAAAAGGTCCAAGGTTAGGTTGTGCATCCACATGAGAAAGCAATTAAAGTATAACTTGGCATGGCAGTAGGCTCCTGCAGAAACGTAATGTATTTTGTTGAAGAGCACATAAGCAAAGGTGTTAGTAACACTGATGTAATGAGAAACTAAAAAATTCAAGAGGGTCAGAGCAGATGATGTAAGTGATACTTGTTATCTCTGATCCCTCTAATTCCACTGTTCACTAAAGTAATATCAGAAAGGACAAATAATATGTTTCAACTACTGACGCAGAGATGTGCTCAAGAGAGGTGAAAATGGATCCTTCCAAACCCCTCAACCACGAAAGACCTAGTTTATCCATGTCTATATTTTACACCAAGCCCTTCTTTTAATGTCTGATCTCAAAAAAACCCACAAAAACCCAAAACAACACAATGAAAAAAACAAAACAAAACAACAAAAAAAACCCCACCAAAACCCAAACCTCTTCTTTGCAAGTCACGTATGTGTGATTACTGGCAAATTCATCCATTAATCCTTTTAAGTGAAATGATTTTTTTTTTTTTACCCAATACTCCTAACATTTTTCAGGCTTATGGATTACACACTGATAAGCTTCTAAATGGGGTATACAACAAATGTATTCCAATGAATTGAGAAAATGAGAGAAAGGGAGAAAAACCTTTGACTATGAGGTGTTATCTATGTGGTAAAAATAAATACGTGTTTCCAAATTACTCTGAATACTTCAGTGTATGTATATGTTTTTATGCTGTGTGTTCAACTATAAACCTCACTTCAAACCCCGTATTCTTTAGGCTATGTTTTAAAGTTAATACCTACAGAATCTTTCCAGAAGAGATAATTCACATTGTTCTCATATGCTCGTGTATTTTCAAATATCTAGGGGCTTGTCTGCACAAGGAACATTAGGAAGTTGAGGATAAATCAACTAAATTTAAATCCTTTAAGTGAGATTAAGCTGCTGCCAGGAGAAGTGAGAGTATTTCCACAGGGATTTAATATTCTTTAATTTGTAGAATACAGTAATAGAAAATAAAGACCATTTGAGAGGATGTCTATTCTCCTACTCCAAGGCAGGATCAACTGTTTGCATTGACTTTACTTGGACTAAGTTTCCTCTCTTCTTTCAAGTCTCCTATTGTAGAGTCTTGCTGAGAGCAATCAGGTTTCCACAAGATGAGTTTATCACACTAAACTTGCCTGATCCACGATTTACACTGCTATGATGTTTAAAGAATGATTTTGCACCTTAAATGTCTGGGTCAACTTTCCTATGCCTTGTGGCTTTTCTTTGCAGAGAAACCAATTCATTATGGTTTTGTCCAGTTTATAAAGGCATTTTGCTTTTGTTACTTCAGTCTCTAATGAAACAAATGACTCGAGGGCAGGCTGTAGCCATTAGGTGTCACTTGGTATTGTCTGGAGGGAGGATAGCTGACAACATTTTCCAGTCGAAATGTTCTTGTTTTTCTGGTATTTGTTTGAATATGGCTGATATTATCGGGGTGGGGGGAAGATTTCCATTGATTGACGAGAAAATGAATAGACCTTGAAGAATGTCTGGTTATTCAGCCTCTTGATTGACAGGTGATACTGACTGTCAGGCAGTCCGGGAGTTTCATTTCACCAACACCACCAAGTCCAGCTTTGTGGCTCCTGATACTTTTCCCACCACAGTTACCCATTCAGTAGTCTTCTGCTTGCCCAACTAGCCATCCATACCCTCTCCTTGCCTAGTCTTTTTAATCTGTGCCTGTTCTTTCTCATCTGACATCATCTCTAGGAAGATTTCTGCTCTCTCTTATGATGTCCTAGCAGTATACAAAAGGATGCCATTACCTTTACTCTCCTAATATTTTGTGGGTGATCAAGTTGAATGAGCTGCTCCAGGAACATTTCCTCCATCCAAATAAAAGTGGTGAAAATAGTTCTTATTTTTGTATGGAAAAAAACCCAAAGCATTTAGTATGACTCTGTGCATCTAGCAGAGTAGAATAAATGCTACACACAAAGGGAAAAAAAAAATGTATGATTTATAAAGAAATGCTGTTTTATAAAGAAATGCTGACGAATGTGGCAGAAGTCACATGAGAAGAACATTCTCCCAAGCTTGTGTCCCTCTGCAGTTTGTTGATACCATACACTGCCAAACTCTGTCAGGTACCTACAGCAACTGAAAATGAAAAATTTTGAGAGCTTTGAACTTGCCAAGGGTCAGTTGAAAACTGTTTAGCTCAAATGTCTCAGTAACGGTGGTATAGCCTGTATAGGAAAAATCTTTAGCTCCAGTCACCCTCAAACTTCCCTGTTCACCGACACGATAAGGTGATGTAGTACACGTTGCTCTATAATGACAATAATAATAGAAAAAAGAAGCCCACCTGGCAGAACTTGCTGACTCACCGCTGACCCTGAGCTCCTGCAAGAAAGCGACTGTGATTGTTTTTTGAACTGTAATTGTATTCGCACCAAGTGCGAGAGAGGCGTTACGGGGAACCATTCATGTAAGAAGGATGTAGCTGTTAAACAAAAGCGGACATTTAATAATAATTTCTTACAAGTGTTAAGGGCGCACACACTCCATCTTTCCCTCTGTCTTACTTCTGTATATTTTTACTCCAGGCCATTCTCTACTTTGGACTGACCGTTTTCTCCAGAGTGCACTTAGAGGTTCAACGTGCTGTCTATATGTATTGTGTTGATACAGAAGGTGTTGTGTGCCTCCATTTTTCTGCAGCATTTGATATTTTATTGTGATTTCTTTGGTATAATCATGTAGCTTTTATGCATCCTGTATGTTTTTGTCTCTTTCAATTCAAATTCTTTTTCTTCTCTTTCTTAAAGTATCTCAGAAGAAATTTGGGCACTGACAGCCCTTTTCCTAGCACAGCTGAAAGCAAGCAGCAGTTCTTGAAGAGTCACAATGCAAACCTCTCCTTGATTACTGTTACCACGAATATGCTTGTCTTGAACTCTTGCTCCCCTTCCAGTTTCATTTTATTTAGTGAATCTTTGAGCTTTAGAGTCCGTAGTTAGCTGCTGTTCTCTTTCTTTGCAGATGCCAGTGTATTATTACCCATCTGGTCAGTACCCTACCTCAGCAACTCAGCAGTACAGACCCATTGCCTCAGTTCAGTACAATGCACAGCGGAGTCAACAGATCCCACAGACTGCACAGCAAGCAGGTATTTACATCTGTTACTCATTTCTTCAGCTGCTCGTAGTGCCATTGCTGGTGAAGCCTGTGTGTTTTAATTTTGAATTTGAACAGCGGGGAGAAAGATGGGCACTCTTCTGTTTGAAAATGTGGTGAAAATTACAAATTGGGAAACCCTTTGCTTGGAGATACTGAGCAATGGGAAGAGGAAAGGTTGCGTTTTCCACCACTGCTGTCCTGCACACAGTGCCGTGTCCTCGGTGTCCATGCTCCATGTGACAGAGCACAGAGAGAGCCGGGAGAGAACGGGTCTGAGCAGTTATATTGCACGCTCAAGGCAACTGTTGTAGCTTGTCCTTCATCATACAAACTCCCCAAACGTTTGTAAGACTCTACAAGGTGGGCAGCTTTGCAGTGATGCAGGAGGGGCTGGTTGTGCTCCACCACCTTCTGCGCTCCCTAAGCCCAAGGAGTGGTGAGGTGGTCCGTGTGGTTGATGCCTGTTGGGATCAGCTCCCTGCAGCGACGTGCGGCTGGAAGGGGGGCCGTTACACTGTAAGAGAGTGAGTAGCAGGTCTCACAGTGAACCGGTCTCTTTTCCTGCTGTGTCATGCCACTCCTGATGACACCAGAGTAAGAGGGACGTAGGCAGAGTTGGGCCTGGTGCGTGTTGGGGGAGGGCATGGGTTGTGCTCATGGAAGAATCCTCGCATTTCAAGGGAATAAACAGTTCTGATTTTGGAGATATTTTTTTTAAGTTGTTGATTGTTTCTTTAGTGCACACCTCCCCTCATAGGGTGTCTCAGACAGTAACTCCAAGGTGTGTGGGGGATGTTGTTTCCTGGTAGGGCTTGCAATTACAGAAGTGCCAGGGAGGACCAAGCATTCATCTTTCTGTCTGGGTGTGGCAGAAACCCTTCTGCATGGCAAAGTAGGTTCCCTGCACAGGCATTGATATGAAAGTATTTTAAGATGCAAGTCAAGAGCCCAGAGATGAGATGTGAACAAGACTTATGGGGTCATACAGCCTGTCAACCTGTCTCTGTAATGCAACTGCTGGCAATTTTGTTCACGCTCTCTCCGGCGCTCAGGGAGACAAAGACACAGCAAACACCGCTATAACTGAGCAATTGATTACCTTTTGTTTTTTTAAGCTGTTCTGTGTTCTAATAAAATGAGTGTTTTGTTCAGTGTCGCAGTGACTGACTGTGTCTGCTTTCATAACTTTGTATTTATACATTCCTGAGAGAGAGAGGAGTGCGATATTGCACAAAGGTCATCTGTCTCTTCTGACTTCTCCTGCCTGACAGTCTGGTACCATATTTATTGTCCCTATATAGTAGGTCTTTGAACGTAAGTGCAAATCAACTTAGATGACATTATCTGGGTCTACTGTGTTGTTATAAAACCATATTTATCAGTTTAATGCTACATCTATAGCATAGTGGAGATTACGGTAAATGAAGTGCACAGGAGATGGTCTGAAGCACGTGAGTGATGTTCTGGAGAAGATCCAGCTATTTGATCTCGAGGAAATGCTAGTTTTAAAAATATATTGCAGCACAGGAGCTGTTATATTTGAGTGCAGACTCAAACATTGCAGAGATGCAAATGCTAATTTTGTTTCTGTGTTTACTGCATCATTTTCCTTACATGTTTGGAAAACATGAGCTTCTGTAAACTCTGTGTCAGTCTTTTCCTGCAATTCGCTCTTTCAGCTGCCTGCTCAGTTGGAAATGTTATTCTTATCTCTTGTTTAAAAATGAAAACATTGTGACTACGGTTTAGACTCCCTGCTGTGGCAATGATTTTAAGCATTTAGCTATTCTCAGATCTTGAGACTTGGCTGAGAACAGATTCCTCAAGCTGGATCATCCCTTTGGGCTCAGATACATCCTTTCCCATAGTGTCGTCCGAGCATGTGACAGGCACGCCAGGAAGCAGCTTGCAGTTTCCTACAGGTGTTTTCTTGGAGGTGGTGTAAGGAACGTTTGAATTTATGTTCCACTGTGTGCCTTGGCATTTGGAAAATAACCAGCTTTCCAAAATGTCACATAATTTGTACTAAAATAAAAGATAAATTGAAATATAGGAAAGTATATTATTTATGCTACAGATTTATTGCAGGAGGTTCACTGTAAGCACTGAGACACCAAAAAAACAAATGATTCAGTGATGGTTTCAGGTGGTTTCATACCCAGTGACGCTGCATCTGCTTTTCTTCCTGTCAGCCTGCCCACACACATACATTTTGCTCCTCGTGTGCCCTGTGGCACACCAAAAAAACATTTAAATCTTCCTAGAAACTTGTACATGACTGGAAAATATCAATCAACATGTGAGCAGGTTCTGCAGGAGCTGGGAAATCACTAGGGTCAGGAGGATGAAGACGTGAAGGACAATAGCACTGGTGAAACAGAGTGCAGGTCAGGAATATTGAGAATGGGAAGGGGGAACAGATGGGAAGGAGGCAGACGAAAAGATGATTTCTGAAGTGGTTTCCCCAAAGACCTCGCAACACTTGCTGCTGCTTCGGAGAGAGGACGGCTGCGGTGCAGGCAGGCCCGTGGGAGCCCAGGCTGGCAGCTCAGAAAATGTTAAAATAAAAAAAGTTTGCCTGCTTGGAGGAGCCTTTGGAAGCTTTCAGAGGAGCAGCAAGGAGTTCAGATCTTACTTCCCCCCCCTTTGGGCTGCAGAGGTCAAGGTTTGATCTAATGCCAGCAATTTGTTTTCATTTTTCTTAGAAAAGGTCTCTCCAGGAGCGGAGCAATATTGATGGCTTTTACAGCAAACAGCTGAAGTGAAATGTCAGCACAGCGTCTGTGGTGGCGGAGGGAGCCTGTACTCGCTCTCGTGGCGCTGGAAGCAGAGCAATATTAAGTTAAAATGGCTCCAGGGCAGACAAAAAGATGAGCTCACCTAAGATTAGATTAGAGCTCTGGCAGCAAGAAATCATTTGGAGAGAAGGATGAGAACTTTTGTGTGTGTTTATTTACCTTTTTTGGTTTTATTTTCTTTTCCTTAAACGCTGGCTTGTATGAGAACATAAATGACGGATTTCTGGTAGAAGCCTGATACAAAGAGAGCTGTCCATGAAGATTTTATGAAAAACTTTGCCATTTGAATTACATTTGTTTCTGTTCAAGCAAAACCGTGGTATCTGACAGTGTGGTGGCACCGTCTGTAAACAGAAATACCTTTATTTCACTCGGGTACATACCATTGTTGCTCTTCATTCTGCTTTTTCTGTGCCGTTCTTGTGTCCAGGCCACACAATGCAGTTTGTCAAAGTGTCCCCGTTGAGCGGGGCCAGGGTCGAGCCGGTGTCTGTCACACCGTGGCACACGTAGGACATCGTAGGTGGATTCTCAACGGTGTGTTCAGGCGGCTGTTCTGAGAAACAGTACGCTCATTTTTCAAGCTGTTTGGGTCTGTTGCTAGTACTCATTTCCCCACTCTGTAACAGATGATATTTAAGATACTGTGGGATGCCCAGTTCTGTAGCCACACAGAAGAAAATATTATTTCTGTGTTCTCATCTATCAGTACTCTATAAATTGCATGTCTAGCATCATAAGTATTTCATTCTTTAGTAATTACCTCTACGATTGTAGTTTTGAAAGCTTTCAATCCTAGTTATCGTGCTTGAATAGGAAAATAGAGATGTACTGATGCTAAATCGGTAATGATTTGTATTTTACCATGATAGAAGAAAATGGCAATGGGTTATTTTATCTCTGTGTTTCTGAACTGCTTTCATTATAGCAAATGATGTGCACTTCAAGGATTTTTCATCTTTAAAGTGATTCATAAACATGAGCTGGATAAGTACGTGAGTGGTTTTTTTGGGATATGCAACTGTTTGTATTGCTGTTCACAGATGGACAAACTGCAACAAATTACATGATGTTTTCCTACTTTGGTTCATTTTTGTATGTCTGCCTCGTAACTACCAGGTAATTTCAGAGTGCAACAGAAATTATATGGATAAAATAATACTTAGATTCTTGTTTGGGTCTAGTTCTAAAAGACCCAAAGCTTGGTTTTTCACACAGTTGTAAGGTAAAAAAAATCTATGGTGTGTGTTTTGCATCACTAATGAAGATCATCTTTTGAGCAGATTAAAGCTAAGACCTATTTGGTTAAAAAATCTTCCAGCCAGAAGTTTACACTCTAATATTTCCAGAGAAAATAAGATGGGGTTTGGTGTAATTGGATGGTCTGTAATTTCTGCAATTAATGTAATGATTTTAGGATTTCTCATACATTTGAGAATCAACAAATGTTGCCATTATAACCTGTTTCAGTACGCAGATAGCATGAGAAGGCTCAGACTGCATAGGAAATCTCTGCTTTTTTCTAAAAGCAGTATAGTTGGTTGTGTACAGGAGGCAACAGAAGTTATTATGTGAGGAAAGCGTGTGTCTGAACACTGCCTGGATGTAGAATCCTTTCTTAATAAGTATACGTGGATCTGCTGTAAACAGCAAATGTTTGTGTTGAAGGAAAGGTAATATTTCTGGTGGCGTACTGTATTATTAGCCTTTACAGCTTCCAGTAAGGAAAAGAGGTAATTGTCTCTTTAATGCATCTCTGAAACAAATTTTAAGTGAAGACAAAATGTACCTTAACAGAGTCCATAAATTTGTTTAGGTGGAAATCAGAGTCAAATTGACAATGAAATACTGAATTTTTGCTTAATTTAATCATTTATGTGCCAGCGTAATTGAAGAGTGTTCTCTTCAAGTCTCTTTCATCCTCTTTGTCTCCTGAAAGCATTTGTCACTATAAACTGATACTGAGAGGGGAAAAAAATGGGGAAGGGAAATGTGCAGCACTAGAAAAAAAAATTGGTTTGTTATCATGGTCATTAGAGAACCATATAAAGAAAGATTGCAGCTTTCTACCTTCATTACCAACCTGACAGGAGCTCATGGTCCGTGATAGGTTTGCTTGCATAATTCCGTCTATAATTTCTGTGCTTATATAAACATAAACAACTTCAATTTTTAAGTATCTAATTATCTGAAGAAACTGTTTCTCCTACAGTAATTGCCTACTGCACTATCGAAACAGATTTGTGCTGAAGGTGTCCATCTGTGTTTAATGCTATATTTTCTTTTTTTTAGCAGATACTACTGCTCCTGAAAAGCATTGCAGGGGGGTGTCTCTCGTTTTTATGGGGGATGGACAGGAACAGGACGGACAGAGTCCTACTGTTTTAGATACTTAAGGAACAGAGAATGAAGTGCATGAAAAAGCAGGGCATAAAGCAAGAAACTCAGCTCTGATTATATATTTTATGTTCTTTTTTTTGCAAGTTTAAGGTCTTGCTTTCATAGTATTTCACTACTGTATGTGGTGTGTGATTAAGATTAGCTCCAAGACCCATCCACCTCCTCAGTGTTTCCTATTAGCTACTCACAGGGAGTTTCCTACCTAGAGTTTTGCACCCTGGATTTCGTTCCCCTATTGCTGGAGGAGGATTCTGTGACTGAATATTGCATTCAAGGCTTTTCAGAAGCTTGTTGGGAAAGCCAGAACTGGGGCTTAAAAGTTTTTAGATTTCTGGTCCTGGAAACACTAAATCCTGTTGTCCTTCTGGTGTTAAGCAATAGTGCTGCACCAGTACTGAACCAGTGTTCAGCTTTACAGAATAGCTGTAATTTAAATTAATAGCAGAATTAATACTATCACACTCCCTGCAGCACGCTTGATTCTGAAAATTAAAAGGCAAAATCACTTTTGTCAAAAAGCTCTGTTCTTCCTCAGATGACTTCTTTAATTATTCAGCATTCACACCAAGAGTGAGCAAATATTGAGGGAAGAGAACACCGGTAGGCTCGACAGCTGTAAGATTTTTAAGACGGGCATTTATTTGTGGTTTTCTTTCAAGGCTTCTCAAGTTTTATTCAACTTCTCTAGCCATTTCTGACAGTGTTCCTAGGGTTTCCCAGTAAAATACAGATTTTTTTTAAAAAAAAATTTATTTTTTTAGAGAAGTAGTATGTGTTAATCTCATGTCAGTTATGTATGAGAGCAAGCAGAGAGAGAAAAGATTTTTTTATAGCAGCATTGTACAGTGGATAGGGTTTCAAAATAGCCTCTGTAAAAATTGCAGAGGCCACACTAAGATGTAGGGAACGCTCTAAGGTATTGAACAATGTCTACAAAGAATCTTTGTATTTCTGTCTTTTCTTCGCCAAAAAGAGTCATGCATCATCTCTATTGCTAATTCTGTGTTGGATCAATGCACAGTGCTCCCACTTCTTGTGATGGAATTTTCCAGCACTGAATAATTGAGAGATTTATATTGTAGTCCATGAGAGCAGAGACAGATTTCTTTTTATTTTTTCCCCGGATGCCATCCTGCCATTGCTAGAACTAGTGGAGCCCCACCATCGACAGAAGCGCTAGGGGCAGAGGCCATCTCCAGCTCTGCTTCAGGCATGCTGCTCACCGTAGGTCTGTAGGCTTTGGGGCTCAGTTTTCTGTCACTTTCTTGCAGGTGAAAGCGTGCAACAGGATGGAGAAGCACAAGGAGGGCTTTGGGGTCTAAGCTAATAACTGAAGAAATAGCCCGAGTTTACACAAGAGATCGGCTCTGCATGGGGGAGGTGGTGCTTTTGCCTTACAGTTGCTATTGATGGAGGATTTAAGAATTGAAGCACACTTTGCAGTTGTAAAACTTAATAGAAGAGGACACTTATTTAGATTGGGAGGCGGCAGAAGAAATGCATGTGAGTATGAGCTGCCTGGAGGAAGGGCCACAGCCAGTGTTCGGTGTTAGGGCGGAGGAGCTCAAGAACGATGTCCCAGTAACTGAAGCGGTGTTCTGCTGACCAGCCCTCGGGTGTAAAAAGGTCCCAGTGCCTTTCCCTGAATTTTGTTCAACCTTTGTTACAGTCAGTTATGGTTTGCCTACACCGTCCACAAGAACAGCATCCCCCTCTGCAACTGCAAGGACGTTTTCTTTTTGACTCACCATTAGACATATAGAGTGTATGCATTTATGTGTGAGCAATTGTCTTCATTTCTCTTTCGTTTGTTTGCAAGTGAAATAAGGCTGATAGTGTGGGTGTGTGAAGGAGGAGGCAGCCCTTGAGTCTTCCCAAAGAAAGGAGCTGGTTTCCTTAGCAACAGGCAAGGATACGTGATGCCTCTCCAGATAGTTCTTCACCTCGTCCCCAGGTCCTGCTCTCTGTTGCAGCTCGCTCATTATGCACCAGAGCAGATAGCATTCCTGCAGCATGAGCTAATTGTAATGCGTCATGGCTGGGAGCTGTCAATGGTATTGGACAGAAAATAAAAAAAAAAATGAATTTTTGAGTGTCTGGTTCTAACAACAGCTTGATTATTTCTGTTATTACTAGTGATACATAGTCCCTGCTGAGGTTTCACTTCCAGTGGGTATCGCTGGCATTTATCATTATGGATGATAAGGATAAACGCAGGTTTTCTTGCTGCAGATTCTGGTGAGGGTTCCTTCATGGCTGATAGGATGTAGATTGAGAAGGGAAAGAGGTGATTCTTTACTCAGCCTTTGCTGCCAGTCTAAAGTCCTAGCTGTAAACACGAGTCATTTTATGTTAATTCACTCCAGAACTGACTAATAGAGGTTGGTTAATACTATTCAGAGCTTCTGTTTGTGCTTCTGTTTATGTGCTGTTGGCAAGTCATGAGTATATCCTCATCAGGAATGTTATTTTCAGGATGGAGAGACAAATAAGCACACTACTCAATATGTTGAACTGAAATTCCTTTTTACCCAATACTTTTTTTTAGAAGTTTGAATCCCTAACCCAACCATACCTGAATAATGGGAAATTAGATAAGCTTTTACCCCAGTTTATCTGGAAGGACCTGAGATTAGAAGTACTGTTACACAGATTTTCCTTCTATATTTTTACATATTTAATTTCATTTTTATTTTCAGTGCCGTTCCCAGGATCCTAATGTCTTAGTAACAAATACAGTCTTTTGACTACTGTAATTGAGTGCTTAAGAACAAGGAAAGGAAAAGAGGCCATTCTGTGCCATAATGATTTTTGTATGATAGTCATACCAGGGAGCCTTGAGAGCCCTCTGTGCTAAGAACTGTGTATATAAATGTGAAGAGATCCTGTTTTTCACTCGTAGGACTCAGCATAGAGCTTGCCTCCAGGGCTAAAAGAATATTAAGGTAGGCATCGTGGTGGCTGTCCAGTTCAGGGCTGTTGTCCATCTCTAAAAAGTTCCTTAGCTTAGCTAAATCAGAAGAAGAAAGAAAAAGCTCTTACTGTGGCAGCTGTCCATTCATTCACTGCCTGTAAAATGTTAGGCACCCAAAGTACCCACTGAGTGCTGAAAACATGAAGTAGGATCATACATGTAGGATCCCTGAGTGTGCTTTCCTAAATACTACTGCTTGGAATAATTCATGGTTTTGCAAGTGTTTTGAATTTCTCATCACCTTCAGTCCTGGTGTTCCTTATACAATGAAAACCCACAACCATCATGAGAAGTGAGCAGTGGACTTTGCCTGTAAATAACAGCAGTGTTTTGCATGTTGTAAATCATTTCTTTCTGAAAGACCTTAGCCCCATGGCGTTAGTTAAGGAAAAAAAACCCAACCAGTCATTTCTGAGCAAGCAACTATTTGGCATATATATATATATAGAGAGAGATATGAATCCTTGCTCTTTTTGTCAGCTTGTGTTATCAAAACAATTTATTATATGCTTCATCACTGTCCTCAGGGCTTCCAAGTAGCATGCTGGTGAAACAGAATGTCTTCAATAGCATCTGCTGAACAATGCTGCATTTCCAGTTTGCTCTTTGTTGAGAGCTGCCTTTCATCAGGTTCCTGGGTCTGCAGGAGTGCAAGAGACTGGGTTTTTACAGGTCCTGCAAAGGAACCTCCACAAATTAAATTTTTAAGGTTGCCAAGTACCACTTTATAGAATAAGCAAAAGAGGGGAAATGTATTAAATCATAAGAAGCAATGTGCTACTTCAGAATGATGGCTGCTTTAATAGTTTGTATCAAATGGCAATTTTAATTCTGTCTCTATTGGAGAAATAGAAAGCAATTAATCTTTTGTAGCACATTATGAAAAATAAGGGCTTAAACAGGATCTCAGCGAGGCTGTTCCTTCGCTTAACCTTGAGCTGGGCAATAGTTATAAATGCAGCTGCATTGCAAGGCAGAAGTAGTTTGGTGAAATAGAATTAATGTATAATGCAGGAATTAGAAATCTGAAGTAGGTTTCCTGGTGTTCTTTGTTCCAGAAAAGTATGAATTTGCTTGTGGTTTGTGTGTAAGAGTGGAGCCAGGTTTTACAAAGCACCTTTTATACCCAAATGAACTATATATTTGTATTGCAGTGCTGGCATAGGCAAATGCTCTTGCGGTCTCTCAGCTATAACTCATGTAGAGCCTTTGACGACAGGACTTGTTTTATGGAGGGAGAAGGTGACGTCCAAGGTGCATGGGTGTCTTAACGCTTTTCAAATGATTTCCTGCTCTTCACTCAGAGCACCACGTCATCAGTGCTGTCTTCCACGAAATTTTCAGTGGTACCACATCATATAAAGTTTCTGCTCCATTGTGGTGAGCTGCTGAGGAGACTGAAGATACAAGTCAGAGCTGCTTAACCTTGAGCCGTTCTCTCCTGCCCAGGCATCTCCAGGGGACTCATTTCCCCTCAGTGCCACACTGCTGTTGCTTACAGCTCCCATGCATGCCTTGCAGACCCCACAGCAGCGTTGCTACCCTTGCTTCACCTTGGGGCTTTTCAGCCAACTCAGTGGAAGCTGGTCAGTGAAAGGATCAATGAAGCATATGTGGTATGGGTCATCAGTTCATGTCATGGAGCTGTGTGCAGGATGCTCTAAGAAGGAGAGACAAAGGATGTGGAAAAAAAAACAGGTATTTTTCTATTTCAGAACCATGCCTCAACATACTGGCTGGCTGGAGCGACAGACAGGAGCCATTCAAGCCCCTGGCTAGCTCCGTAAAAGTGGGAATCCATCAGTTTGTTACATCAGGGGCGTGTTAAAGAAGCAAACATTCCTAAGTAAAATAATACAAATATTATTCTGCTTTTCTTTGAATTGCTCATCTCTGTCTCCCAGAAATATGGCCTTGCAATATAAGGAGCAAGAAACTTGTTGCTAGGAAACATAGCTAGTAGTAGCACTGGGTTTGTAGGGCATTGTCCAAAGTCCTGTTGAGTCTGCACACTGGGCCCTACTAATTTCAGGGAGATACCATATGTCTGCAGTGAACCATGTTTATACTTCCATGGTGGAAACTTCACAGTGATAAAGACTCATCTGTTTTTATCAGTTTTGTCCATGTGTTGATAGTGAGTTATGGAGTGTTAGAAACTAAACTAAAGAGATTTCTTAGTTTTGTAGAATGTAAAAAATAAATGTGATGTGTAATTGCGCACACACTCCTCTTTTCTTCCACACAAATTTGAGACTAACCAAACGGCTACAAAAGCCGACATGGTTTGCTTCAATTTGACAGAAGTTAATTAAAGGAAGTGTAGCTTGTACTTTTTCCCCCCACCTTTTTTCCCCCTTCGATATATTTACTTGTTACATTATAAGGAAGAAAGTGGAAGTGCAGAGCTATTCATTTTTATTAAGAGTTGTAGTCAGGTGAGCAGTGTGTGGTAGGACCGAGTCTGTTTAGTCCTCAAACAAATCAGTTTTCTGACTGATTTGAATCCTGGAGGAGGGCACAGTTAGTTCAGTTTCTTTCTGCTCATTCTACTTGGTCCTGATTAATATGTTACATGAATTTACAGTGGTATTTGAAATGCACTAGGCAGCTCGTTTGTGGCCCACTGTGTAAATATAGAATGATATGATTTATTGGAGAAACAGGTGTGGGCATGTGGAAATACAATTTGCCTTAGAGGCTTGTTTCTAATTGACTAGTAAATGCTGTTTCCGAATAGGCCGTAATTAATCAGCAAGAACTCTTCTCCTGAGTTCCCTTCTGTAAAAGAACAGACTCAGCACATCCATCAAGTAGAAACGGAGAAAATGAGAGGGGGAAAAAGCCTGAGCCTCCAGTGAGCAAAGTGGTTGTATTTCTGTGAAGCAATCCCAGCAGGGCGCTTTGCTGAGTGATCGCAACGTTGGCTTTGAAAAGAAACCCTGAATTTCTCATTTCTCGTAGGTTTGTTAAAGTTTTAATACACTTATGGTGGCTACTGCATGCCAAGAAGGCGGCTGAAGTGGGTCAAGAAGAATGATGGCACAAAAAATGGGCTGGTAAACCAAAACCTTTCTCTGACACCCCCTTAAGTGGTCTCACACATTTTCTCTCGTCTTCTGTTCGTTATGTTGTGGTGTACAAGGACCTCGGTAGTTAATGTAATAGCTCTAATCATGCTGAGCTCACTAAGCACAAAAGTGAATGTCAAAAACCTGTGTTGAATATCCATTTTACAGCAGCATTGTCACAGTGTTTTCAAAATCTTTAGGCCTGGAGATGTTTAGTCTGGAGGTGAAACAAGTGATAACCTAGTTTTTATATTGCAGTAATTTGAAAATCTTGGTAAGTTTTCATCATCAGAAATGTCATGTAGCTTGATTTTTGTATGTATTGTGTTGGTGACAGACGTCACACTGAGAGGTAGGACTTCACCGTGCACACTACGCTGGTGATGGAACAGGGGTGGATCTTGGTAGTTCTGCTGTGCAGGTGGTTGATTTCAGACTCTGCTTTAGTAGATTCAAGAATATCTCATTTATCTTCTTGTTCAGCAATTTGGGAATGAGACTTATTTTTTAACACCTGGAAGTCAAAGGACTCCCAGCTATCCATTGTTTAGTGCAACGTCCACAGAGCTTACTGGTTAGAGAAGGATATTTGCAGGGAAGGCAGGTTTTCCTGGATGTGGAAAAGAGAAAAATGGGTGTCCATTACAGGAATAATCTCTCAGAAAACCACCAGCTTAATTTGCAAGAGTTGACTTCTCTTCAAGAATCTGAAGAACTAGCTTGTTGGAGTGAAACCCAGAAGTCCAACAGTTAGGTGGGGTAGTGTGTATAATTTCATAGTTGGGTTGTGCAATGAGCAAAAGCCGTAATGTTCCAAATTGTTGCTCAGTTCCTTAGGTCAAGGTCGTGTGTCATGTCTTTCCAGTGGTTTCGAAACTAGGGATAATTTTATATTTGTTTTCCAAGAATGCCCGTGAGTTGCTTAAGAAACTGCCTTAGTTTTGCTGCACAGTGAAGGTACTACAGGTACTCTTTCAGGATTTGGTATATCAGCTGAATTTTTACCTTTGCTCAAAAAGTGGCTATCCCAGCATTTTCTGTTGCTTTCTAGTGTCTAAAGGACAGAACTAAGAAGAAGATACCGAATCTGTCCTTTTTAAAACCTTGTTTCTCTAAAAACACCTGCAGTTTCTACAACTCACTGAATCTATCACACTAGAAATACAGCCTGTGGGCCACTGGTGTCCTTGGGAAGAATTGTGTTGGCCCCAAGAGCAGCCCCTTGTTGCATGAATGTTGGGTACTTCCTAGTGCCAGCAGCTCAATCTTGTTTAAGAAGTACTTAAGGCAGGTATGTTCTTCCTCGTATGATTAAACAAGGAGGAAAGAAAACTTGTGGCTTCAAGTGCCAACTCTCCCCAGGGCTGGAGGTTAACATTTGACAAGACGACTGCCCGTTGGAGGTGTCCCAGGGAAAGCAGATGCAGATTTCATCGAGGCTCAATCTTTTGAAATTCACTTTGCCTACTCAGCGTATTTCTCACGGGATTTTTCCCGCAGCTCACAAAGGATCCATCTGGAGAAAATTGCTAGCAATGTGTACTGATTCATCTGTGGGCTTGAGTGTCTAGACCTGTGGAAGGGCTGAGGTAAAGCCTTCATAAGCTGTCATGCTCAAAACCATTTTGAAGTCCTCCTGTGGTTCGCAACAAAATATGAAGATTAGAAATTCTGCTGGAGGGCACTGCAGCAATTTGTAGGGCAAATTCTGTTGCAGTATATATGATTATTAGGTAATTAAATACCTCATCTCATTGATATATGCCTAAATCGCTGGAATTAAGGTTGTAGGGAGATTTTTCCATTGCCTTTCCCTGATTTCTGAATATTTAACCATGCCACCCTGGTGCTCTCCGAGGCTGTACAGACACAAATGCACCAGTGCTTGATTTTCATTTCAGTGACCTGCTTGTCTCTGTACAGATGTCTACGTGTGGTTTGCTCCGGATTTATTTTTCAAGCTTTTTCTTACAGTTCTTGCGTCCCTAGCTTTAGGAATAACTCCAGCTCCCTGCTGGAGGATCCTTCGGTAGTGAAACTGCTGTGATCACGCCGTGGAAGAGTGGGGCTGGTGTGAAAGGAGCTTTGGGGAGGGGTATGGGACTTCTCTTTACTTCAGATCTTAACTTCCAGCTGGCATGAGCTGACATTTGGGACACATGCATCTGCCCAGACCATCCTGCACCATCAGGACTATAAAGGGTATGTAGGTTTTCTATACTGGCCACTTCAGCCTGTGGTCTGAAAAGCAGATTATTATCTGCTGAGTTAGAATTGTATTTGTATTTTGGCAGTACATGAAAATAGAGCCTTAACACAGGGGTACCAGATGTCCTTGCTTAAGCAATAATATTGATCCCAAGAAGATGGAAAAGCTTTTGTCTTCTTGTTACAGAAGATTGTTATATTGACATAACAAACTAAAAAATTGAATGTAATATGGGGGTAATTTTCCTTTCATTCGAAGGGAAATGCTGCAGAAAGATGCTCTACAGTTACTGGGCTGTAAAAGCAGGTTGTAAAATACTCTTGGCTTTTCTACAATACTTACCTTTTATGGCAGCTTTCCAGGACCACTGTCTTAGGGCTGGGAATCCTGCTACTGTTTTCCTCGGAGCCCTAAGGAACCTGACATTTATGGAGCATTTCCAGTTTTTGTGTTAACTTGTTTGTGTTGCCATAGTTGCTAGAGACCTCGACTAGAGCCATGGCTAGGTATGATTGAACACCTAGTAAAAAGGAAGAGGGGGAAAAAAAAATCTCTGCATTAGCAAGTTCCTGAGCAGTATGAAGAAAATGAGGAGAGGGAGGCAGAGCAAGGAGCAGATGGCAAGAGCAGAGACCACGTTCTCTCCTTTCCTTCCATTTCCTTTCAGTGGTGCTCTCTGCTTAGCAAAGAGAGTCATGAAATCATGTCCATCACACTCACTGTGTTAGAAGACGCTGGGTTTTGTTCTGTAATGAGAGGCCCAGGAGACCATCCTTGATTTCCCTTTGGAAGAAGAATGAGCTGCCGCTGCAGCAGCTGGGCTGGCTCCTGTGGCTGGAGAACCGGGGAACTGGTCAGAGGAGATGGAGATGGAGCAATAGCTTTCCAGTAAATTGGGCTCTTCAGACAAAGTAATGTTTGCGCCCACACAGAGAAGTTGGCCTTCCAGGGGAAATGTCCCAAGAGACATTTCAAAGACTGCAACATAGAAATGGGTGTTTGGGTGGGAGGGAGATTTGGAACCTATTTAAGAGCGAAATTTTCCAGGGAACAGGGTATGAAGTTGAATGTTTCTGGGTTAGAGGGTGTGGGAGGAATAGAAATAAACATTTTCTGGTTATTTTTACTGCCCCGATTACTGGAATGCTGTAAGGGTTATTTCATCGCTTCGGGACGACAAGCGTGGGCAGGCGATGGGGTAGGGAAGGGTATTCTTATTTCTTCTGTCACTGAAACCAGGTCAGGGGCTATGGCAATTACTGCTGCCTCCTGCCCAATTTGCAGTAGAGAGGGGAGAATCCCTCCCCAGTTCAGAGGTAAAGTTTAGCAGATTATTTCTGGGCTTTTCGCAAGGTGGAGTTTGAGGGATGCTGCAAACACACTCGTTTATTGAAGTAGCAAACATAAATCTGAAGGGTATAGACAAGAAAAAGAAAGGGGAGGAGTGACTTCCTTGTTACAGCTTTGATATTCAAGTTGTTGTTACTGAAGAAAGAAAAATGTTCCCATTCTTCTCCCTTGCTTGAAGAAATCTATTTCTGCCTTGTACTTCTATTAAGTGCTGTAAAAAAAAAATCATAATTACAGTGTACTAAACTAATTCTTTTACACTGCATTGAGCTTAAAATAATGTTGAATCCATATTTCCATTAGCTACCAATGAAAAGACTATTAAGAATAACACTTAACATACAATCAATTCAATTCCTGCAAATGTTTCTAAAGATGAATGGTGGTGCAGAGCTGTAAATAAAGGGAAGCGATAGCCTGCACTGTGCTGGAGTAGCTGTACTACACAGAATTCAAGGAAAAACTGGCATAAACTCCAGAAATGGCCAATTTCCAAAAAGTTACATGAACTCATTCTGCAAGTATGCAATGTGTCTGAGGTCCTTAGGTTATACAGTAATGGGTATCATAGAAATAGATATTCATTATCACTTCCCAAGGGAGTATTTCAGATTAAATAGAAGTTAAAAATGCCCACCAGAAACAAACTCTTTGTTAAATGTGCTTTATCTTTTGGATATGA
Organism: Nyctibius grandis; assembly: GCF_013368605.1. Lineage (NCBI taxonomy): Eukaryota > Metazoa > Chordata > Aves > Nyctibiiformes > Nyctibiidae > Nyctibius > Nyctibius grandis. The sequence goes on from NC_090664.1 coordinate 1,958,436, forward strand.
GCCCATTACAGTATAATTTTTTATGAACTTCTTTCCATCCACAGCAAGATGTAACTGCTTTGACCAAGTCATTAATTTCTCTTGTTGCTCTTAGTTTAGGAGCTGTAAAAACACAAAGATGTGCTTCCTAGTGTGTCAAAATGGGAGGACAGTAATAACTGGAGGCAGATACAATTTGTTAAACTTTCCCTGGTCATACGAGGAGAAGAGTCAGCTGTGTGGCTCTCCATGGCACTGTCCATGGACACGTTCTCTTCACGGGACACACTCTGAACTCCAGGTTGACTGTCAAGTCAATCTTGATCCATGCTAGTACATCAGAGGGACAAATTTAACCCAAAGTGTCTTAAAATAAAACAATTTTTCAGTGTTTTTACAGTAGTAAGACCTTGCTGTGGGAGGAGACTTTGGCACTGTGCTTTTTCTATGCTCCTTTTCCAGTGCTACTCTGAGCCATGGGAAGAGCCTGCCTCTTACTGCAGGTTTGAACTGGTGTGACCAGTGAACAAGCGTGCCCAGTAACTTGCTTCCTTCACAGAAGAGGTGATACAGGTGCCAGCGTGGCCTTGGTGACCGCAATATGGCCAAGTCCTCATCCCATTCTGGGTGTTAGCACAGCTAAACCATGGCAGCACTTGGGTCACTTTACCAGTCCCGTCGAAGCTGTGCAGCAGGCAGGCGCAGGAAAGGTCTACGGTAGGTTGACAGCCTGTAGGTCTTCAGCCTGTGGCTTGTTTCAGTGCCTGGAAGCAAGAGGCAGTTATTTTCCAGCTTCCACCTAAAAGGTAGCATCTAAACTGTGACCTTCTGTGCCAAACTTTGTTCCAGAGCCAATTTGTAAGTACTTTGTATGTCAGCTTTAGCTGGGAAGTCCCAGCCACTCTCACCGTCGTAACGTTATCTTCCAAAAAGCCAACGAAAATACAGCTTTGATGTGCTTCTCTAGGTGCTCAGATGCTGTTGCATGGGAGGTATTATCATGAAAACCACATTATCACAGTAATTCAGGGCCTTCGGGCATCTGATGTTGCCAATTGCCTTCAGTTCTTGCTGGTATGTAATTTATCACCAGCGCGGCCTACCCTGCTAAAATGCGCCCTTTGTGGGCAGAGGCGAAGCTAATACACTTTCCAAGTGTGTTTGAATTGCTTCAATAAATCACTCCTGTCACTGGGAGCAGTTTTATCACGTGCCAGAACAATATGTTATCTTCATGCTTTGCGGTCTTGATACTGTTCTGGACTTTTATTTGTGTAAATTCTGATGCACCATAACTTATTTTATCAAATGAATTTGAGCAGCCCTGATTTTTTATTTTTTTTTTTAATGGAAACTTTGCCTTAATGTGTGAAGAGAACAGCACTTTTATGGGATGTGTTTTATTGTAGTAATTATTATTTGTTATTATTAATTAGATCTACTCTTGCAGTTTGTTTTCAATTTGTTAATTTTTATTCTTTTAAGCAGTTTGTGCAGGTGGGGTGGCTTTGTTTTGTAGCTTGTTTCCTCTCCTGCTCTGCTGTGTAGCAGGAAGAGCAGCTACACAGCCATCCAGGGCCCTGGAGTCTCTGCAGCAATTAGGACAGCGGGGAGATGCAGGAGTCTCCCTGCCTCGTAGAGTTTATTTGCTATCTGTGCAGAATATCCACCAAAGTAGTCAATTGTGTGGATTTAACATAAAAAGCCTCCTCGAAGCCAGAAAGCAGTTGCAGACAAGCCCTACTACCTGCAGCATAGCATAACAGGGCAGTCACCAGTAGTTAATTGTGCCTAAGGCATAATTAACTCCTTCATCTGGGAGTCCTTCCCCTGAATTGTAGAAAACAGCCAGGAGCATGAGTGACATGGGGACTGTCAGAGCTGCGATGTGGAGCCCAGGCTCCGGCGTGGGCTGGGGAGAGGGGAGGGGGTGTCTCAGCAGCCAGACCCACTCTCCTGGGCCAGGACCAGCTGTGCTCACACCGTCTGCCTGCTCTTTCCCTGTCCCGGGTGTGTTGGGTGGGACTGCTCCCATCCGCCACCTCCGCCGTCCCACCAGGCACGTTCCTGCTAACGTCACTGTGAGCTCTAGACAAACACAAGCTCATCCACATACTGTTCTCCTCCTGCCACAGTGGTAGGTCTGTTTATGAGTGTGACCTGTGGACACTTCAGGACCTTGCTGTTACTTGGAAGCTTCTTGCAACAAGAGCATCTCCTCAGCTTTCCTTTCTCAGGGATGCTCTGACATTAAATGCACTGTTTCCAGGACAGCCAATAAAATGTCCCCTTTATATGGCCATGCCTAAAATACCAGTGAATATTTATGAACCAATTTGCTATGGCTTCTCCTATGATGGGAAAAAAAGTGTTTTTCCTTTAATCGATGCAATAGCTCATTCCAGAATATGAGAACAAGGTCTATAAAGTAGTCAGCTTTTATAATTAGAAAATTATTTATTTGCAGCAGATATATTTGCTAAAATGTGAAGATTGTATTCATCTGTTTTTTAGTTTGAAGAAGTTATGCTAATTGTTTAAAAATGAATACCTCTACTGTAAGGAAAATTTATAGGTGTAGATTGAGTTCCTTGTGAGTAGTCTAAAGGTATGACTTACATTTGTCCTTTTTCATACAGAAGTTAGTGTTTATTCTCAAGGTTTGCACTCGGAATGAGCAGTAGTTGCTAAAGAACATTTTGCAGATGTGTTTGCAGATCCTGTGATTTTCTCTTTTCAAAAATTTTCGCTACGCAGACATTTTCGGCAGATTGGCTAGGCACGTCAGCTACCACTTCAGCAATGCGTGTTGTAAATTTTACATGGAGAGATGTTTCTGGCAGCTGCTTTGCTGTTTGACTTTGAGCAGTCCTAGAAGCAGTATATGAAATCACTTACCCCATCCAGACCACGTAAGTAAGAAACACGTATTTTAGCCTAAGGTCGACTTGGATGATGGTGCTGCATTAAATTCAGTGATTGCATGTGTAGGAATGCATATATACCCCTGCCCACGTGCTCAGATCATTTCATAGGATCAGAGGAGCTAAGGGTGGAGGATACTGGTGTTTCTGTGAAAAACCACTAAGAAACCTGCTCTTCCCACCTCATCTGAGCCAGGGGATCTGGCAGTTGCCTATTAGCAAGTGTTGCAAAGCCTTTGCAAACCCTTCCAGGTTAATTTCAGAATGCCGTCTTTCTCAGCGTCCTGCCAGTATCGGCTGACTTTGGGCTCTGGGAAGTCGGCCCTGCCCCTGCAGGCACTGACAGAAAAAATAAAATAATCTTTTTTGGATCGTAGTAGGGTTCTTCATCCAACTGAAAATTTTGCAAAGCTCTATATGTAACTCGTAGCAAATTAAGCACTCAAAAGGTCTCTTCATATTATATATTACATTGGAGATCAGTTGTTTTTCTGTTGACTTTATCAGTTGAGTATATAGCACTTCTCAGGACTGCTGGATTTTAAAATGCCTCATGAAGAAGTCACCCCTCAAAACCTGATTTTACAGGTGGGAAAACTAATATGCGGAAAGAAGTAATGCACTCAGGGTGTGCTGTGTCCCAGGCAAGCAAAAAGCTATCAATATTTATGATGAATGCAAGGAAAAAGTTCTGCTGCTGGTTCTCAAATCTACCTTGACCACACACCCGGGCTGATCTTCAGTATTTATGCTGAGTTGAAGACTCCATATGTTTACGGTCTTTATTGTGCATTTACCACAGCTCTGAATGCTTAGCTAGCATTGCTCACCAGTCCAGACTTTGCGAATGCCTTTGGCCATGAAGATTGTAAAGGCAGCTTTGCTGGGGTTGCAGACTGTTAAAAGCGTGCCGTATGGCAGCAAATGCTCCGTGGCAGCTCTGCCCCAGGGAGTTCTGAGAGCAGAAATGGCCCTGCAGAGACCCACAGCAGACAAAGCACAAATGTTTAGGAGACTTCCTTACATTTAAATTTGTGCTATGCTTTGTTTTTTTGCTAATGAAAGTAAATTCTGGATCATTTGCAGTCGCACAGTTGCAGATACCTTGAGGGGAGATGAGGGGATCAGGACTGATCCTATGGGTTTCGCAGTGCAGGTCTGCACACAGTGCTTTTGCTTGACAGATCAGCCTTCTGGGGCTGCTGCACTGCTTGGGTTAACCAAAATATCCTTGTGCAGCTGGATATTCGAACACTGGACCTGCTACGGCAGGAGTTTTCCAGCTGACTAACGTGCTTTGCAGTGAAAGCTGTGGATGAGCAAGGGCAAAGAGAGGTTTATTTCCATGCAGCTGAATTAAACCATGCTCTGGCTGAACGTTCTGACATCTGTTGACCACAGTCCTGATTCCAGGCTTGCTTGAGCCCACAGAAAAACTTCCCCTAGAGCGAACGAGGCAGGGGCTGGCAGAGGGACGTCTGCACGTGTCCCAGGCACCGCTGTCAACACAGAGACTCAGAAATCAAGGTAGACACCAAGCAGTCTCTTCTGAAGCCACCTCCGTCCTCCCTCTCCCTTTTCTCTTTCTCCCCCTCTGTTTGGGCCCAGATTTCTTGGCGCAGCTGTGCAGAAAAGCTTTCCGCTTACTGCTGACAGTGTCGTATCTATTCATTTATTTTGTGAATACACAAGGAACTTGTGTCTCCAGGTGTTCGTACTCATTTTCAAAAGTGCCACTAAACCCTTTTTAAAAAAGGCAAAGGTGAAAATTTACATTCCCTGTGCATTCCCCTTTTTTCTTTTTTAAACAAATGAAGTTCATACTGTTCTGCCCACCCAAGGCAAGAGTTGAAAATAGGTTTACCCGTGATACGGAGATAGGCATGTTTTGCAGATTTAGCTGCCTGATTTATCAAAAGAGTTTATAAAACTGTATGAATGAGTTATTTTACAGATTCCTTGGCCAATGAAAACAAAAAAAAATCTCAAATTTCTTTGAAATGAGACTTTTCCCTCCCCCCCCACCCCACCCCAAGGCAAGCCAAAAGATGAAACAAAAGTTTTAAATTGCCTATGAACAATTAAACTGTTTCATTTCATTTAAAAGATGTTTTAAAGTAAATCAAACAAAATTTTTGAAGTCTTAGAAATTGGTAGTGTTCTATTTGGAATGTCAAAAGGGAATGTGTTTACTTTTTCAGGCATTTTTGGCTTTTACTCGCTTATTCCCTCTGTAAGGTAAATAATTTGACCGCAGGTGAAGCTAACCAGGCACTGGAGTGACTGCCTCTGTAGATTTTGCTATTCACATCCTTCCAAGAAAAAGGTTTAGCTGGAAGATACAGCCTGTTTTAGTGCAGTAATCTGATGTATTGCTTTTGTACCTGTGGCAGAATGCAGTTGGTGTTTGCATTTCTGCAGTGATACAGAGTGTGTGTAGGTACTTTACATGTCTTCTGCCTTGTACTTCAAGGGGTAGTGGGACTGGAGGGTCTTTATAATAACGATTGCTTTAGTAGCAGAAAAAGACTAACCCAATTTCCTTAACTAAGAAAGACAGGAGAAGTAAACTAGGGTCTACTAGTAAACTAGAAGGGTTTAACTGCAAGATAAACACGACTGGCAGCACTCTGTGCCTGTGCCACAGAAGTGAAGTAGGTTAGACTCATCCCTGGTTGCCAGTTGGTTTATTATTTGCCAGTATCTCTTGGTACATAGGCAATGCTTAGTCTAAGGGCACTTTCATGTATGTACATGTATATGCATTGGGCCGTGTGTGAATGAAGGCTCCGTCCCATCTTGCCCACTTTCCAGCTTGTGGATTGAGCAGTGGCTGTGCAAATGGAGAGTTGAGAAGTTATTTGATTTCATATATTGTAGAACCGAATTTTATTGGAAAGGAGCCTCTTTTTCCTTAGGTTGATTGCTACCTGCCTGGTCAAGTTTCTGAGAAGCCTCTTAAAGGGTGCTAAGAATAAATGAGAATAAATCTGGCAGTATCTCTCCCATTGGAGATCCCTTTCTTCAAGGGGCTGAGTTCCCTGGCCTCAGTCCAGAAGTGTACTCAAGCCTGTAAATCATTGCTCTGAAATCAATAAATTGGCTCATATGCTTAAAAGTTAAGCAAATGCTTAAGGGCTCTGCTGTATAGGGGCCAGAGTAATCACTGTGTTGCAGGCAAATGCTGTTAATATGGTGTAAAGCCAGTTAAAGTTGATTGCTAACCCCAATGGTCTTTGGATTACGTTCTGCATGGGCGCACTTGGAAAAGATGAGACTTTTGCAGTTGGACCCATATGGGCAGACATATGCTCCATCTAAGTCCTGTCGGCTTCAGTATCATCCTTGCATCTGTTTGCAGCTAGCTGGGGGATGTAGCCCACAACTTGCTGTGCCCTTGTGTTATAGGTAAATAAACAAGCACGAGTCCCTTTGCTCAGTGTTTGGTGCGTTAGCCTGTAGGTGTGGGGAGGAAGCAAAGGCCATGCCTTTGCTGCAGATGGTATTTACGGTTGGTGTCGCGTTTATGAAAACTCTCCTTGAGGCTGAGCCGCAAAACAAAGCCCAGCTTGAGCGGGTGAAAAGCACGGAGCGTTAGTGAGGATTTATGCTGCTAGGAGTAATTTACCCCATTCTGCCGTCAGTGAAGTGCAGCGCAGTACGGTGAACCGTGCGTCACCAGCACCTGCAGCCTTCCTCCAGCACACAGATGCGGGGAGGAGCCTGTACCTGGAGCTGCGTGGAAGCAAACTGTGGCAGAAGCAGCGAGAGCACGTGGACCATCATCTCCGTGACCGTGCTGGTGAGCAGCAGCCTGCCCGAGCACCCCCTGCTCGGGATGGGGCTCTAAGCACTAGTGCTTTCTGAGGCAGTGCACAGAGATTTTGGTGTATTTTCCAGAAAAGTTTTGTGCAGTTCTGCAGTTTTCCCTGGGCAAGTTATTTCTCCTGAGTGTTTATTTTTCCATCTGCAGCTGTCTTGTCTATTCAAGAATGAGACATCTTCAGTGCAGGGACTGCAGCTATTCCTTGAAGTTTGCACAGTAGCTGGCACGGTGGAGGTTCGCCCTGGGCTTGTGCTTGTAGATATTTCAGCCCTACCAAGAGCTAAGTTACACATCAATACACGGGGGACTGACAGTCTGTTTGCTCAGACCTGCTGTTACTTACGTGGGGGCAATCCAGAAAATCGAACTAGCGTAACATAGAGATAAACTTGCTGAAATTCAGTGGATCTATGGGTTCACAGCTGGCACGGAAAATCTGATCCTGCTCGCTTTGTATTTGTTCTTTTTTAGGATCACACTTGATTGTGCTTGGGTGGCTGGCTGTCCCAGCGCACACGGTTCTTAGGGATCTGCTATCTAACGTTTTTAGCTCTCAGTTTTACCTGATATTTGTTTCCGCTGATATAGACACATACGTGTGTGTATGTGTGTGCACACCAAGAGTTAAGTCAGTGCTATTTTTTTTTAATAAGGGTTTGTACTTATACCAAGTGTCAGTTTGTACCAGCTACAGTGTCGATATTCCTGCCCTGAAATAAAGGAAGTTGCCATTTCGCATGAAAAATATTCCCATGTGAAAATGAATACAATTGTAACAAAGGTTACATTTTGCAGTCCTGCGAAGTACAGTTTTCTGGGTAGAGAGATGAGAGAAGAGCAGCTTGTTTTTGCAGTCTTCAGCCAAAGCTGTTGTTTGTTGTTTTTTTTTTTCTGAAAATAACAGTAATAAAATAGTTAATCATATGCTTCATTTTTTCACAGTTCACTGTAAATCTTAGCTTTAAAGAAAATTCTGGTTTTCTGCAAGAATGTATGGACACTGTCTCTGAATTCAGCAGAATCCTGAACATAATGTTACGTAGTCATTCTAAATGAAAGCCCTCTATAATGTTTTGCTGTCAAGGGCGTCTGTGGGGACGACAAGGCTTCACCCCTCTCAGAATAATGTTTCCCAGGTCCTGCAGTACCCTTCCTGCAGGCACCTCAGCTAGCTTTGGGCATCTGCACCGCTCCAGTGCAACCCTTTGCTCATCGTGCTGGCCAAAGGGAAACGCTTTCCGAAGCCCGTGTCCCCAAAGCTGTTGAGCCTGTTCACGTGACTCCGTGGATTAACTTAGTTCAAAAGCATAAAATACTTCCCTCCTTTCTCTCTGTATCACCTGTGTCATTTGCTGGCTGAGGGACTTTTTTTTTTTGTCTCCAATAAAATGCAGAAGCCTCAGATTACCAAAACAGCTGCACATGCTTTGTCTGAGTTAATGCATTTAAGTCAGGCTCCAGGGTCTGGGTAAGTGCCAAGATCCTGGATCAGCTGCTTTACCAGAATTATGCTGCTGTAATGGAGCCCTGCATTATTGTGTTGCAATTATTTTGGCTTGCAGCTGGCTGTTCCCTCTATATTTTTACTGAAGTGAGATAAAAGGATTTTGTCTTAAAAATAGAATTTTCTTTTCTGAATCTTACAGAAGCTTTGAGTTACATACCGTGTCTGTAAGAGGTGCCCCTCCGTTTGTCTTCAGATTTATCTTCAAGGAGAAGAGCAAATAATTTTTGCAGAGATTTTGAACAACAGGAACAGTGCTAAATGGTCTCAAAACATAAAAGTGTAAAGAGAATAAGTGATTAAAGTGTCATATAATAACATGGTGTTAGGTTATCAGCGAGAACAAGTTTATTTTCAGCATCAAGCCACTCACTAGTGGCGAGTTGTTCTTAAAGCTGTCCCTATAATTTGGAAATCCTTTGTGTAGAGAAGTAAAAGAATAGACCCAGATTTTAAACTGAAAAGAAAACATTTCCCCAACCTTGAACCTCCTGTATCTGTATCCATTCAAGCTCTTTCTGATGCCTATTTATATACATTTCTTGTCAAATAACAGCTCTCTCAGGTTTTCCAGTTGATAGCGAAAAGTAAACTGAATGCAATCATTTATCTTTGAACTGTTCAACTGTGCCCTTCTCCGTGTTCTTGTTAATAATGCCAGGTCTCCCAGGAGCGCTCTCACACAATTTTATCACATAAGCTTTTTGTTTGACCTTACCTGCTGTTCCCCTGGAACACAGAGGGGGGGAAAAAAAGCCAAAATGCCAGCCTGCCTTAATTAAAATTTTTCATCTCAGAAGATGTTACAGTATGTGATTTCATTAGGTATATAATGAACTTATTTAATCATACCTCTTATTTGTCTGAGCCTTTTTACTTGGTAGTGAGGTCACTGAGTTTTAAAGCAACTCTTTTAAGGTGTGGAAAAGTAACAGGGAGGTGGGTATGCATCTTGAAGTGATTCATAAATTCATTGTATCCATGATTTTGCATGTTTGCCCTAAAGGTAGTTGCTCGGATGATGAAGTAGAAGGCTCTAAATAACAGTTCAGTGCTCTTTGCAAGAACATTTTTTCCCCACGGGACAGCGAGCATGCATATAAATGGTTTTTAAAAGATAACGCTATTCCTTGTCTCCAGTAGCTGGAACTACTACATCTTTTGAACTGGGAGGGTTTGCATTGCTTAGGGAGTTGTGTTATTCCCCTGTCTTTTTCCCATTTTGTTAGTAGCCCAGAAGTGCCCCCAGTTGGCAGCGTTGCCTCGAGTAGCACATGAAACCATCCCTGCTTCAGATGCTCTGTGCTTTGGGTTTCTTCCAGCCCCTGGGGCTGCAAAACAAGTAAACCCAGGATTTCGTGTAGCTTTTTGAGGAAGAATAGATGAAGAGGACAAGGAGGGGCAGTTCAGCTAGGTAAGGCAGATCCTGCTCCAGCAGCTGGACAGACCTAGCCAGGTGGGGGTTTCAGAGCTGTTACCCACAAAAAAATTTCTTGTGTATCAGTATTTTCATCAGCAGTTTTTACCAAATCTAACAAATAGATTGCTCTGAAATAATGCAAACTTGCAGCAAATTTCCAATTTGATTTCCTTTTCTTCTGAAGCTGGATGAAGATATTTCTGCACTATAGATTTTGTGACATTTGTAGCTTTGTAAACCAGAGAGAGAAAGAGGGGTGGGGAATACAGACAAGCTTTCTTCTAACCAGTATTTTTTTTCTTTCTCTTGTGATAATAAATCTTACTGTCTCACATGTCTGATGCGTACACGTCTTGCTGAGATCCTTAGTGCAGCTGAATACAGCTCCTTCTCTGTGGGTCTACCAGCAAGTGTGGCTGTTGATCTGTTACCAGGTTCGGGAAGCGTGAATGTGCTCTTAGCAAAGCTACAGCCAATTTAGGGACCAGGGAGCTACGATTCTGGCAGCAATTATATGTCGAGACTCTTAAGTTCAAAATCCTGCAGTTTTATAACCCCAGCTCTGCAGAGAATTATTCGAGTCACTGTCATTGTAATCAGTTCAGGAATATATTTATGTGTTTTCAGTGCATGTAACTGGAGTGCCGTTAGCTAAAGATTGTTTCAATCTCACATGACTTGAAAGAATCGATGTCATTAGTTTTAAATTTTGGAAACAAAACTAGTGTAATACCCCATGCTTTCCCCTGCCAGCTGTACTGCTGGAGTGGGATGTGCTGTTACCTGAAATGAAAGAAGCCAAACTGTAACTTGCTTATGTGAAACGGCTTCTCTTGGTTTTGAGGGTCTGAGCCTGCAGAGTGCTGTGAGGAAATGTGCTGCTGTGGTTTTTAGCACATGTGCTGTTTTGTGTGTGTTATAAGCCACCTCATACCTCCAAGTTATCATTTATTTCAGGCGTAGGTATTCTTGTTTTTTTCTTGGATGCGTGTGAAAACTAAATAGATGGTCTTATGCTTTGAGAGGAAAGGGATGGATTTTTAGCATTAAGCTGTTGTAGCTCACATGGTATCCAGTCCCCACCCATAAATTATCTTATATCCACGAAGATGCTCAGAGGGCTGGAGCACCTCTCCTATGAAGACAGACTGAGAGAGCTGGGGCTGTTCAGCCTGGAGAAGAGAAGGCTCCGGGGAGACCTTCTAGCACCTTCCAGTACCTGAAGGGGCTACAGGAAAGCGGGAGAGGGGCTTTTTACAAGGGCAAGTAGTGACAGGACGAGGGGGAACGGTTTTAAACTGAAAGAGGGGAGATTTAGATTAGATATTAGGAAGAAATTCTTTACTGTGAGGGTGGTGAGACACTGGCCCAGGTTGCCCAGAGAAGCTGTGGCTGCCCCCTCCCTGGCAGTGTTCAAGGCCAGGTTGGATGGGGCTTGGAGCAACCTGGCCTGGTGGAAGGTGTCCCTGCCTGTGGCAGGGGGGTTGGAACTAGATGATCTTTAAGGTCCCTTCCAACACAAACCATTCTATGATCTGTGATGTCTTCAAGTGGAACACAAAGCCTGAATATCTTACTAGGTCAAGACATTTTTATGTGTATTTCAGAGAGAAAGCAGACACAGTAGGAGTGGATTGATCAGCTGCAGCAGATTTGGTTTGCAGCATGCCTTGGATATTAGATCCAAGCTTAAGCTACAAAATTGTTTACAAAGTGTTTTGGATTCCAGCTGAACAAGATGCAGTTCGAATCTTCAGACTTACACAGAAAATGACACACCAGCAGGGAGACATTAACTAGTGTGTCTTCCGTGGGAGTCTTCCAAACTGCAGACACTTTGAGGTGAGACTAAGATAAAAATCAGCTGAAATTTATAGCTTAATTTTATGTTTTCTGTGAGACTTTGAGTCCATCATATGCGGTGAAACTGGGCAGGTGATGACTAACTGCATAATAAAACACACCCCTGCCCCCCTCAGCAGCCACCCAAATCTAACACGTAACTCCTGGGCGTGGGAAGCCAGTCTGAGCACAAAACCTTGGAGCAGCGCTCCTCCAAAGCGAGCAGTATATGGGGAGATTTTGTAGCTGGTAATTACAGTGTTCATGCAGGAGGTGAAACATCTGGTTGCAATCCACTACTTGAGTATCTTACGCAAGGTAAGGAGCATTGACAGGAGGGACTGACGAACCCCTGTAGCAGGGAGGGCTTTGTCCTGTCTGCTAGAAACCCCTTGCCTCAAATTCCTGCTCTCAGTGTGCTGGGGAAGGATTTCAGCATGCACCTCCCACAGCTTGGCCAGCTGTCCTAAACACAAGGTTCCCCAACCTGGCTTCCTTTCCTCGTATTGTACGGATAACATTTAGGGTCTGTTTGGGAATCAAAAGGCTTTTTGTGTCAAGACACAGTGTTTGGTCTTGCCGAACTGCTTGCTTCATTTTTTTTCTTCCTTCTGGTTTCCCAAGTACTTTGGGATGGACCAGCTCAGAGCTTTTGGCAAGTGAGTTGCCAAAAACTTGACCAAACTTACTGATGTGTCCATGACTGAATTGTAGTTTTACAATGACATTTTTTCTTCTCTGATTAGTAACTTATCATGGGCATTGTAAGTTTCTGTGATTGTAGAGTAAAAGCGACATCCAGCCACTTTAATACTTTACCCATAGCTTATTTTAAAAAGTACAGGAAAACGTAGCCTAGCAAAATTGTGGGAATAGATACCAATCTTATTCTTCAGCCTACAAAACCTGCTGAGCGCTGCTCCAGCCAGGTCAAAGTAACCTAAACAGGACAGAAACAGCCCTTAGAATATCCACTGTACACAGGTGAACTCTGCTTGTGGAGTGGATTGGGTGGCATTGCCAGTATGAGATCAAAGGGAGGAGAGACTGGGAAAGAGGATCCTGTCTCACATGCAGAAGGTAAGTCCTCCTTGGAAGACAGGAGAGGTGTTAAGAGCTAACTGGCTAACATTTTCATAAGTACTTCAAGTCTGGAACGTGTAATTTAATGCTCTGAATAATACTGGACACAGAGCACACTCTAATCATATCTTTATTCCCAGAACTTATTAAGCTGATGAATGTCTTCTAGCAAGCTGTCCATCCTCATTTTAGCGGTTTCAGGTGATAGCAAATGTGCTTCCTCTCGGGGTAAATTGCCCCCTTGTTAATTATAGGGTCTGTTGAAACTTTGAATTTTATTTCTAATCTGAACAGTTCTAGGTTTATCTTCCAACCATGTAATTTTATTACGCCATTTTCTGTTCTGTTCAACAACTATGTACCAGCAGATACCTCTTCATCTTTTGAATAAATTGAGCAGAGTGAGCTCATTAGGTCTCCGAGGAAGAGGTGCACTTTCTGACCTCGGATCATTTTTGTAGCTCTGTTTTCAGCCCTTATCAGTTCTGGGGAGTCTTCTGCAAACGTAAGCCCCTGCGGTGAGCACAGCACTTGCTGTTACACTGTGTTCAGTACACCACAGGGTATTCCTTTGTGTCTGCACCCATGGGTGGTGCTCGCTCCCTTTGGCTTTTCCATGGGAGCCCAGATTCAATCTCTTCCCAGTGCTCCTGGTGGCAGTTGCAGCAGGGGCTGAGCTGGTTTATACTAGGGGGGGCTTAGTGCATGAGAAAGGCACTGCAGTAGTTGCAGAGCGGGCAGGAGCATGGCCAGATCTGTGTAGCACTGCACGCAGGCCACTTAGCCCTGCTGAGGTTTCCCTTCCAAATCCCTTTTGGGCTTTGCTTGCCTAAGGTGCTGCAGCGTGTTGCCGAGGTACCTCCACGTTGGGTTTGCTGGTGGCAATGGCTCGGCTTCTCCCAGCAGTACACCGAGTGAAGGGGGAAGGGAGCAGATGAGCTCTCAAATCACTCACATCAAAACCACTGTGAATTTGTGCGTTTGCATCGGATGGGCTTAGATGCAAGGGCTCTGTTCAAGCGGTAAGAGTACAACAGGAGTACAACAAGGTTTGCAGTTCAGGGCCTCGTGCCAGACGGCTGCGCTCGTCAGCTGAAGTGCCAATTACTCTTTAACCAGAGTGCTCATACACGTATTACAGAGCTGCCTTGCTAACATAGGCTTCAAATCTAAAAGGAGCAACGAAACAGTCCCTGCAAACATGGATGTGCCATTCATGAAGGATGTATGCTGAGGCCAGCAGAGCACCAAGCATGCTTTAATGGTGATGTTACTGGCAGTGGTGTAAGGACACTGCGTTTTGTCTTTTGAGCTCCACAGCCTCATTAAGAAACTAAAACATTTGTGGGTCTGTCATGCAGTCTTTCTCCCCCTGAGATGTTTAAGTTAGTTGACTGTCAGCATGGTGATGCAGGGCGTAAAGGTTCAGAGAATTACCTTGATGGTATGACGGCCTCTTCCATTCCGACTGCAATCCAAGGCTCATTTTTTTCTCTCATTGAAATTCTGTGCACGATTTGTTCCTCTGGTTGTTTAACGATGTCTCTCATGTTTGCCCTGATTTAAGAAACCCTCCTTTGTAGCGGAGATAACACAGAACAGGATGATATAATTGCAGTAAAGAGGCCCTGGAGCTTGCAGTAATAGGATGGTTCATCTGATGTGTACTGCCATTAGAAAATAACCCACGTATGTATGTTCTCAGGGGACAGTAACGAGGCTTTTAAGGATTACACTTCATGTAGGATGAAAGCTAATGAGCAAAAGAGCAAGTATGAAGAAAACTATTGCTGCAGAAAGCATGGTGCCGCTTCCTGTTCTCACTTGTTCCCTGACACAGAGACATCCATCTCTGCCCAGCAATGCATGGCTTTTCGTGCACTGCAGTAGGTTTCCAAGGATTCTGAGAACACTGTATTATTTTCATTTCATTGAAGAATAAATAGCATGTCAAAAGCATGGCTGGGGTGAGTTGAGGATTGCAACTGCTGTGTGTGTGTAGAAAAATAAATAATTAAAAAAAAGATTTGCTAGGATGATACATTTTCATGAATATTGCTGAAAGGTTGAGATATTAAGACTATCAGTTATGCAGAGTCTCAATTCTCCCATCTCCATTCTTTTCCTGGTCAGTATGCAAAAACATATGAAGACATCAACACACGGTAAACACTGAAGGATCCGTTTCAAATGTTACGTGGCCGTCAGAGTCAGAGTTGTAGAATTTGGGCTGCAGAGGTAGGAAATTCAGAGCAGCTGGTTTCTGATATTAATGACTTCTTGTTCAAATGGATTGTCACGTCGAGTGGCAATTACTTCCCCTTGCATTTGTCCTGGAACAGAAGCTGCCTAGCAGAACGGACTTGGGCTTCTTTGTTTTTTCACAGCATTTTCCTATTGCTTGTAGAGCTTGTTACAGATAAATTAGTTCACCTTTTAATACTCTGTACTCCCTCTGCACTGTTGGAGTATATTTTTGTACCTTGTTAGGTTTTTATGTTCAGTGGAACAGATGAACTTGCATCTTTCTTCATATATTTAACATAGTAAAGTGTCAGACTTTGCTATCAGGTAAAGTGAAGTGGCTTCACTTGAGTTGCAGAGCCTTGAAGAGGATGCTGGATTTTGAGCAAATGCTGTACTGGGGCTCTGCAGCAAGGTCTGACATCCATAACTTCGTGGTATTCCAAAGGGTACTGATCATAAAAAAGAAGTCCATTAATATTGAGTGAGGAAGAGATGACAGCCAACGTCTTTCCAAGGATGCAAGCAGGCCAGTAACCTTCTTAAACGTCCCTGTTTCCACCTACTAGTCAAGGGAGCAAATGGTCAAGAGACCACAGTATGTCCTTCTGGGCCAAAGTAAGTAGTTAATTTCACTTAACAGCAAAGAAGGTTCAGGAGACAATGCAATCAGATTCTTATGTTAATACCTCTTTGCTCCCATCTGATCACATTGGAAGTGTGTTAGAGTGCACATGAAGTATTTTTCTGCTTGTGTTGAGGCCCCTCTGTGTGGCCAGAGCATTGTAAAGGGCTCACAGAGGGAGCAGGAAAGAGGTCTTCTCCTCCCTCTCCGGGGTGTAAGCAGGACTCTGTGTGTGGGGACAGGTGTGAGGGGTGCACACGCCCTATGGGCAGGAGAAATTGCTGAAGTCCCTGAAGAGTAATAAGATTGTTAAAATGATAATCCATAGCCTAGTGGACCTCAGCTTTTAACCCTTCCCCTTTGTCTTCTGCACCTAAAACATGGAGTGGTTGTGCCATGTACTAAGCGGTGTTTGCTGATACAGAGGAGATTTTCAGGGCAGAGGTACATGTTATTGTAATACCTCCATCAGATGACGTCTGCACGTTCAGTATACGGGTAGATACTTAGGTCATTTCCATAACTTTTTGTTTCAGTTTGACAGTCATGTCTGTATTGGGCAATAAATTTGTTGTATTTGGGGAATACGGAGCACAGAGCTGAGGTGAAGAGACAGCTGTATGTTCAAACAGACAGCAGAGTATCAGCAGTAGTCTGACTAAAGTAATGGTAATGCAATTATATTTATTAGAGATAACAGAAGGGCTTCTCTCTACTTGACCCCAGGGGTGTCTCTCTGTCCCTGCAGAGCCCCAGTCCACCACCCTGTGCCAGTGCATCACGGTCCAACTCTGTAAGCCCAGATCTGATGTTCGATTGCATTCCCCAACTTAGTGCACTTGGTCCCTGGTCCACCACCAATCTATCATTCAGTACAACATCTGGGACTTACTGTGACAACTGCAAGTGATAGGAGAGGAATTATCTGTTCCTGCTTCCACTGTCAGTTGACTTCTCTCTGCTTAAACTTCCAGTCTTGCAAATACCAGAATAGTAGTGCTAAATTTTTTATTTCTATGGGAGCAGAAGAGGACTTGCAATTTTATTATTGCTGCATAAGCCTTCTGTAAACTCAGTTACAGCACTTCTGATGTTGGTAATTTTTGTGACTAAAAAAATGCTGACGCTGTGTTTGTGCATAGGAAAAGAGCAAACTTGAATGTATAATAATCTGGTGCATTTGGGAGATGTTTGATGCTACATCCCAGCCAAGTTAATCACTCATGGAATTATTCTTTTTTATTTTGCTCAGCTGACTGGAGACATTAATCTCATATCTGTGGAAGGGCATCTTTAATGCCCAAAAATTGATCAGAGATACCCAACGTTTCTCTGGCATCAGAAAAGATTTTGAAGGAAAGCTATCAGTTGACAATAAGCCAGCAGAAACAGAGACATTTGTTACTTTATTTTTCTTACATAATGAAGAAATACCCAGGTGATGATTTCCTATTTGTGAAGTATATTGAGCCGTGTACTGTATTCATGAATATAAATTGAGCAGACGTGACACACATTTTTTTGTATAAAAATAACACAGCATTGATCCTCCTGATAATTATTCTTTGCCTGAAATATGCTTATTCTGCGAACATCACTGCAGGGTTAATAGTTCACTGCATAAGTGCGTGTTAAAAAAACAGGAGTGCTAAAGGACACGGAATGTCTTAAGGAGAAATTATTCATAGATTTATAATGACTGTGGCTGGCTGCATTTTTCAAGGACATGATCTTTCTGCATTTTCCTTTCCCACTTTTTCTGCAAAATCCTTCATCTCTGAATAGTAGCATCACCTGAAGGGAGGTTGTAGTGGAGTGGGAGTCGGCCTCTTCTCCCAGGCAACTAGCGATAGGACAAGAGGACACAGCCTCAAGCTTCACCAGGGGAGGTTCAGGTTGGACATTAGGAAGCATTTCTCCTCAGAAAGGGTCATTAGCCATTGGAAGGGGCTGCCCAGGGAGGTGGTGGAGTCACCTTCTCTGGAGGGGTTTAAGAAAAGCCTGGACATGGCACTTAGTGCCATGGTCTAGTTGCCAGGGTGGTGTCAGGGCAATGGTTGGACTCAATGATCCCTGAGGTCTCTTCCAACCTGATTGATTCTGTGATCACCCAGCCAGACCATTTCCATCTGGCAAGGCTCATTCTCAGGCTGCATCATGTTGCTGCCAGGCAGCGCACCGCTTGCACTTCACTTCCCGTCCACGCTTCTGCCTCGTTAGGAATTTTACCCTCCAGATCATCCAGGCTTTGCCCATTTCTCAGTTAGTCCTAGAGGAGCCATCCCAGCCGAAAACCTGCGAAGTTGTGGTGACTTTGAACACAGAGCGAATCGCAGGTTGGAACAGAACCATCAACTTCTCATCCCTGTGTGTCAGCAGTGTTCCCACCAAGCAACGGGGAGGACCAGACACTCCCTCATTTATGATTTTCCTCTTTTGCCAAACATGAAACTCGTATGGTAGAATATAACCCTTAATATGCTCTAATCGTATGAAAAGGCTTGCAAGTAGGAGCCAGTGTGTGTACAGATGTTCTTGATTAAAGTCAGTCTTCTCTGTTGACGTTGCGCTAGGGAGCTGCATTACAAGAAAGGTGAGAGGGTAAGATAAGAAACGTGACCTGAAAGAAAACCAACAGATTAGACTGTGAAGGCCAAACACTGGTGTCCTTGAAGCCGGTGGGAGTTTTGCCTCTGAGGAAGTCGCCAGAAGCCAGTAGCACCCTGTGTCTGTTCAGGGCTTTACAATCCTGCGCTGCAGTCAGGCATCCCTCAAGGTGGTCTGTGCTGCAGGGTTGAAGAGCACAAGGAAAGTGTGCTCCTGCTCATGTGAGCCTGCCAGGGCTGTCAGCTCACAGCATTTGTTTATTCCCCTTCAATTTTCACTTCCACTAATGCTTCTCTAGAAATAGAGCAACTTTTTGACGAACGCAGAGAGAAATGATGGGATCATTTGCTGTTCCATAGAACGGTTTTAATTTTTCCCCTACAAGTGACAGAGTACTTGAAGACATTTTTCTTCTTCCAGGTTACCAGCCTGTCCTGCCGAACCAGCAGCAGGGGTTCCAGGGTCTCATGGGAATGCAGCAGCCACCCCAAAGCCAGAACCTGATGAATAATCAACAGGGAAATCAGGTGCAAGGCATGATGGTGCAGTATCCAGCCATGTCGTCTTATCAGGTACTTGGGAGCTGTAAAGACAGACTGCTTTTCAGAGTGCTTAATTGAATTAAGTTTTCATATCGCAGAATGGTCTTAATTACTTCATTAGGACAGTGTATGGCAGGAGGCCTCCTAATAAATACGCTTCTAACTCAGATTGGTTTCTTTGCTTCCTCTTTAGGTATTCTTAGTACTCCTGATTTTCATTCTGAATTGGTAATACTTCAAATGAACTGTTTATTACAGCCTACAGTGTGGGTAAAATGTGACAAAGAATGAAGGAATTATACTTCTTTCTGTGAAGAAAATTAATTTAAAAAAAATAAGACAGAACATTGCTTTGTTGTTTTCATTTTGGTTGGGTTTTTTTTCTTGCCAGTGCAGTATTGTTTCCTGTAATGAAGTTGAGGGCTTTGCCTGATCTGCTTAAAAATTACTCATCTGTGGAGACTCCTGTCAAGGATCTCACCATGTCTTCTATAATAAACTGTAGCCAGATAGATTTTGGTTTATTGGAGTTTGGGGAGAGGGAAGGCAGTGGCTTGATTTTTACGGAGTCTGTAAGTTACCCAGGCTTATTTCCCCAACTTTATGTCTGGTTTCTGTGAGAGGTGGCCTGTGCTTATGTTTCCTGCTGGTCCCTCTGGAAAGTTAAGAAACTAAATGACATCTAATTCATTTTAATAGATTGCAGTGATTGAGCAGCCGTTTACCTTTTCGCTCAGCTTCCCTGAAAACACTGCAGCAACCCAGATGGAAATGGGGGAATTGCTTGTGGGTAAAATTTTCCACTTACATCTTCAGAATTATTATATTGAAAATTTGTTTTAAAGGTTAATGATCGAGTTAAAGGTTTAGACATACCAGGGTTGAGTCTTCTGTTTGCACTGATCCCAGAAATTCATACTCTGCTAGATCGTGAGAGAGCCGCTTACTAGACCCAGGAGCAGAGGGATTTCTCTTTAACCCTTCTCTAACAAAGAAAATCCTCAGGGATGAGAACAGTTCTGAGCAGCATAAAACGACACATTTTGGCAGAACGTGTTGTGTACTCAAATTCAGCTAGAAGGAAAATAAGGATACTCAGGACCTACTTTAATTTGTTTAGTAATGACTATTTTTTTTCCTCTGTCTTTCTGTATCCCTGTGTAGGTGCCAATGACCCAGGGTTCTCAAGGATTGCCGCAACAATCATATCAACAACCAATCATGCTACCTAATCAATCAGGTCAAGGAACACTTACAGCCACTGGAATGCCTGTCTACTGTAATGTCATACCTCCTGCCCCACAGAACAACCTACGGTTGATTGCCCCACACTGCCCCTCCAATAACGTTCCAGTTATTTCTGCCAGCTGCAGGACAAACTGTGCGAGCATTAACAATGCAGGGTGGCAGGTCAAGTACTGACACTGTGGCCTAGCGTGGATATACGAGGATAGTGGTGCATTATTTGACAAATAACTCATGGCCTTCAAATGAAGAGGAACACAACAGGATAATCAGTTGAGGACATAAGTACTGACTATGCTCAAGTGATTTGCTGCTGGAAAAATCTGTAAAAAAACAAATAAAATAAATTTTGAAAAAAAAAAATGTTTGCTGGTTAATGGTGCATATTTTTGTCATGTCTGCTAGGTATGCCTTTATAGCTTAGCTAGTGACATGAATTCATTGAGGTAAGATTTTTTCCTACCACTGAACACCACTGTGTAGATTGTAATATCCCTGATTCGGATTAGTTTTGTACTTTGTGTTGAGTTTGTGAAGCTAAAAGTATTTAAAAATATAATAAAATCACATTGTACCAAAGCTGTAATGGAAATGAAAAAAATGAAAACAAAAAAGAATTACTGAATGGAAGGAATAATTTATATACATTATAGAGTTTTTTTATGGATATATACTGTATTGTAGTGCTTAATCACAATAAAGCTATTTGACCTCATGGAGAAAGGTCATGTTTCTACCACCTGCTTGGTCTCCTCTCTGTTTCTGAATGAACTTCCCTTTGGTTCTGCATTGTCTTGTTTAAGGTGAAGCTAATGGGGGAATGATGCTTAATGGGCTTATGGGAGTTTGATGAGAAGGCAACATACCTGTGTCTTAGCATGCAGTACCATAACAGCTGGGGCTGCTTCGAAATTGTAGCACAGACACCCAGAAAGCATTCAGTGAATGATGTACCAGATCACCTTAAACTAAGTTTGTGCTTTTCCAATCCCTAGGACCGGTAATGTCACAAACACAATTCACCTCCTCTGCTAACTCATACCTCTTCAAGCAGCCCTACAACAATTGTGTATAAGATGACACAGATGTCCCATGATATCCCATCCGCTGTCCAGAAGATCAGTTGCTGCTGATGTAGCAGCTGCGTCACCCAGCCATTCTTCTGCTACATCGAGATACTCTACCCAATTATTAGTACTTCAGCTGTAAAGCCATTTTGCCACAAAAAGGTGCCAACCCAAGAATCTGGTTCATCATGTTCAAGCAGTGGGGACGAACAATATATTTGGGGGTTTGGCTCTTAAAAACAGGCAGCAGAGTGGTTTGTCAGAAATTTTTAGAACTTTTTTTTTAATTCCTGTGGCGTTTCTCATTGTTATGTCCGTGTTCACTCAAATTCCCAGCTTGTTCTGATATTCTTCATTTGTAAATATTGTGTGGAGTTCCTCATTCTGCTTCAATAACGACAACATCTGAGTCACAAATGTGTTTACCAGAGAAAAGCCTGTGTCATTTTTCACTTAAGCTGCAGTTTTGATCAGTTTTGAACACCTTTAAAATAGACAGGAGTTGAGCAGTCCAGAATTATGCACACACATCATGGAAACACGTGAGGTCATGTGTGTAAAATCTGTATGTGTCATAGTACGATGTTGGCTACACCCAAGGTGACAGCAGCCTATAAGGCCCTTGACCATTGTTAATCCGAATGTGGAACAGCTTTTATTTTACCTTTAGATGGATGGCCTTTCCTTTACACACTTCAGCTGTTGCAGCAGGAACTAGAAGGGCTACAACCCCTATTTAAAAGAAACATTTTTCTTTAGAAAGCGAAACACTGAATTTTACGTAGTGTAATCACGATTCATTTGCTGAGAGACAGTCAAGAACATGAGCAGGTAAGTAAACACAATTCACTCTTCAATTAGAGGTGAAATGCCTTGGGAGAGCCTACTGATTGATTTTTTTTTCCTTTTTTAAATCAAGATACTGCATTTGAATTTTTCCTGTGCCCCCAAGTTCTCATTTCAGATGCCCTGCATTAATAAAGGCTTATTTCCTTTTGATGTTTTATATACTATGGAGGTTTCTCTCCTAGCATTACTATAATTACAACTGATTGGGTTTGCTGCTGCTGAAGGACTGACACCTGAATGAATGGGTGTCCTTCTCTGTCAAAGTCCAGATCCTTCCTGCAGGTGACCTTGCACAGGACAGGCTGTGTGTGGCCAGGCTAAACGAGAGGGGGGCGAGGGGACGAATCTCTGTGTACACAGTGTCTGGAGTGAAGAGACCCTCTGGTGATCACTATTTGAGTCCTGTTTCTTCCCTTCTCTGAAGCACTACTGTTACCTTCTCGTCAGAGAACTATGAATGAACTGCCTGGTAAAAAAATAAATCCTCTCAGCATCATAGATGGGTGGGCAAGCTGGGCTGTGGATGCTCTCAGTAGCAGTGGGGAAGGGAGTCAAAAAGCAATGTTGCTTCTGTAAAGACAGAATCTCCTCACGTCCTTACTCCACTCTTGGTCACGTCCCCTTGGCAAACATCATATGCCGTGACTGACCATGGCCATGGGTTCCCATGATTTACCTGTCTCTGCTAGTTTGGTGACCAGCTTGTGTAAAACACGTACGTAGCTGTGGGAACAGGGATCCCACTGACCAACTTCTCTCAGCCTTGTGGCAGCAGCTCCTACCTGCACATTAATGCACCTTCCTGCTGAAGTGAGACTAACTTTTTATGGAAAATTGAGCAGTTTCAGGAGAAGGTCACAACCACCCACCCCAAAATGGCCTACATCCTCGGATTGTCTCACTCTCCAAAGAGTTTGAACCTCCTTAGGCATATGAGGAAACTGAATTTCATCTCCCTCAGCTATAGAGAATGCCCTAATTATTAAGGTATCATATACATGGGGGAGACATCTCACGTGGCAGTGCACATATTTGCTTTATGCTGGAAGAAATTCTTTTTGAAGACAATTAAGTAATTCTGTTTCTATATCAAGTGAAGCACAAAAATTATTCTCTGATTTTATTTTTTTAATCATGCAATATTTTGAAGCCTTTCTCCTCAACTTTTTGTTCATTAATAAAACTATTCTGAGCTGGATTGCTTAGCAGCCTTCTGCTACTAAACCAGAGATGCTTCAGCATTGTCAGAAGGTGAGGAGGAGGAAAAAAGAAGTGACCTGCAAATACATGTAACAAAAATGGGTAGGTGAAGCTCAGTGCTTTTTTCTTTGAAAATATTTTGTAGGCAATCTCCATAAGAGGAGTGCTGTTAGACTCACCTGGCTAAACTTAGTTCAAGCAACTCAGCAACTGGTCACCTTGAATTCAGAGTCCAGCTCGTAGTAGTGCCATGATTTACAGGACGTGCTCCTCTCCTGTGGGGTTGCTGTGCCACAGTGGGCTGCTTTTTCTCTAGTCTGCCCTTGGGATTTGGCAGGCTCAAGCAGCTACATTGTGGCAGTCCTGTTGTGGTGCTAGGGACTGTTCGTTGCATTTCCCCTTTACCTGCTGCATACTTGCTTTGGTAGTTGTATATTGCTTTCTCCTTTTTTGTATTCTGAAGCTGATGGAAAGTTCTCCCAAGGCCCCGTACATATTTAATTTGCCACTGTTTTTTTTTAATTTATATTGCACTGAGAAACCAGAGAGGCATATCCTGAATTAAGCTGACTGCATCAGATGACACTGATCAGCCTTTTGGATGGGTCTAATTCCTTTGGGCTGTAATTTGCAGAGCCTGTACATCCTAACAGAAGCCAGATGCCATTTGCTATTGTTTTGCCCTTTGTGCTGCCCAAGAAGTCAATGATTTCCTTCCAAAACTGTATTCCCTGATGTTTCTGTTTCACTCTGTGTGAACAGTTTCTTGTACTGAAGGAAGACTGCATAAATTATCCCAGGAGCAAGGAACAAAGATGCACAGGGAGGCTGTAGCATGCCCAGGGCATCTTGCTGCCTGCCCCGTTAGCTGCTCTGTAGCATGGTGACCCGCTCTGGCACAGCCATTGACTCCTTCAACGTGATTGTTTCATTGATGTTCCTGAAAGTGATGCAAAATGTGCACTGCTCAGTGTCTCTCAGCCCTCAGGTTCACAAGGCTGTTGAGCTGTGGCATGTGTTGCCCCTTTGGGCTAACTGTGGAGAAACGTTTCCTCCCTTAACACTCAGTGGAGAGGCTCTGGCGGAGGGTGATGCCCACGCACGGCTGGGAGCTTTGGCTTGCTGTCTCTCAGAGCTCCTCTCTTGACTGGAAAGAAAGAAGACGACGAGTTTCCTTAGTCTTCAGGAATATGCCATTCATGCTTAGCCCAGAGACTCTGCTTTAGAAATGCTCACAGCTTCAACACCTGCTTAGCTCATGTTGTCTAAAACCACATTTTTGGTGTAGAAAATCACCATCTAGTCTTGGGCATGTGCTTAAGGAAGCACTACCTCTCAGTTCATCCTTGTGTTTTTAAAAAAATAATGTTGGAGGCTGCAGATTCAGGAAAATAAGTCAAAAAAACTTTGTCTTTTATGTTGCGGGTGCAGTTTTATAAAAGACTATTGTAAAAAGGAAATATAAGTAGAAGATAATGTTGTAGCAAAGATACATGCTCCCCAACAGACAAATTATCTCCATTGAACTCCACTAAATATATCCTAGAGGAATGCTTTAAAAAGGTCCCTTCAAAGAGTGCTGCTTTGAGATAAAGCTTGAGATAAAAAGCAGCCTTCACAGTGCCCAAGGGAATACAGGTTTTTTTAGCCCTAAGGGTGAATCAAGGCACTTGCCATACCCAGGTTTGGCTTGCAAATCTATACCTGATCATCTCCACCATCACCAAAACCTGCTTTTATCTGCATGGAAAACAAATGTCTATTAAATCCTTTGGTAAACTTTTTTTTTTTAGGTAGTGGCCACTGGGCCACTGAGTGTGATGATAGGAAGACCAAGTAAATTGATAGTAGACAAGACTGGACATTTTCTACCTAGCTCCCATGAACTTTGATCTTACCAGGATCAAGTCTTATGCGACATGGAGCTTGTGGGGCAAAAGGGCTTCTGTGTATGTGAGGAAAAATTTTCATGATGGAGAAAAAAAGACTTGTTTGGTTTTTTTCTAAAAGCTTTCAATTCAAAACAAAGGTTTTACAGAATTTCTTGTTAATCATGTTCCTATTTTCTAAGCTAAGTGTTGCTGATCCATTGAGGGCAAGATTTAGTCATGGGACACGGTGTCAGGATGTGGGTGGCCGCAGTACAATCCCTCGCTGTGCAAAACTTCATGCAGTTATTTGCACAACAAACGATCTTATCTGAGAATCAAGGAGGGAAAAAATTGACATAGAGATCAAAATTTAAATGATAAATCTGGACAAATTCTGCCTTTAAGATAAAAAGTTCTCAAATACATTAGAGAATATTTCCACAGGGGGAAAAAAAAAGAAACTACATTCCATGCCTCAGACTTTGCCACCCATTGTAAAGGCCAGGACATCAGACCCTAAAGCAAAGTGCTGGATATTTGTACGCTTGCTCTAAATAACAGTTTAGAGCAATTCACAAGTTAATCGCATTAACAGTAAGTAAAATGGAGGCCAACTGCCATTCAGAATCTCCCTGACCCAAATTTTCAGTGAGGTTCAAGTGTTGACTACACTTAAGCTTGAGGTGAGGTTTTTTTTCCTCGTGCAGAGCAAGCAGGAATCCATTTGCATGAAGCTCACACGAGGCACTTGACCCAAGCTCCTGTGTGCTTTGATGGCCACTCTTTCATTTTGTTTCAACTGTACAGATGAAACACTGAGCCATACAGCATGCTGTAATTCAGAACTGCTGCAGGTATCCACAGTCCTGCTTCCTACTGGGTGCATAAGCCTGTTGGGCAACATATTCCCATGATTGTGGGCTATGCACAGCTTGATTCTTCTTTTTATTGGCATGGATATGAGAAAACCACATGTCATGGGGCTCGCTGCCATCTTCCACTAGGCTGAAATTACCAGGGAGTGTTTCAGAAACTACAAAGGGGTCCAAATTAAATGGAAGACACTCGAGTAAATCTGGATGCTTGGATAAATCTGGATCCTTCCTGCTGTCCTGAGGATAGAGAGGGAGGAAAAAAGGGTCTGTTTTAAGTATTTCTTGAACAGATTTTATCTTCCCAGTCCATTGGGACTTGAAGATTATATGTAGTTGGCATGTGGTGGAAGGAGTTACTGCTGGTGTGCGAATAAAGATGTTGCAGACATCAGAGCTATCACACAGCAGAATGAGCTCTGGACATGAAGCATTCATACAGCGTAGGAAAAAATTTGATCTGAGACTTGTCCTATTATTTATTTATGCTCTTCTATGCTCCTGTGGACTGCGGCTGTGTTTTTTTAGCAAGCTGCCTTGCTCTACAGCAATGTTCTGTGGTACAGAACTAGAAGCATCGCCCCTCTTCGCTCAAGAAATAATTGGGGTTTGGATCAGATTTTTTTTTTTTGAGTGGGAAGGCTAATTGTCTGAACAGATGTATGTATCTTTTTAGCAAAAATGTCTGTTGGTGAGAGTAACTAACACTGTCCAAGTGTGTAAAGTGAAGCTGCAATTTTTTTCAAAGCACTCATCCAACACAGGACCCTTCTGGTATAAATATAATTCATGACCATTCTTCTCATCAATAAAACATGAGTTTTTTTTTAAAAAACAGGGCGTGAGGTTTAACTACAAAGGTACCATTGGCTCTTTTAAAACATTCT
This sequence comes from Nyctibius grandis, assembly GCF_013368605.1. Classification (NCBI taxonomy): domain Eukaryota; kingdom Metazoa; phylum Chordata; class Aves; order Nyctibiiformes; family Nyctibiidae; genus Nyctibius; species Nyctibius grandis. Next base: position 1,985,023 of record NC_090664.1, read on the forward strand.
TATGCAAAGAAATACGCCTTTTTTTGTGAGAACTGAAAATTTCTGCATTCAAAAGCAGCAGAAATACCTGAGAGCAAGCTGCAGTGGCAAGGCCTTTTTGTTCAGCTCTGGTGTGATGAGTTCTGTGGGTGCTGCAAGTCGGGTACTAGTGGCTAGAAGAGAAATTCTGTTGGGTTTTTTTTCCCTTTTCTCTTCCTCTTTGTGTTTCCCAGTTTTGTTCCAGATAAATAACACTGGGAGCTGGGTTTAAAGGGGCTGTGAAACGTCGTACACAGAAAACAAATGGCTTACAGATTCAGTGAGAGAGGTGTGATGGCAGCTAGTTTTTGGGAGCACACAAGGAAGTTCAGAGCAGATAAAATGCTGCTGTATGCTTTTGGCGTGTGTGTTGAGCCCCTGGAGATTAGCATGGCGAAGTCTCTGAAGCTGCTGGCTGAAGTGAGGAGCCTGCACTCGTGCTTGCTTGTGAAAGACCGCCAGCACCAGCCTGAGACGTGTGTATCCTGATGCCAACATGGCTTGCAAATGAAGTCACACCCTGGCTGTCTGTTCTCTGTGCCTATTATGGGCAGTGCTCTAGTGCTCTTTGTGCAGTGGAAGCATGAAAAAGCCAGCTGTGGCCATACACAAGGTGCCAGGGAAGGCATTTCTAATATCAGCAATCTGTATAAGATCAGTAGAAAAAGGATGCCAAACACTCTAGCACCCTTGAGATCCAGAAGGGAGATGAAACAGATGCTAATAACCACACTGTGGGACTGGTTCTGAGGGAGAGGAGTGATCTTTTGAGCTCACACAGCAACACAGGCAGAAAAGGCACCATTAGACATTCTCAACCTGTGCTACTGACAAAGAATATTTCCCTTTGCTGCTGCTGCTTTCATTAGAAGAGCTATTATCCTCAGTTTTTTTGTGATAAAGACATGTCCTTCACAGAGATCTGTGAGGATGCAATATTCTACGGTGGAATGAATCGCTCTGTGCAAGTCCCTATTCCTCTCTCTGTTGACAATAGGGGAGCTGAGATAATTAGCGCCGCTTGACATCTACCTTGTAGACAGGGAGGAGTGGGATAAATGATACCCAGGGCACAGAGATCATTCCAGGTAGACCAATGACAACTCCTGGATTGCCAACGCCCTGTGCCAACTATTGCTAAAACACACACACCCCCCAGGCCCCATTATTTTACCAAAGTGGAGCACAGCCCTTTTAAAATGAATCAGTGCAGTGTGTCTCACGGGTAGTCATTGGAGAAAAGGCCTGAAGGTCTGGGATGCTCTCTCACAGAATGACTTTTTTTTCTTCAGAATTAGTAAAATCTTGAGCTGTGGGAAGACCAAGGGGAAGTGCTGGGATGTGATCTTCGCCGCTGACAGATAACAGAGCGAGGGCTTTCAATTCAGTGCACTGTGTCTGTGAATCCCAGAAAACCAAGGGTCACAACTGTTCTGTTTTTCAGCCTATTACCCGCTGTATTTCATCTCAACAGTCATTTATCTGTGTCTGGCTTCTCAGCTGGTCCGTTTCAGAGTGAAATGGTGGCTGGCAGCTTGTAAGAAAATCTGAGTCCCATGCCAGCCTACGCAGGAGTTAAGATCCTGACAGCAGAGACGCATGTTGTTGGTGGCTTTCAGATAGCAACGAAAGTCATCTGTGGGCCCAACTGCCTCAACAGATGCACATTCCTGTCAGTCAGCTTTGGTTCACATCCACACTTATCTTGCAAATAGTGCCTGATGCCGATAGCCCGAGACATGCAGCTATGTGACCTTCTGGTCACTTGTGTGGACCGAGCCACCCTGGCATCTGTGAAGCTCAGAGTCACGCTAGAGCAGGCGTCCCGCTCAGTAATCTGCTGCGACACTTAATCCTGCATTTGTTTCTTGCTTTCTTACAGCAGCCTAGCTGGGCATTAAGAGCCCCTCCATGCCTGTGGTGCTGGAATCTGGAGCTGCGTTTCATCAGGCGTCGTTGCCTCCTCCCAGCCAGCACAGATAACTGCTTGGCAAACTCAGTGCTGAAGTAAGCTGATATGACCAGTATAAATATTGCACACGCTTGGCTTTTAGAAGAAGCAGATCCCTCTAGAGAATGGACAGAACAACTTTGCCAGCGTTATTTTTCCAACCTCAGTCAGAGTAGACACGTTCTCCCCAAAGATGTGTGCTCTCCTGAAAACAGGAGCCATGTCCTGATGGGTCCAGCTCAGCTGGGGGTTGGTGGCAAAGCAGGCTTGAGAGGCTCCTGCAAGGGCACACTGCTGGGCACCAGCTTGCTTTGCTTTTAAACATACACTCACTCCACCATTCAGAAAGCACTAATTTAGCTCCCATTAGAAATGTTAGACTGCAAGCTAGTGGGGTGAGAGCAGCACTGGGACACGTGTTTAATGCATTGGATGCTACTATATAAGGCAGCAGCATTTTTTTGACCCTTGTCATTTCCATCATGATTCTATAGAAAGAGGTAGGACACATACGGAAGTTGTTTTACACTGACATTAAGTCCTTCTGAAAACCTAGCTAATTAATATTTTGTTGTGTTCCAGTTTTGTTAAGTCTGCTATCAGAGGCAAACACCAAAACCAACAAGGACAAGTGTAAATAATTAGATAATTTAGTGTCGTACTTGAATGCTTTTTATTTATTCACTCATTTTTATTCCCTTCTTCTTATGTATGCATTCTCACCTGTGCTTTTTTTTCTTAAAATGCCATTGATCATTGAACATCAATTAGTAGAGAAGGGAAGAGTTATTTTTCAAGGGCTGTCACCATCTCTGAATCTCTCCCTGAATTTTATAGATTTTTAATTCACCATTTCCTACACTTAAAATGTTTTTGGTTTTGTTTTTGTTTTCTTTAAAACAGTCTTCATAGCTACGAAGTGCTCTTGGAAACGGAACGTGGTATTGAAAGTATAAAACTAGCAATACACTTGAAAAGATATTTTCCCCGTAACTTAAGTTATCTTACATGCTGTTGGCACTCAGGCTGGCTAATATGCTTTTGGCTAAAATACACGAGATACCAAATGGGACTTTAATGGGCATGTCTCTTTGAAAGACCATTCTGGTTGAATGTGTGTAGTAGAGCTGTCCATTACAAAACACAGGCAGGAAGGGACTAGATTTACAAAGTCCTTACACTTCCCTGTTTTATGCAATATAATACCAGTGGGAGCCAGAGCCATGAACTTGCATTAAGATGTCACTGGTTTGCACATCTATGGCCATCTTCGTGCACGCATTCAACCTCCAGTGTGTGCTGGTAGCTAGAAATAGCAGTAGTGGCATTGACATACAGGAAAATTAGGATACTTTTGGATGTTGATCATGTGGAGCGTCATGACTGAAATCTGCTTTTCTCATGCTAATTCCTCTTCTCTTTTACTATAAGTCTTAGAATTTCTACCCTCTTTCAGGGGAACTGCTTATCATATAGGAAACCCTCTGCAATAGCACCAAACTCTTGATAATAATTTTTCCCCAGATGTTTCATTGCATACTCCCTGTATAAGGAGGCCTCACCATTTCTTAGCAGATGGAGACACTTGGGTGAAGGGGTTTCACCAAGATCATGCAGCAAGTTAGCAAGCAACAAAAATAAAACAAAAACCAACCAGAAAACAAAAGAAGTGCAAGAGAAACACAAATTTTCTCTGTGTAGCTGATGTTAAAACTAGGAGACATCTCAAGGCTGCAATGAATTCCTTGTCCCCAGTGTTGCAAAGGAGAGTGCAGGATGAATCCCAGAGGTAGGATTCATGCCTTGTTCATTTAAGGTATCTTAACTTCAAAGGCAAGGAGCAAAACCATGTGGTTCCACCCCCTCCCTTCTCTTACTGTACTTCCTTGCTCAATTCATTTCTTCTCCTAAGAGGTGGATAACAGGGTTGTTGATATATTGGCAACAGGAGAAATCCAACTCAGCCAGCTTATAGAACCTGACTTTTCAAAATGTCAGTTTTTTTCTAGATATATATATATAAAAAAATATATATTCTTGTTCTTTTGGTTATCACTGAAATAAAGTTGTCCAAAGTTTGGAGTGTAGTAGAGCCTCAGAGAGCTGAAAAAGCTCAAAAAAGATGGACAGATGTGATTTTTTTTTTAAACAACCACAGCTCTAGTGAAACAAATCAAATAAAGCTTTAAAACTTCCCTGCTTGAACTTCTCCTCTTCCCCTTCCCTCTCCCTGGGGTTTCTGTTTTAAAGCTCTTGAACTGATTTGTTGAGACAGATCAAAGTATAAAGTATTTCTCAGCTGGTCTTATTTCTCTCACTGGATTGTAGTGGCAGGAGACAGGCAGCTCATTACAACTGGGAGAGCGCTCCTGTGAAACCAACTTCATTACAGCTGGTAAGGAAACAAAGATTCTGCTGAAGCCATAGGTCAGTCTCACCATCACAGAAGTAAATTATTTTAGAATGAATAAATAATTTCAGACTGCTTCTCATTAGGGTAGGAGGCTAGGTATTAACATGATGTTAAATACATCTGAACTGTACTCTTTGTGTCTAGTACTGTGAAGCCTTTGAAATACATCTTGGGTTTGTCCAATTTCAAGCATGTTTCCCCTGTGCTTGTTCCTTTTCTTTCCTTTTCAACAGTGCTCCAGTGAACAGAGAGGATGGGGCGAGGGTTATACACCTCAACAGCTTGAGAGCCTTCTCCAGGTGCTGACTGTGTTTTGTAAGTCACCAGAAAGAATTGGGGCTGGGTATGTTTTCAGGGTGCATGAACATGGCTATCTGAACCCAGCGGTGGCTCCTTATTTCTTCCAAGAGTGCATCAGAATAAAGCAGGAAGCTCAGAACCAGGCGGAGCCCAGGCCTGTTGGCTGTGAGCTCCAGTTTGAGAGCAGCTCAAAGCAGGCAGGTTGGGAGGTTGCTTCTTGCTGCAGACCATGTGTGTGAGCAGTCTTTTCACAAGCTCCTATCAGACAAGGGGCAGGACAAGCTTTCTGCCTTTGCCCCCTGCCCTTGTTCTTCCCCCAGCATAAGCCCTTAGCAGCCCCAAAACCAGAAAAAAACCCTCACATTTTCTTAACCAGGGTCAACGCCATGGTTTGCTCACAGCTATGCAGAATTTACGGGTAAGGCAGGTGACCCAAAATGGACCAACGAAGGTATTCCACCCCATACACGTCATTCTCGGTATAAAGCAGGGGGATCACGGGGGTCTCGGCTGTTTTGGGGGTTCTGTTTGAGGCTTGGGCTGCTTCTGCTGCTTGAGCCTTCGGCCCTTTCTTCTCCCTTCTCGCCCTTCTGCTATGGCTGGTGTCCAAGGAGGACTCTGTCTGTTTTCCTGCTGCCCCCGGTCCCGATCCGGGCATCCCTGAATCCAGCTCTCGACCGTCGCTGGGCCCAGCCTGGGCCTTCCCGGAGCCTGCCCTGCAGTGCCGGGGGGGACGTGGCCAACAGCGGGGGAGCTCGATCTTGGTTTTGTATATATTTGTGTATATTTGATTATTCCAATATTATTATTATACTCTTTTTCATTATTATAGTTGTTTAAAACTGTTTTAACTTTCCAACCTGTCAGTCTCTCTCCCTTTTCCCTTTCCCTTCGGGTGTGTGGGGAGGGTTAACAGAGAGTGTCTGCCACAGGTTTAATAGCCGGCCCAGCTTTAAACTGTGACACGTGCCTACACACTGCTGCTCCAGTCTTACAGCAGTACTCCAAGATCAGAAAGAGATGGACAAACTTCTTATTCTATTGTCATGCTTTTGCTCATAAACTAAAACTTTGATCAGATACACCTCAAGATGAACTCTAAGAAGCACAGACAAAGTCTCTATTCCACAAACATCCTTAAGAGTTTTGCCCTGATTAAGTCTTGGCTTTGTTAGGCAGCAGCTGTGGATTTCTTAGAGCCATTGATAGTTGTGGTGGGGCAGCTGTATATAATTGATCTTCCTGTTAGCAGCTATTTTTTCCTCTGGAAGGAAGAAAAGGTGTGGTTTGAGCAGACTGCTGTGAGTCAGTCCTGGTGAGTACTAATTCTAGTTGCTACTGTATCCTGTAATTGGGGTATCTGAGAAGCTGTGATTGTTTTGGATCGGTTTCCATGTTGGTGCAACAGAGATAAGCGTTTCCTACTGTAGTGAACAGCAGTACTGCATCAATTGGTTAATATTGTGAAATGCTGTGAAGGGGATAACATGTATGCTGGGGAGAACAAACTGCGAGCAGTGATACAAAGTTCCTCCGTATTCCAAAGCTCTTCCCTGCATCTCCCCAAAATTGTGTCTCTGCCTTTTTCTCCTAGTTCCCCAGTCCTCCTATTACAGCTCTTATGAAACCTCAATACAGAGTATTGCTCTAATCCTACTCCTGTGTAGCCTGACTCTCAGGTCAACCACGTTTCCTTAGTCCTTGAGCTATAACACACTGAAGTTCTTGCCTTGTACAGCCCCTACCTGCTTGGTCCCATTTATTTTGCCTCAGTCTATCTGCTGGGTAGAGCAACCAGCTGTGAAGGGTTGCTGATGTCTGCATAGATGGTAAATACACGGCCAACCTGGTTGGATGGCTGCTAAACAGGACCCATGGCTATGTCAGCAATACACATGCTTAACATGAACATTGACTTTTCTAGAAATGTTCTTGCAATGGTGACCAGTAAAAAACTGGTGTGATCTCTTTTGTGAACAATATTTGCTGCGAACAACATTTACTGCTTACTAGCAGTGCTCTAAAGTTCCTTCCTGCTTGCTGGTTCCCCACAGAGCTATATGGGATTGTTGGTTGGTTGGTTCTCTCTGGTTTTTTAACCTTCGGAATGCTGGATATCCTAAGCTTTTCACTATAGGGAATGGCCAAAGTAGAAGCAGAGCTTTCACTGTTAAGCACATATAGTTTTGACTCTTTCTGTGACTTTTACTTCCTGCTAGCAGGGAGGAGATTAGCAAAGGATATAAAAAGAACTTTAAAGCTGCTGCTGGTTTGTTTTTTTTTCCAAACCTGTAACAGTACATATGACTATGTTCTGCCAAAGCTGCATGACTTTTGTTTTCCCCAGAGAACGCTCCAGGGAGACCTTCTAGCAGCCTTCCAGTACCTGAAGTGGGCCTACAGGAAAGCGGGAGAGGGGCTTTTTACAAGGGCATGTAGTGACAGGATGAGGGGGAATAGTTTTAAACTGAAAGAGGGGAGATTTTGATTAGATATTAGGAAGAAATTCTTTACTGTAAGTGTGGTGAGACACTGGCCCAGGTTGCCCAGAGAAGCTGTGGCTGCCCCCTCCCTGGCAGTGTTCAAGGCCAGGTTGGATGGGGCTTGGAGCAACCTGGTCTGGTGGAAGGTGTCCCTGCCTGTGGCAGGGGGGTTGGAACTAGATGATCTTTAAGGTCCCTTCCAACCCAAACCAGTCTGTGATTCTTCATTAGGATGTGTCAGACTGTACTGAAAACAAAAGGGGCTCAAAAATGCCACCACCTAGTAGCAGAGCCATCCTCCAGGTTATCAGACTGGGGCAGACTGTGTACATTAGACTGTGTGAATGATTACATAATTGAGACTGCAAGTCTATATTCACTTATTTCTTGCACATATACTGTTGTGGCACGGGCTTGTATGTTCTGCTACCTTGTATTTATGCATTATGCAAGTCCTGCATGTTTCACTGTATCTTACAGGCAACCTGACCTATGAAGAACCAATAAATAGGAGGTATTCTGGCAATGTTTCAGTTAACATTTTCTTTCTAATGTTGCAGCTAGTAATTTCTTTACGCAGGGGAAAATTCTGTAGCTCCAGTGGGAGGTTGATAGTGTGCAGTTTCCTGTCTAGGAATAACTTTTGGAGGTTCCTTCCTCGTTTATTTCTGGTTTAGTCCAGAAGGCTTTCTTTAAATCATATGAAGTGAAACTGTGGGATTCTTTGCCACATGCTGCTGTTGATGACCACAACTTACAGACAAATTTCACCTTTATACAAATTTGTACTGGATGAAACTAATATGCAGGAACTTTGTGATTTTGCAGACTTATTTTAAAGCACCCAGAAAGTGGTTTATGTCAGGTTATCTAAAGTAATATTGAACTTTTGCTGTGAAAGTGCATTTCCCAACGGACTGTTCTCATTCAAAAGTACCAATTCATCGGATGCTGAACTAAGTTGGGGAGGAGAGAGAAAAAAAACCAACCAAACAAAACCAAAATAAATGAACAAGGAAACCCCAAAACCACCCCCGTGCCCCTAAAAAAAAACCCAACCACCATCTGAACAGAGCCCTGTAAAAACAGGGGAGTAAAGAGCACACTTTGTTTTTTGTCTTCAGATACATTTGGCCTAGAATTTTCAAATTGTGGGTTATAATAGAGGAAGTTGAAATCCCGATGTTGTACTTCGCTAATTTGAACTCAATAGTTTGATCTGGACCTTTTATGAGGGGGTGGTTATTTTTTGGATAATTCCTCATTTTATGCATTTTTTGGTTTTGCTACTTGTGTTGGGTTTTTTCTTTTTTATAATTTAAATCGAGGTGTTTTGTGGACCAGAGACAATATGGAGATCTTGGAGTTCCTTGTGCAAAGTAGAACTGTGTTTTTGCCTGGGTAAGGGGGATAGCTATCTAGAACATCCAAAAGAGGCTGTCAGCAAAACGAAGGGCTTCAGCTGGCCCTTCTCTAGGGGGGAAGTTTCCCCTGTGCAAGAGAAGCAGTGAAAGTGAAGCAGGGACAGACGTAGCTCCTGTGGGAGGGAAGAGTGGAGAAGGGGGAGTATGCAGCTGTGCAGGATGTGATTGTACCCCAACCTCCTTTCTTAACCATGAAATCTCCATCTGGGTGATGCAATGCAAGGACAAACAGAATCACAGAATCGACCATGTTGGAAGAGACCTCAGGGATCATTGAGTCCAACCGTTGCCCTGACACCACCATGTCAACTAGACCATGGCACTAAGTGCCATGTCCAGTCTTTTCTTAAACACCTCCAGAGATGGTGACTCCACCACCTCCCTTCTACAAATACCACCACAAATCTTCTGGTTGTGATGGTATTTGTAAAACAAGACTCACTTTTGGTATTTTTCTTTCACAAGGCTACCTGGGGTCCTCCTAGTCATACCTTTGCGTGCCAGGTGAGACCTGGGGCTCCTTGTCATACATCTGTCCTATGAGAACTGTTGTTTTCTGTAAATCATCCATGTTATGACCTTAGGTATTCTATATAGCAGTCATAAAGGAAAAAATTATAATCTATTTCTTATCCAACTGTCTGCCTTATAGAAAATGAGTGCATCTGTAATTGGGCATGAAGTATTTTAAATTGGGCCATCAAACAGACTGCATCTGTTGTTCTCATTATTATTCATTACACATCACAGTCACTGCTGTTGTGTTTTCATTAATTTTTCTATTAACTTTCCCCATCAATGTGATTAAAGATTCATTAATCCTGAAGCAGAGTAAAACAACTGCCACCACCCCCCAAACCTGAGATCAAATCAAAACCATCCTGCATGTAATGTTAGGCAAAAACTGATTCAGCCTTATAAAAATGAGAGATCTCTGAAAACAGATATGTTAGCAAAGGATTAGCTGTCCAAATGGTCAAGTCAAACAAGACATAATCAGGGCCAACTTTACACCTCCTCCTCATTTCGCTTCTCCCATCTGTGATTTCATAACCTTTGAGATGGGAGTTTAACTTAGTACCAATTTTCTTGTACCAATTATCTATGTATTTAATTTGGCCATGTAATTGGCAGACATTTCCAACTTGGCTATTTTTTTAATATGCTCTGTATGTAATGTAACTGAAGGATTTTTTTAATTGCCTCTTGTTACGGTCTTCTAAGAAATATGTGTGAGCTCTCCTGCCTCCTCTCTCTTTCTGGCTATTATAAGCAATGTTGCCTTTAAGTTTGAAAAGTACTGTTCCTAGCAGCTTGTAAAGAATAGGAAAATGATGGAAATAGAAGTTAGAATGCCTCTAGACATGGCGTGTTCATGTGGATTTAGCAAACGTAAGTTTTAGGAACCCATTGGTGACTGTAGTTTCATCAGTGTTTTTTTTATATAAAAGACACAGGTTACAACTTTTTCTTCAGTATAAGCCCTTTTTTTTTTCCCCCATAAACTGCTAGTGACTACCCTAATGTTAAGCCACTCTGACAGAAGGGAATACAGCATAATTAGGCATGGCAATAGACTCACATTTAAACCTGCCTTTCCCAAAATCTACATTTTCTGTCAAGCTGGTTTCAACTTTTAGGGCACTGGTGAAAGGATGCGCTTTGACTGAGGGCTTTCTGGTGCTTGCTGGGTTCCTCCTGTGCTTCGAGAACTGCCTGTCAGTCTCTGCTCAATTACATGCTCTCTCTCCTTGGCAGCAGAGCTTACAGACAAAGGTAGTGCTGATCATAACCTCCCCAGTGTGAATTAGTTTTCTTCACAGTAACTGGTATTTAGGTTTTGGTTTAACAAAGCACTTGGACTTACCCTGGAAAACCAATGTTGCTTCATCTGGCCTTGTGTGCCTTACCTAATGGAGATGCATTAAACTGCATGCATTGGGAATTGGATCATAGTCCAATTTCCTAGGTTTCCTTCACAGCTGGGAACAACTAAAGAAACTCTATTTGGGCCATAGCTGCATAAGAAAGCCAAAAGGAAGGAATTGCCTCAAGGTTGTACTGAATAGGTGAATTAGTCCATCTAGGTGTTGCGTAGCACCTGCGCCCTAGCTTTGAGCTTTGCTCCACCCAAATACTTTGTATGTGTGTAATGGTAACTGACATGCTTTCAGAATACAAAAAGGCTAGCCACATCTGCTAGCCAGATCTTATTGCAGATGTGCTTCTCTTAGAGCTTCCTGACTTTGCAGAGTCCACTTCTGAAGCCAGCGTTTTCAAAGGGTCCTGAATTCAACTGAGTTCCTTAAAGGACTCTGGTCATAACCTGCTGCTACCAGCAGCCTGGCTAATACCATCCTCCCATACCAATTTCCAGACAGCTCAGTGCACAAATTAATGTGAAGTGGTCAGCAACTGATCAGTGAATGAGCCATGGGGTGCCCTTGATGCCTCTGAAACATCTATGAATGGTGACTTCAGTCATACTGCCCTTCCTAGGAGCAGGAACCTCTGGGTCCTGGGGTTGATACCAGCCCATATGAAACAACATTTTAATAGATCAACATCGTGGTTCTAGAGGAGAATAGATTTAATTTATTGTAAGGCAAAATGGACAAAACTTAGTTCTACAGGCAGAAAGAAGTGAGACAAAAGCAGACTTTATAGCAACATATTCTGCAAGTTATTTTTAGTTTCACCTGTCTAAAAAGCTCTGTGGCTGGCACCATGTCTCTTGCAAAACTTCAGATACTATTTTCATAAACCAGGTTTGGGGAGAAGTCTCTGCTGTTTTCTCCTTGGAGAGGCCTTCAGCTTTCAGAGTTCGTAATTCATAAAGACAATGTTTAATTAAGGCATCAGGAGGAGGTAAGTGAGGGAACTTCTTGTTTCTTGCCCTTTTTGTCCCCAGGTGTTTGTGTTGTCCCTGCTTAATTTTGAAAGAAGAAAAATGCTGTTGTCCTCTGGACATGGCTGTACAGGGCCATCTTCTGGTCAGGCAATAAATAAAACTCTTTACTGAGTGTTCATGCAGCATTATGACTGTCTGGGCAGTAAACACTTTTATACAGATAAATAAATGAGACCGTGCATGCTCTGTGTTCCTCTCTGTTAATAAAGGATATGCATGATGGTGGTCCAACAGCCCTGGGGTGACAAGTTCTGCAGGGGAAAATTCTTTAGGGAAGGGGGGCGATTTTTAGAGATGCAGCAGTTCTGATATTTCAGATGCAGGCAGACCTGTCTAGATATCAAATAAACCAGGCTGTACAAAAAAAAACCTCAGCACGAGTGAAAAATTTTGAGTCTTGGATATTTGAAAGGCTGTTAGAACCAATAGTTTTAAATCAGTGTTGACTGAGATAATATTCTGTTCACATTGCTGTATATTTTAAAAATGCTACTCTTTAGGTCCTATTCATACATAGCTTAAGTGAGGCCTAGGGTTGTGTTTTTATACATGCATTTTTCGTTCCTATTCTTTGAGAAAAGCACGAGACTCATGTACTGAGAGTACTCAACTGAAGTTTATTCAGTCTACTTGAGACAGTTAAGCACAGCAGACTTGGAGGAAAGACAAATAGTTTTATCTGAATTTACACTGTACTGCTAATGGTGAAGGAGACAAATTGGAAACTTCTTAATTTCATCATAATTTAGTACTGGGGGAAAGGCTATGTGGACTAGCTCTGGCCAAGTGGAAATGCCAGAGAAGCTGTTTTTTTATGTATATTCAAGGTTTTATTTGATCTGATATCTGCAAGTACATTTGGCACACAAGCAGAACACTTTAAAGTGATGTGCTATTAAACGGGGAAAAAACCAACAGTCTAAGACAGGATTGAAGATATGAGATACAAACAAAATTATTTACAACTCTGAGGAAACATCTGACACTTGGATGGTGAAAAGTGAAATCACAAATTTTAGGAAGAAATATTGCAGTCAATAGAGAGATTGGCTCCCCTGGAGACAAATCAGTAGGATTTACCTATGCTGCCCTTCAGAGATGATGTCTTTTTAGTCTGGCTATAAACTCACCTCCACTCCCCCATGCTTATCCACCCCCCCTTCCTAGGGTTTTAGCAATCCAATACCTAAACAATTATGTGACTTGTAAGTGCAGCATGAATTATCTACTTTACAGCTTATAAGGAGGAGCACAAAAGGACTCATGAATTTCACAAAGATTATTTCTGTAATTTCATCAATTGAAATCAAATTGATGAAACAGTTTATCCAACTCATTAAGTGAACTGACCCCTGAAGGTTAATGTAGAGTTTCTGAAAGTGCCAGAGCCATGAAGGAGGGAGAGCAGTATCAGAGTGACTATGGCATGTGCAACAACTTATTGCCTTCGTGCAGAGGAGGCTGGCGGGGGGGAGGATTCAGTGGAATGACTTCTTTGTTTTTCCAGCACTTCCCAAATAACAGAATAGCTTGTGCTCCCAAATATACCCCTGGTGGTAGTAAGCAGCTTCCCTCACCTATTCTCCAAAGAGCCATAGATCTGAAACCTGAGGAGTGATACTTGTTACAGGGAAATGCATCATTCAGTGAACATGGAAGAAAAAAGCTCACCACATGTGAAATAATAGCTGTTAACTATGTGTGGTTAACAGGTCACTGGCAGCATACAATGAGCCTTTCTCCTCCCAGTTATATCAGCTTTACAATGGTGCAAGTTTACTATATGCATAAACTTAACTGATTTATCTGAATAAGAGAAGTAGCAAGCCAATGCCACTAATGGCATGTGCCACAGGATGGATATTTCAGGACATGCCCAACAAAATAACTTTCTATGCAGTAGGTATTTCATTCAAATTGAAGTTGTCCGACTCATCTGACATAAGATAACAATGATAACTTGCCATTCACCAGTGAAGCCTGTTGGTAGAGAAGAGGTACACTACCCACTTGTTCCTCTGGCCCTGGAATCCCTAAAATTACTTTTGGATCTTCCATATTGCAGCATGGAAGAGGCAGAGAAAGTGTTGACTGTTCAGATGCAGGTTGCTGCCTCAATTCAGTTTGCAGAGAGCAGGGGGTGGTGTGGGAGCAGGAAGGAGGCAATGTCTCCAACTGGTTGAAGAATTTCTGCCATCAAGCATATACCTGAGGTCTGAAGATAGGCTTTACAAAGCGCACTTCGTGTCGATCTCTGTTTCACTTAGGCTGATGTTCAATGCTGACAACAAGCTGTTCTGTAGTAGCTCTTGTTATTTTCCCAGACAGCACCCTTAGGACTGTATAAATGGCAGCAACAGGAGAAAGATATTGAGAACATCATTATTATCTAAGTGAGTTTGTTGTTGTTATAGAACTTGGAGAGTCAGGAGCACTGGGATTCATAAAAGTGTCTCTGGTTATTAGTTCTTATGATTTCATCTCTTTTTTTGCTATGTTGGAAATGAGCTGGGATCCTAAATGAAACAGGCATTTAAGATGATGGTATTTCCTGGAGTTTATGGAACACATGCAACAATGATGAATTGGTATAATATGTTTATCTTGAGTGTTCATAAGATAGAAATACTCATTCCACACTTATATAAATAAAATTAGAGGTAGTTTAGAACCAAATTGAATTCATAGGCAAAATCTTATGGGGCTCAAAGTAAGGAAAAATGTTGAAGAAAGGCTTTTTTTTCCCCTTAAAACCAATGAAAAGACATGGCACTTTATTTCTTTTTTTTTCCTCTCAGATTTAGAAATATACTAACATTCTCTTCCATGCAAAATCCAAATGTAAAAAGTGCTTTTAATGCACCTACCTGCTTATGTTTCCAAATGTCACAGCTATAGTTTAAGCTACCTTGTGATGATGTACTTATCGGCCGATATTACTGATAGCATCAGCATCACTGGCTTGAGAATTTTATTTTCTGCTTGCAAAGGATTTAGGTAAGGCTTATAATGCTGAGCAAGCCACCAAATCTGTTCCTGAAGACAGAAAGTTATTTTTTTTAACTTAATTGGACGGAGATGGAGCAAGTTCTAAGGAGTGAAGGAGCTGTCCTGTGTGACGTGGGACTGGCTCTACTCATGGGCACCTCACACTGTCTTTAACACCTCAAAATACCAGATGACATCTGGGCTCTGACTAAACATTCGATGAGTACAGCATGGGTTATAACTGGGCTGCAACTTTCTGTACATGCACTCCTGGTCACCAGGAAATATGAGGTAATTTACTGTTACCTAACTTACAAAGGAAGGTTATATATTTGAGCTGTATTATCTTGCTTCTCCTGTGGGCTAATAGTGCTAAGGTAGCTTAGCAGATCTTGGTGAGAAACAGGTTTTTCACTTCTTAAGAATTGTCCAGGCCCTTTTTAATGTAAAACGTAGAAAATGTCTTGAGACTTTCCTGTTCTCCTCACAGGTCTTAGAGCACTTTATCTGATTGTGCTTTTACAGGTTCATTGATGCCCAATTTAGGGATGTAGTTAAATAATCATACAAACTCTTCCTGAGGCAAAAGAATAGGCTTGTCAGGTCTGACAGAAGCTCTTAGGCTCTTCCTCCACAAGGAGTTTTGGGCAGGCAAATCTTTTGCTTCATGTTATTCCTGTGTCAAATGAGGCTCTGTATTTGCTGCTGTCCCTCTTGTGGGGCCTTGCACAGAAAGGGGCCCAGATCTAGAGCAATGGGCATGTTATTGTAGTCTAGTAGTATGAACTGCAAGCTCATTTTTATCATGTGGGATGGTGACTGGACTGACAGTGTGAAAATGCTGTCACCTGGTTATAACCAACCTGATACTTCACTAGTCTCAATCTCCTCTTGCACATTAAACTCCTTCAGAAGAGATGTTGGCCTATCTGCATATTTATTTCCAGCCCCCATTGTGTAAATTATTCAAGCTTTGTAATTAAAATCCTGTCTGTAACTGGAAAAAGTACTGAAGAAAAATCTCTTCAGGGCCTGCTTATGCAATGGAAAGCAGTTCAGAGATTCTTGCCCTTGTACAAAAAAGGATGGGTCTGAAACCAAAACTGGCATAACTATGCCCCTAACAGGCAGTTAATTGTCTAGGGCACAGAACTAGTTGGCTGTGTTTGAGACTCATATGACTGTCTGCAAAGCAGTGGTCAGGCTTGTGAGAGCCAGCCTGGAGAGCTTTTGTGGCATCTTACAGACATATCTGTAAAGGCAGTTCCAACTCCCAATCAGATGAACAAATTGCTGGACAAAAGTTAAATCTGAATAAATATTATGGCTGTGATTTGGGGTTGTACCAGAAGTTATTTCCCCAATGGATTTGGTGTAAAGCTGTAAAACTTAGCTGCTGTCTGTCACCAGATCTTGCTAAAATGGCTGTGTCTTCCTTTAGGATGACTGCATAAAGGGTACTGATTGAGCAAGACCTCAAGCTGTGGGTTTACTTGTGGTGTTAGACTATTGTAGTCCTTGCAATATTTCCTTGGAAACAAGCTCTGAATGGTCAGCAGTGAGTTATTGTAAGAGGGGTTTAGAACTGAGTCAGCAGAACCTTAGCTCCGTGCTGTAAGTGTAATGGATGTTGAATGAGTCCCATGTTTTAGTCAGGTACCCAGCAGAATGAAAGCTATTGGCATATAGTACTGGTGAATATGTTAATCATGGTGACATAGGAAAAGTGGCCAACTGTAACTGCAAATCTCATTGCAAAATATGGTAATTGCCATTTCTGTAGGTGTATAGAAAGTGTCCTGAAGTGCTGTAAGTGACCAGCCCACATGCTGTTAAGTACTCAATGTTTAAAGGGACATATAAAAGAGGGGACTTGTTTGTTTTATTATTTGCTTTGGTCAAAAACATCATCTGGTTCTCTACTGCAAAGGAAATGGGTGGATAAGGTATTGTAGAGGTTGTGCAGGAGTTGCCTTTTATGATGATGTGTCAGCTGAAGGTCAAGGCAATATTTCTGCAGAAGTTCATTAGATAAAGTGCTTAGTAAGATAATGTTTCTTGAAGAAATTCCTCTAGCTGAGAAAGGTCAGTTGACAGGGGAGTGATACAGTGGATACACTGGGTTGTATATGTTTGCAAGGAGAAACTACATGACTGGAATTTTTCAGAAAAGAGAAACTAGAACTACAGCATTAAAGAAATGAGTGAGCCAGACTCTGGCATCTGCTACAGAGGAGGTCTCAAGGGTTCTAAGAAAATCACTGTTAAGCCCTGGGGAGTGCAAAGCAGTCTTTCTTGACAGAGAAGTACAAACCTGAAAATAGCAAATATTTTGGGAAATGGTGCTGTAGGGCCTCAGACAACTGTCCCACTTGGCTCAGGGTAAGGTGGCTGCTGTGAGAAAATTCGTTCGAATGGCTGCCCTCTTGACTTAGTGCCATTAAGCTGTAGTATAGATTGTGCCACCAATGAAAAGGCAGAGTGAGATGCTGCAAGATGGTGCCAGTTGGGCTTCAAGCTCAGAGTGGAGAAGCACTGTGGTGGCACTTCCACTGGGAAACCCCAGGGAGGATGTGATGTGCTAGACCAGAGGAAATATAGCTGAGGCAGCTCTCTTGCTTGCAGAAGATTTAGTATGACTGGCAGTGCTTGGTGAGCATGGTTGATGTCTGTAGCTTGCCACAGAAAAGCCACTCACAGGTGATGACAGAGAAGGCTTTGTGCAGTCTCTCACTGGCATCTTTGAGTGCCCAGCTCCTGCTTGACCTTGTGGAGACATGTGGCCCAGTGTAGTCCAGATGTTTGCTCATGCGCTTTAGGTGCTGTGCTGCAACCTTGGTGGGTGGGAACTGGACTCTGCTGGGGTGCTGAATAATTTTTTTTGAAGTGGTCCTGCATGAAAAGCCTTTTCTTGCAGCTTATCAGAAGTATAGTGAATCATTCCTAAATTGAAAGCTGCAACCTTCCATTTGAAGAGAAACTGAATGTGAGTTGGGTCTGTGAAAGCCTTTTCCTTCTTTTGGATATTTTTAGATTTTTTTTTTTTAAAGTCAAGCCACAAAGCAGCATGTGGACAGGGTAGACTACCCATGTCTGTTTCTTTCTTTCTCATTAGGAAGATGCAAGATCAGTGATCTGATCAGTAGTTCTTTGTCTTATCAAAATTTTTGTTCTGTATTGAGTACGATTACAACATTAGGATTTCCCAATGCACTCCAGAAAAAATGAAGTCTGCTGCAAGCTTGGGAAAGCTGAGTTCTTTCTCTCAATACTGACTGCAAGCCCAAGCTGCTCTTATAACTCTCTACTCTAAAGAAAGCCTGGTGTTGTCTGGTTACTTCATTGTTCTGCTGTGAAATGAAAGATATTTAAGTGTTTTCTGTTTCAAGGGACAACATCCTTCATACACTTTCTGTTTGCTTTTCAAAGACTGGGTCATCTATCTTCACTGTGATACTGATACATCAAGATAGTAACTGCAGCTTGGCAAGTTCCTAACACAGGGGAAAAAGGGCTGTTTCTTTCTTGGCTGTAATTGTCTGCAAAGTGGTACATGTCACTTCTGATTTTACACCAGTTGAAACTGGTCTTGCAGTTAGTGATTCCCAGGGAGGGAATCCTTATTCCCACATATTTATGTCTTGATTGGTAGTGAAAGAGATTGGCTTGCTTTGTTGTTGGTGAGCAAATGAGGGTAAGAATGCAATCATTACTAAACAAGGCCCAACACCTTCCCTTTCAGGCCCTTTAATGTGCTTCTTTCCTCTCCGTGTTAGGATTCCTACACTTGACCATGTTAACGGATGTTTTTGTTGTGTGTGGGTTTTTTTTTAACCTGGTGACTGATTTATTGACATTACAGCCAAATGATCACCAGGAGAACCAACATAGTGTACTTCAGCAGAAACAGTATTTAATATGTCAGTTTTTATTAAGCAGGACGGATTATGTAGTTAAATACTTGCGTAAAGCATTCCATGTAGGACTGAAACCAGTGTGCTTTCACAGAAAGCATGCTAGTGCCTCAGTGAATGGATTTAAAATGTTAAAGTGAACCCAAAAAATTGGGAACAGCCTCACACTGCCAAAGAGTAAGAAGAGAACAGTTCAACTTGGGAGGTACAGAGAGCTTCCTGCAAGCAAATCTCCTTGGTCACCTATAAATTGAAACTCATGCCGTGCATGGGCTGGGTGCTGGCTCTGTGCACAGGCTGGAATTTAATGAACAATGTGAAATTCCTACCAAGAGCAGTGCCCAAGGAGGCATATAAAACATGTGGGAGTGAACAATGACAGCATTCTTGGAAATAAAATAAAATAAAAGGTTTATTGGGATAACATCCAATAAAACTAACAAGGTAAGTCATATAGTTTAGCTAAATCAGGCTCCAGCTCTGAATCAACATTTGGAGGAGTCTCTCAGTCTCTACTCATGATAGTGCAAATCTAGGGAGACTAGGGGCCAGAATAGTGATTTTATTTTTTTAAGATTTTTTTTTTCCCCCTGCCCCACACTGGGAAGAGTTACAAGAAAGTGAAACTGGGATTACCCCATCACAATAAAAACTCTGAAAGATATTGCCACTTGGAGCACACTAAAAAAAAAAACCACCCAACATTTTAACTGTCTGGACACAGCTATGGAATCAAACTAATGTTTCTTCTCTGGCAGGCTCCATGCTTGCTGGATTTCTGCATCTCCATGGAAGCACACTGAGGTTGAGATGTGGCTTTTTGCATTCTTCATATGCACAGACGTTCCTTCACTATGCCTCCTTATGTTGCATCTGCTATGGAATAAACACCATCAAAAGCAGATCTACAGTCACTTAAGGGTCAGGAGCTTTGGATAGTCAGGACCAGAAGACCCAAACAGTCTGACTCTTCAAGCCACTGGATGATACTCTGTGTCAGAGTGAAGCACTCTTCTAATTTTTATAGAAATGGTGGTGTATTATATTTTTAAAACACTGAAGAAAAGCCTAAAACATCCAAATTTTGTACCATCACTTTTGAGTTCATAGACAGTCAAGATGCAGGAAGTCTTTAATCACCTTTTACCTCCTACTAAAGCAAAATCCTCTCTTTGAAGATACTCAAAGAGAGCCAGATTCAGAATTTCCCCTTTCACTAAAAACAGGAATGATGATCATCTTTCTGACATCTCCTTGACTAAGAAACCAGGCTTCCATTTCTGGGATGGGCAGTAGGTTCTAGTATTTCTGTGTACAGTAATCGATGCTGAACTGACATTCTTTGCAGCATCACTTCTGGGAATCCCATGGCTGCTACAACAACAACTCCAGCTATCGAACCAGTCTCTTAGGTAATCAGCTTCTCCCTTATATCATGTGCTGGGTTTCTTTTTTAATTAGAAAAAAATGCTGTTTCTTACAAGCAAGAGGCTTCTGTCATTAGCACTGTGTGTCTGTCTTTGGGCATTTGGTCCCAGATTAATTTAGAAGCTGAAGCAGGAGCAGTCTCATGAGCAAATTGAGGTTTTTCCCCTGTCATCATGAAAGATCAGTGCTGCTCTAAAACACTTTCAGGAAGGTCCCGCTTTGAAATGGCCTTTAATATCAGTGATTTCTAATGGGATGCTGAAATATGACAGCAGGAAAGTGTGCAATGAGTTCCAAAAGTCTAATGACAGTCTAACATTTATCTTTTGTGTTGCTGATCTCTTCTGCTGCTAGGAGATTAGTTTTCAGTATGTTGAAATAAAACCTCATTCACCCTTTGAGGTCCCAACACTATACAATTGGAACATAGGTTCTGCTTGCTCTTTTCCATCTCTGGGTACCTTAAGCTGAACCTTACTATTTTTTTTGCTTTCTGTGCAGTTTTTCTGCCACATTTATTCCCCTGCTATCTCTTTCACATGGCAAATTGCTATGGATCTACCTCAGCTTGCCACCTCCTAGTTTCCAGCTTGTTTTGCTCTTTCCTGTTTACACCTGCCTCTATTTCTGTAAGGTCCTACCTTTCTATGGCAAAATCTACCCCACCTTTCAGCCCTTGTCCCATGCTGATCACTGGCAGACACCTGCTAAGCAGCACATTTTGCCCAGGACCAGCTGCAGCTCCAAATGTTGCATCAGTGTATCTGAGAAATGTGGCCTTTTGCTCCCTGCTCATCTGACTATGCTTGTGCCCTCCTGTCTCTCAGGGAATTCAAGTGGAAAGAGGTTAAACTGCAACTACAGTGGGATTACAGCCCATCTTATGTTACATTGGCTCTGCAAACCGATGTTATGCCATGATTAAAATGACAGTACTACTTGGTTGAGAAGACTAACAACAATGTGCTTTGCATGCAGCTCAGATTCTTCAACATGTTCTCCATTTAGATTTTTTCCTGCAATATTGTCTTCAGATGTTGGGTTCCATTTGTGTCACTTGGCATAGATTAGTGACACTGCAGCTCTGAATAATTTTATTACCTACTGCTGTGTATTGATGCTAATGAATTATGTTATTTCTGCACCATTATGTGTTATCATCCTTCAGTACAATTGAGAGACAATGTATTGGTACTTGAAAGATGTCCTGCCACTTCTTACAACTTGAACTGTATTTTATTTCCATGGTTTTAGATCTTAAACTTCCCTTGATTTGTACGTTTTTAAGTCCCTGAGTGACTGCCTAGGAACACTTTCTTTGGGGAAAAAGTACAGATTATGAAACATTTAAGACACTGTCCAGACTTCCCCAATGTATTTCCATCAACTCAGTGATGAATAAGTGCACTCCTTCTCAGAAATGATTTTTGGAAACATTTACTAGATATTTGGAGACATGCCCTTGCACACCAGCTCTAGCACATGTGTTTTAGTCACCATGAAGCCAATTGAATTATCCAATTGAAAGATCTTAGGGTATCATCTAGATATTTAAAAAACTGAGAATTAATAGAGTTCTTTCACCTCAAGTGTGACCTTGTTTTTCAATGTAGATGTCCTGTACTTCTGCTTGCTATTTGTGGAATATGGTAGCAGCTTTTTGCTTGTTCAGTAAACTGGAACTTAAGTTAAACATCAGTTATCTGGCACCTTTTGTCATGTATGACCCCTCTTACATTGTGAACCACATTCTGTTCATGATCTGTATTTATAACAAAAGGCCTTTATTATGCCTTTACATTGGTATGAAGAAATGGAATTAATCCATGGGTGTATAAAATCACTTAACATCTGCAGTCATGCTGGTCTGTAACAAAAAGAATCTGTTATTTTTATGGAGGGGGGAGAATAGTAAATAAATGACATTACTTCTGTAATAACAGTCTTGATTTGTTTTGTTGTTGTTTAGTGTCCTTCAGAACTATATCATTTGAGCAATATTGCTAGTAAGAAATCAATGTGTTCAGACAATTACCAAAATAGGGCAGCCCCGTAAGATTTGTTGTGTTGGTAGTCACAAATAGAATAAAGCACGATCTGTAAAGGCAATAAAACACTGCCATGAAAAGCCTGGCTAATTATGTTTCCTTGCAATTTCAGTTGATAACACCACCCCAATAGGTATTCAGAATGAGTAAAGTAATTTGGGCAAGGGAGATGAAGTCAACAAAATTTACTAGGTTATGAGGTCATGTAGGGCTTGTATTAATTTTTGGTAAGGTGTGCTGTCCTCTACTGTCAGCCAATGTAGAAGGGGTTTCCTTAGATGAACGTAAATGATCTTGTTCAACTTGATAAGATTTTTATTTAAGAAGGTGAACCAGGTAAATCACTAGCTCAACTGTTAAGCTTCCATAAATGCATCCCTACCTGTGATCCTAGACTGTGTACTAGTAATAAGTTTTAATTTTTATGACAGGTGATCTTTTATTCTAGATGTTTGCAGTATAACTTGAATTGGTAGGTTTCTTTCCACAACCAAAGCAAATATGATAGCGCTAGGTACCGGGGCAGGGATCTGGGAGATAAGTTATGAACTGCCTCTTAGCTGCCTGTTCCTTCCTAGCTGGGGTCTGCAAGGAGTTTTTCCTCAGAACCTGGCATTTGCAGCATCAAACTTCCCTGTGAATTTGCAGCTTATCAAGATGCACATCCTAATTCATGATCCTCAGTGAGGGTGACTGAACACTGGAACAGGCTGCCCAGAGAGGTTGTGGAGTCCCCTTCTCTGGAGACATTCAAAACCTGCCTGGACATGTTCCTGTGTGACATGATCTAGGTAATCCTGCTCCAGCAGGGGATTGGACTAGATGATCTTTCGAGGTCCCTTCCAATCCCTAACATGCTGTGATTCTGTGGTAGTTAACAGTAGTTATTCTTAGCTGTGCCAGCATCCTAACCTTCTCACTTAAGATCTTGAAGAAATAATGAATCTGTTGAGCAAGACTTCTCTTGGTTCTTTTAGCCACCATCTGTCTGACACTTCCCAGAAGTCAACCCTAAACTAACTGAATATCTGGCACCCCTGGCTAATCAGAGCAGCAGCCTTCTGAACTCTGTACTTCTTTTTCAAGACAGCTCACCTTCTCTTCCCTTTGTTTACTTATTTGTTTACTTATTCACTTCCTGGTGATTTCATCCAACAAAGTATAGTTTTATTGACTTTATAAATGGATTATAATTACTTTTCTTTTTCTCCTTTTCCCAGGAGTAGAATTTTCTTGTTTCCTTGCCCTGGTGCCAGTTGGTTTGTTTCTGGATATGTTACAGGATTTTTTAAAAAATTATTTTTTAATTTAAATCATTGGTGAAGATTTCCAACAGGATTATAAATGACCTCAGGCAATGAGCTGATCCATCTGGAATACACACTGCAGTGCTTAGGTGTTTGTCTTTGAACACGTTTCCTTTGTGATATATCTTCCCAACACCTAGACATTAACCTAGTCTTCAGTGAGAATTGCTCTCCTTTCTAAGAAACCCTTGAAAGGCTGAAGGAGGTGCAAAATAAAATGAATGGTTTTAAGCAGTTATTTGTTCTAGTGCAACAGAAACCTGGTGCTTTATGCCCAAGCTGTACATCAGTGCAATGATTAAAACATTGTGTGTTTCTGTAATCTATGATGATCACAATATATCACAGGAATCTCTAAAACAGTCTTACTTACCATCATGTTAAAATGGGGGTTATATTCACATCTGTGATCTCATTTTTTTTTTTTGTAATTCTCTGAAAGCACCAAGCAAACTGTATGCTAGAACAGATTTAGTGAACTTCTAATTTTATTATCTAATTCTTATTACCTAGTTTAATCCTAAATGCAAGATTAAGGAAATCTGCATTTAATTACTTAGTGTCAGGAGTACATAAATCAATAGAATGCTGCAGCACTTAAATAACTGCACTTAGTTGTGCTCTTGTTTTGCTCCTCTAGCCAGACTCTGCTTTGGTTTCTCAGGGAATGTATCCAAATGTGCGTGGAGTACTCTGAATTTCCTTTTTTCCAGGGACATCAGATGTTCGTTCTCATTCCTATCCCTTTTCAGTTGTTCAGCATTATGTGCTCCCTTGATTTTTTTCTTTTTCTGTCCTGCCTTCTAAGCACAGTAGCAATGAAGGTAAAGTTTGAATTCAAATAGGAAATGCTTTATTCCCAGTGTCTGAAGTTTCAGTATGATTCCTTTGAATGCACTCGTATGTGTTACCTGTAAAGTTTTGTTGACAGGGTGGTATCTCTGCTCTTTTACAAGCATTGTCTGTTCAGGTTCAGTTTCAGCAGGACAAAGAAACAGACATGATTTTAAATCTACAACTACAAGGAATGAGAAAGCAAGGAGGGTGGATTAATTACATACACAAGGGAAATGCTATTAAGAGAACTTCTAGGGCGTACATCAGAAATAGCTTCCTGTTGGAAAGAGATGTGGACATAAAATAGGTGGTTAAAGAAATATCATGATAATGGGATGTCTAGATACAAACACATTATCAAAATCACATTTTAAAAGCCTTGCCTGGGATAATGCTGCACTGATCTGGCCGGATGGATTGCAAGGTAGCTAGAGGGTTAGACATTTCTAGCCTTTATTTAAAAGGTTTTGTACTGTGTTAGTACTAAAAGCAACAGGAGTACCTGCAGTGATGTCTTCCATGTGAATAAGGGTGGCTGGCTCTGGAAGATGGGATGGGGTGGGGGGAAAGAACAAAATTCAGGGTGCAATGTAACGTTGGCAATTGCAAAGTTCAAGCCTTTGCATGGCAGTTCTCTACCCCCTCAGCTCTGCTGGTATGCCTGTTTGTGGGGTCATGCTGTGAATCAGGTGAGGAAATGGGACTATTCCTGGAGAGGGAAGAAAGAAAAACTACATCTTGCCTGCATCACTCTGGCTGTGCAGTTGCTACAGCAGTGATAGACACAACTGCAGGGCAAAAAATTGCAATGTCAAGGTAGAAAAAGCAGCAGGGAAAGATGGAAATTGTGAAAGTTGGCTCTATCACCAAAGGCAGCCACACACAAAGAAGTGGAAAAATAGGAGGAGAGGGGAGAGAAAAGAAGCATTTAGAGGGGGTGAGATGGATGAGTGGATGGATGTTTAAGAAGACAAAGATAGGAAGATAACAAAAAAGAATTTATTTTTTTTTTTTAAAAAAAAAGGAACTTGAGACCACAGTGAGTGGATGTGAATGGATAAAAGAATGTCCATGGAATTGGGAGAATGCTGGTCAGAGCTGAAATGGAACAGCAAAATCAAATTACAAAAGGGATTCTGTAAGTGGCTGAAGTTATACGTTATATACATGTGTGTATTTGCACTAGTACATATATTACATGTACTACTAGTTATGAACATGAAAGTGTTGTCATTTTTCCTCGAACTAGTGCCTTTGTTACCAAAGGCTGGATTTGAGGAGGAGATTCTGAATCCCTCTTTCCATTCTGATTAGCTCTTTGAGACTATCTGTTCTTTGTTCTGCTCCAAGTCTCAGCATTAAATCCCAGTCTTAACCCTAAATCCTCTTTGTTTGATGTGGTCATCTGTGAAGTTCTGACTTGTGGCTTTAAGGTTTTCATATCTAGCTGTATTATGAAAGACATTCTCCCTATATATCAAATCTATCAACGCTTCTAGGAAATTCTGCAAAATCTAATATTTGTGACAACTTACTGGTGGAAAAAAGTAGTGTCTAGAACTTCCCTCTCCGTGTATTTTGTATCTACTTCTCCCTGCTGAATTTCATCCTTAATAATGTCCATGGATAAAGTATCATAACTGTCCAGGCAAAATGGAGATTGTATTGAAGCAGCCATAACACACTGGTCGCATTGTCTTGAGTGCTATAATCAGGAAATGGAATCAGTAGGTGACCTTTTGCTCTCATTGCAAATGCAGTAGCACAAATGCCTAACAGGTTGGAATGTGCTCATGTAAACAACTTGTTAAATAACTTTGAATACTAATATCTTCAAATTGGAAGCATGTGCATCATCCAGACAAAAAAAAAAGAAAATTTATTGAATTAAAGGTTCTGTGAATTTGCCACTGAAGTAAAACGTGTCAGTTGTGGCTTCAGCGCTAACATTGCTGCTGTCATCAGGAGGAGGTCTTGTATCCTTTAGTGGTCTAGCTCATGGAGGTTTCCTTATGATGCAGAGTTCATAGGCTTACAGATCTAGAAATATGCCAAAAACTTCTTGAAGCAATGCCTGATTATATGGGCACAGCAGCATTACACTGTCTTTCATTGGCATCTTTCTCAGGTGCACACAGTGGCAGATGTAGCTGAATTTTGCTCTGTGAAGGAATATATACATTGAAAGGGTTAGTGGGCAGATGCTTACCTGGTATAAATGGATGTGGCTTCATTAACTTCAGTGAGACCATGCTGATTTAGAGACGCAGAGGAGCTGGCTCTGTGAAGCAGTCGAATTTATAAATGACTGCATAATCTACTAGAAAGTCAAGTCAGGCCAACCTCTGTGCTATGACATTTCCTCTGAAACTCACTTTAATAAGGTAATATTTTCTTCCAGTTCCATAAATGCAAATCAGCTGAACTGCACTTCACATACTTTCTCATTTAATTAGAAACTCTCAGTTCAACTATACTGCAACTGCAGGTGAAAGTGAATTATTCTAACAATTTTTCATTTTAATTATCTTGATTAGCTTTTCCTTCTTTGGAATTTTATTGTATCTCATTTCAGAAATGTCCTCTAATTTAAGACAATAAATAAACTTTTATTTAGCAAGCTGGGGGAACTAGAGGATATGATGCAAAGAAGATTCAACTCATTAAGCATTAATGTTACTAATATTCTTACACTAATTATTCATCAAGTTGATTTTCTTAGCAGAAAAGTAGGCTAGGCTTCTCTTGTGGATCATCACATTTTATTTGCGTATGCCACAAAAAAAAGACAGAAATAGCAAAGCTTACCAAAGTTAATACTAAAATACTTCAAATGACATAATGAACTTAATGAATTTCTCACCATTAAACGTATTTAAGGGCTCCTCTTTGGCTTTTAACTGGAAGACTCCAGATATGTCCTTTCACACGCTTTTAGAGGAAGCAACGTCTATTCCTTCATAGTTTCTTTGTTTCTGACAAGAAAGACATCCTTGAAGAGAGGAGAAAGTCACAAAAAAAATACATGCAATCTCCCTCCCAGCCTCCAGAAAATCTAATCATAAATAGAATTTCTAATATCTAAAAAAAAAAAAGCTGGGGGATATTACTGTGCTCTAAGGATTCTGCTGCTATGTGTTTTACAGAGGCAGTAGTGTGTCTCTTTTTCCAGTAAATACATATATTTTAAATTTTCAAAGACAGCTGCAAGAAAGGGGCACAGGAAAGACTAAACCTGAAGTCAGCCTGTTGATGTAATCCAGGAGGAAAGTTAAGGAATGACTTGACCATGGAGCCTATAGTCTACAGCTACTAAAATGCCTGATAAAGGATGCATGTGAAATTCAGGTCTCTACATCTAAACCTGCACTCTTATAAAACTTCTTAGCTGCTGCAGTGCTGACTAGCACCCTCAACATCTGATCTCCCCTGTATCTGTGCCCCAGGGATGTCATTGACGAGAGCCCTAAGAATAACTGATGAAAGTAACCAGCATTGGGCTCCGTGTTAAATGCAGGGAGGTTCATGTTAATGCAACATGTGACTAATGTGGATTTCACTCTGGGAAGGGTCGAATTTTGCAACCTTTTTGTGGTTCGACCCCCAACAGATTAAGGAAGAGTTTTCTGAAAGATAGGCCAAAGACTGAAATCTGAAATTAGTCAATTATCAGTAGCAAATAATGGCACAATGGTTTCTGTGAGAACATGTAACTGCTGGAACTATTTGTGATGCTGTAGTGGGATGCCTGTGATATAAGTTCTTTCAGCATTGGGAGTCTTCCTACATGATCTATCTGAAATGATATGCTGTGGGTAACAAGTTCTTGGCCTCTACCAAAACCTCATATCAGAACTGATATGGATGTGTTTATTGGTTTCTGCACAATTTTATGCTGTCAGGCTTTTGACATTTACATTCCTGGCCCTCAACAGACAAAGGGCGAATCAGAATTGTACTCTCATGCAGTGTTGTGTAAGATCCTATTCACGTGGTGCTGCTTATTGTGCCAGGGAAACAGCTAAAATCAAATAACAAAGACTATAATCTACTTTTTGCATCAATTTTCCATTCTTGTTCTGTAGCACTGGACTCTTTTAGGAGTTCAAACTACTTCCCTGAATTGCAGTACAAGGTCTGGATTATCTGGCAAAAGTTTCAAAACTCTAAACTAGCTATGGCAGCTGTGCCTAAGAAACCCTTGTCCCCTTCTAGGGACAGAGTGAGATGGCCAAGATGCAGAAGGAGAACCTGACCCAGTCTACCTTGGAGGAATATCTCTAGAAGAATTGTTCTTAAAGACCAGGAGAGACTCTAGGAAACCATCTTGATAAGAAAAAGGGTGTTTGGCTCAGTTTAAGACTGGAAAAGAGATGCACTAACATTCATAGAAGAAGAGTTTCTATTCAGCAGCTGATGTTTGAGGTGCTTTTAGCTTTGACTCAGCATGACTTTGTCCACAATGCTGAAGATCCTGTACATGTCTGAAACCAACATTTTGAAAAATGCTTTTCATTAATTTTCTATTTCTATAAAACAACGTAAAGTGCAAATTTGATAATTAATGCAACTTGCACTTGGGCACACAATTTTCAAACAGTGAAAATTAAATTTGCTTTCCATACCAAATCTTTTAACCCTTCTGAGCATCTCATGTTCACGAAATCCTACCACAGGTTGATGAAACAGAGCCAATTTGAGCAAGCAGCATGCCAGTCTTTTACCTTTTCTCCCAGCTTCTGCTATTTGCCACTGCTGGAAACAATCCCAGGCTACTAGTTAGACTGTTCTTTGGTCTCTGTGAAACTGTTTGTTCCCCCAGCTGTTGCTGGAACTAAAGCACACAAAGTTACTCAGTGTTTCAAACGCCTAGCCTGTGAGATTGGTACAAAAGCTCCATGGGACC